>NC_133391.1:36748827-37054885 GCF_047511655.1 Castor canadensis
AGTTGTTGGCCGTAGCCTGCAGGGAGGCCCACAGATGGGGTCAAAGTGAGGGGGGGCACAAGCCATGTGAGCACAACCTTGGATCTGACAGCCCAGGGAGGACTGAGTGAGGGATTGGGGTAAGGATTGAGACCTGGCCTTGTGTGGACCTTTAACCCTGGCCTGCTCACCTTGGGGAAGCACTGAGCAAGAATCCTGGCTACATCAAGCTTCGTAAGATCCGGGCTGCCCAGAACATCTCCAAGACGGTGAGTGTGACAGGGCTGCCTGGAGAATGAAAGTTGCAGTTACACACTGTCAAGCGAGGGAATTGGGGTATTGCTTTCTTGGGCTTGTATCAACTGGCCTCTCTGGTACTCTTCCCCCTTTGAGAGTGCATCATAGTTGCTCAGGGCTCTGGATCCTTGAATGAAAGCCAGAAACATGTTACTCATTGCTATATCCCAAGCTGTACATATTCCATTGAGTGGCTATGGAATAGCACTTTACTAACGCAAGTGTCTGTTTTACCTGCCCTGTAGATTGCCACATCACAGAACCGTATCTATCTCACGGCCGACAACCTTGTGCTGAACCTACAGGATGAAAGTTTTACCCGGTGAGATATGGCTGCACAGGGGGTTGTCAAAGAATTTGAGATTTGGATTGGTCACTTGGGTTGTGGAGCCTATCACAGCTACTCATATCCCCCTTTTCTGACCAAAGTTAGAAAAGTGGGTAGCTAACAGTTCCTTTCTTAATCCCCTAGGATTGATTTTATAAGGTCAAACAGAGTTATTCACGTAAAAAACACTTTAATTGTAAATAATTATCTAACTAAAAAGTGATGAATGGTACTTAGTATTCTCACTCAAGAATCTTCACACTGGTGCTCTGGTGCGTGGAAATATTTTAGGAAAGGAGAGAACTGAAATAGCAATAGCCAAGAGACCAAGTCTCCTTCCAGAGCCTGAAGTTCCTGACCTGTCATCTTCTCTTGGGAGCAGAGGAGGGTTTAGTGTGGTTAGGACCTGGACCTGTCAATTCACCTGTATTTTTCCCTTTTCTTCCTGTGTCTCCTGTTTACTCGTGACCTGGTGTCCACAGGGGGAGGTAAGTTATAATTGCATCCTTGTTGATATGGGGTCTGTAGGTCATCTCCCAGTTAATCTGCTTTCTCCCCCACCACTTTTCTTTCTTACCTCCCCACAGACAGACCCTCAACTGGGAGAAGGGGATGCCCTGGGGCACTGTGCATCTCACATTTATGTCCTCAGTACCATTGATTCATCTTTTTTTCCCACAGTGACAGCCTCATCAAGGGTAAGAAATGAGCCTGGTCACCAAGAACTCCCAAGAGAGGAAGTGAATGTTTCTCCTCCAGTTTTTGAGGAGCCAACTAGGGATCCGGCACACCCCACCCCAGCCCCACTGTCATGTGATGGTTCCCTCTACACCTGTCCTCCTGAGCCCTCTTGGATTTAGGAAGACTGAAGACTAACCCTTTTGGGGGGATGACTTTTCCCCTCCCTGTGTTGGCCAGGGGGTTTAGGACAGTGTGATTTCTCGTTGATTACCTACAGTGATGTTCCCTCCCTCAAAGTGGGAGGAGTTAACCACCATCCCAGGAATTGTCAATAAATTTTTATTCAGCATCTGAGTGGGTTGTTTGGGAGGCGTGGTCACGCATGCGCGCCAGGTCTCCTTAAGTCTGCCAGCAGAGGGCGCAAGGAATCTGGTCTGGGCTGCTGAGGAGCGTGGCCGAGCCCTGTTGGTTCTCCAAGCCCAATGCTGGGCTTCAAAACAAGACCTCAGCTGGAACAGCAGGCCTCAGATCCAGAGGCCCAGCTGCATCCCTCACCCCACCCCTCTTTACCAACATCTCCTTTTTTAAGGCTATAGCAGCTGTGGCTTTGCTGAGCTAGACTAAAAATCTGATGACCCCAACAGGGCTGCTTCCCTGGCAACAGGTTTCTGTGGAGCCTCAGGGAGATTTCTCGAGCCAGCTGAGGGACTTCGGTATTCCAAGGCCCAGTGGGTCAAGTTGCCTGCTGTTGCCCAGCTGTACTTTATTTTCTAGTCACCAGGTGTAAGGAGCATTATGCACAGAGGGCTCTCCCTACAGAGGTGGGCTTCTCCCCACAGGGTAAGAGCCTGTTTTCAGTCCAGAGGTAAGCTGCCTCAACCTCAACAAAAGACGGCTGTCACTAAGTCTTATGCACCAGGAAGGTTTAACCATTGCTAATAACCTGAACCCACTATAGCCACTTTCCCCCTCATTCTTTTGGGAAGACGTGGAACCATAGACACAGGGATACAAAATGCAAGTAGGGAGGAGGTGACTCTTAACAGGGCTGTAGGGTACAGTAGTCTTCTGGCTTAGGTTTTGGAGGGAAATATTCTCTATGGGTTGAATGTCAGGGAAAGGGTCATAAAGCAGGTGTGGCAGCCGCTCTCCTAAGTTTAGAGGAGCTTAAGGTGAGATTGTCAGTTAGACAAAAGACAGATCAAGGGACCTGGTTCAGTCTTTCACACGTCCTCATTCACACTTTATTTGGGAAGACAGAGATCTGGTGTTTCCAAATCTTGGCTGCTTGCTCTGGAGGCAGCCATTTTGTCTCCTTCCCATTGTTCCTCTCTCTAGCCATTCATCCCCACCCCACCCCCGCACCCCCCTCCACTCAGAGGGGTAAAGGTCAGAGATTGTTGGTCAGGAGGCCTCCATGGTCTTCAGGATTCCCTGAAGGTCAATGCTGAGGAAACCAACCCGGGGGCCATCTTTACCAGACAGTGTTAGGAGCTTACACTTAGACATCCAACACTGCCCTGGAAGATGGACCCAGAGCCGGCCAACATGGAACTCCAGGCCACAACTGACCAATTCCTACAGGGACCCTGGCCATGGGCTGGCTGTGGTATCTTGAGAGTATGAGCCAATCCCAAGCTCAAGGTCAGCTGTGGATTCTGGATACACCAGATGACAAATCACACTTGTTTGGAGGAGGGACTAGGTGCCATTGTGTTCCTTCAGTGGGCAGCTGGCCAACTGAGAGCCATCTCTTCCCGCAGCACCCCCAGCTCACGACAAGGGGTTTCTAGGATGTGTGAGGAGGCATGGGGGGGGTATGAGCAGAGGTGAGCCAGCAGCAAGGGACTGGGGTCCTGAGGCGATGGATGACGCTGACAAGGGACAGGGGCCTCCATCATTACCCGGCAGTATTAGAGACTCCCAACCAGCACCCAAACACTGCTGGGTAAGACGAGGGCCCCCACCCAACCTGCCCACCTCCAGGTCCAGGCCCAGGCTCCCTTCTCCAAAGAAACTCCCATCCCCCACCATCAGTGTCCCTGGGGACACTTCCGGGTAGCTCTGATGCCCACCACCAGCCCCACCCTGAGTCACCAATTGGCAAAACCAAATGGAGTTTCAGCACACCCTCACCCCTCTGCTTTCCACCCCTGAGCTCTTCCTCTACAATACCCACAAACTGTTTCTGCCCCCAACACACACCGACCAATTTGCCGGCCTTCATCCCTCCCCCGCCTACAGTTCCTACTCAGCCCCACGACCCCTTGCTCAGTGGGGTTTACCTGTCACCAGGCCCTCCTGGCCCCCAGAGGGTGTGTGCCGAGGAGAGGAAGGGGCGTCAAGGCCCTGACTCAACAGGCTAGAGCCCGCCCTGGCCTCCACTCTTCCTCCTTCCTTCTCCTCCTGCCCAGCAACACTGGCGCCTCACCTGGGCTCCGCCCGCCCGCCGCCCTGCGCACAGGTGTGTCCTCCTGCCATAGGCTGCCCCCCTCACCGCCTTAACCCCTTCCCTCCCACTGCCAGCCCTGGGCACCTTCTCTGAGGTCTGGCCATCCCACAAGGCCCCCCACTCTTTCCTGGTGGCCTGGCCTACCTGCCTATTTTTTTGAGGCCTATTTTTCCTGTCTCCAGAGGAACAAAGGGAGAGGCCAGCCTTGGGTTCCCTCTGCGGCTCCTACCCCCAGGCCTAGTCAGGTCCTCTGAGGCCTCCCACCCTATCCACAGCCAGAGCTGGAGGGTTAGTCCGAGGTCAGCAAGGGTTTTCAGCAGGTGTCTTCAGGCTGTGCTGGGCAATCCCTGAGACCTGGAGAATGTGGAGGCCCCATCAGACCTGCGGAGGGCAGGCAAGTCCCAGCAGAGAGCCTCCAGGTCCTCACCCCTGGTGTCCTGAGACCCCCATCTCCAACCTTTAATGAAATCAGGGACCTGTTCTCCAGCCTCAAAGTTCCGGCCAAGAGCCAGGAGCAACAGAGCTTCCCAACCCACTTCTCAGCGCCGCCCTCCTGGATCCAAGTCCCAACCTAAGGGCGGTTAGCCGAGGCAGTTAGAGGGTGGGACCTGCCTTTCTTCTGTGCTGCTCAGGCGTTGCTTGGAGAGGGGCCCTGAGGCGACAGGTGACAGCCCCACCCACCTACCCCCTGGAGGGCCACTGCTCCAGGGAGCTATTGTGTCGTTCAACCCCTGAGCCTTCCTTCCCCTGACTCTTTGTTTGCGTCCTTCTCCAAACCTGCCTGTAATTTGTTTGTGGACTATTTCTGCCTCTGTCACCCTGATAGGATCCTAAATTACAGGAGGACAGGAACCGATTTGCCACCCTCAACCCCCAGCACTAGGCTGGCACCTGAGACAGGGTAGGCATTCACGTTTTACATAAAAGACACTCACTCTGGACACAGGGAAAGGAAAGGGGGACATAACAATAAAACAATCTTGGGGGTCAGACTTCCCTAAAGGATGAGGGAGTGCCAGGACATGGCAGTTTCAGTGGGAGAGGGACTGGGTGTTATGTACCATGGGAGTCCATGTCCCCTCTTGGCCCAAATGAGGGGAGCTGGTGCTAGCTCTGGGCTTCCTAGCTCCTCCTAAAAATCTTCCTAGTCCTTGAATCTAGAAGAGATCAGCAGAATATATGGTATGCCCTCTGCATCTCTAGGGTAAGGTTCCGGGGCCAGATGGCCTGGGTTAAAATATTGGCTTTGGTCTTCAGCAAGTTTTTTATGAGAATGACAAAGGTTTCTAGATTGAGGGCTGGGAATATAACTTGGTGGTGGGGCATCTGCCTAGCACGCTGGAGGCCCTGGGTTCCATCCCCAGTACTGTAAAAAATAAAATGAAATATAATGTATCTAGAATTAATTAATCCTGTAATCTCTTAAACATTGCCTGGGCACATGACCCGTAATATGTTATTGTTGTCACTGTGATCATCACCCACTGTCTCAATAATCTTCACTACCACCCTTGATGAATTAGGCTCACCCTCTATTTAATAAAGGGGGGGGCTGGGGATATAGTTCAGTGGTGGGGTATTCGCCTAGCACTTGAATTACAGCATCATTGAAAAAAGAAGAAAAAGAAGAAGCTAAGCACCAGTGGCTCATGCCTATCAATCCTAGTTACTCAGGAGGCAGAGAGCAGGAGGATCATGGTTTGAAGCCAGCCCTGGTCAAATAGTTCATGAGACCCTATCTCTACAAAAACCCATCACAGAAAAGGGCTGGCAGAGTGGTTCAAGGTATAGGCCCTGAGTTCAAACACCAGTACTGCAAAAAAAAAAAAAAAGAAACTGAGGGTCCCTACCCACTGTCACCTGCCTTTGTGAAGCAGCAGCATCCAGAATCAGGTCTATCTACTGAGCTTTTGTGCAGCCTACATGGCATCTCAGGCCCCTCCACCCTCTAGTCACTGGCACACTCAGAGTTGGAGTAAGACACAAGGAGTTGGAGGCGACACACCAAAGCGGTCCAGGGGCTTTATTTACAAGAACTGAAAGGCCTAGTTGGGCCTGGGGCCTTGCTGAGCTATATACAGGTTCAGAGCACACGGCCATTTAAATTACAACAGGACGGGGGAGGCTCCTAGGTCCTGGGATCGATCATGGGTCTGGTAGGTCCACTGGAGGCCTCTGCAGAGATCAGGACTGAGGCTGCAGAGAAAAGAGAGGAGCTGGTCAGAGGGTGGCTGGAACCTGGGGAGGGGAAGCAGAAAGAAGGTCTGGAAACATCAGGGTAAGGCTATAGCCACCCCATGCATCCTCTGAGGCAGAGGACGCTGGGAGCAGGGCAAGGAGAAGACCTTGTACAAAGGACCGCACCATGGCCACCTGAGGATGGTGCCCAGCTCACTTCCTCTTGAGGGAACCCTTGCTCTTCTCCTTGTCTGCCGACCGCTGCTTCTTCACTTTCTCCTCCTTCTTGTTCTTACTGTGCAGGTTCTCGTATACATCTTCCTTGTGTCTGGAGGGGAGGCAGGCAGTGTGGGCAGCTGGGGCAAGTCAGGAGACTGTGCAGGGTAACCCAGCACCAACAGCTTCTCCAGACCATCCCCTCTCATAAGTTAAAAGGCCAGGAAAGTTAGGCAATCCACCCTACACCAACCCAAATCACTGGGAGAGAGGGAAGAGCAAAGGTGTCTCATACATTGGTCCACTACTTCTACCTACCACACATGGTAGGAGATCAAGAAATACTTATAAACAGAGTTAGTGAAAACTGAGCTTGAATTTGAACCCAGGTCTCCCCAGTTGCAACAATTGTCCTCTTCAGAAGGGGATGGCCGGGCTGAGTAGGAGAAGCCGGGAGAAACTGAGAGGCGGAAGCAGGGGTCACTCACTTGGAGGAGGTTCGGGAGGCCTTTGCATGGGCACTCTTAATGGCGGGGGGATAGGTGATGTTCCCGTACTCCGACTCCTGGCCCTTCTGGGACTGTGGACAGAGGTGTGGTAGGACAGTGGTCCCAGTTAGACTAGGTGATGCCCACTCTCTCCTGTGGCCCCACCTGGCCCCGCTCTGCACCCACCTGTATGATCTCCAGCTTCTTCTTGGTGGTTTCAATGAACTGAGCAATGGCCACATAGATGAACTTGTACTGCGCCTCTGTCTGCACCATGCCAGAGCGCTGTGCCCTCACCATTTGGATTGTCTTCTGGATGTCAATGTCACAGTCCAGCCCTGGGCAGGGATGATAGTAGGACCTCAGGCCTAGGCTAGAGGCCTGAGAGTTGTTGACCCCCTCCCACATGCACCCTCCCTACACGCCCACCCATGTCCCCCAGGGAAGCCTCACCCTTGGTAGAGATGCTCTCCATGAGCATGTCAATGACGATGATGGTGCCCGTGCGGCCAATGCCCGCGCTGCCAAAAGAAGGGGCCACCATCAGAGGCCCAGCCCGCCCCTCCCCAGGAAGTGGGGAGCCCAGGACTCAGCCCCAGTACTGGGCAGGGCGTAAAGATCCTAAGTCCCCAGCTATACAAGGTAATGTACCCAGGCCACTAGGCCAGCAAGGGTAGACCTATGCCCAGCTCTGCACCCATGGTCTAACCCAGCCACAGGATTTGTGGGCCAGGGCCTGGCTCTGGGGTGCTGGCTTCAGAGGCCTCCACAGTTTCCCTCCTTCCCAGCATTAAGATCCTCCATCTCCTTTTCTGATTCCTTACTTCTGACTGATGGCTGTTCCCTACCCATGGAAATCCAGGACCTCACATGCACCCTTGTCCCACCAGCTCCCCAGATACTCTGGGCCTCCCAATCCCCACTTTCAAGAGCTATGTTTGCACTGGTAATGTGGCTCAAGTGGTAGAGCACCTGCCTAGCAAGCACAAGACCTGAGTTCAAAGCTCAGTGATGAAGCCTACACTTAGCATGTGCAGGGCCCTAAGTTCCATCCCCAAAACCAAAAAAAAAAAAAAAAAAAAAAAAAGTGACATTTGGCACTTCTTTCTGTGGAGCTTCATTTCCCTTTTTTTTCAAGCCCTGTAGCAGAGCAATGGCAGTCCTTGGACAGCAAAGTACTTGGCCCCTGGGGTCAGGAGACCTAGAAAGGCAATGCAGTAGGACATCTTCCTTCTCCCACACCCTCTGCCACCACCATTGAGCAAACAGACCCCATTCTGCCCACAGCTTGGCCCATCAGGCCAGTGCCCTCAGTTGAGCTGTCTAATTTCAACCCCAGATTGTCAAAAATAACCCCCCTCACCCACTTCCTTCCGGTAATGTCTAAATAAAGGACTTGGGGATTTCAAGAAACGTGTGAATGGGGTGTGGAGTGGGGGAGACAGGAGCAGGAGGGTAGTTCTTGGAGATGGGCCTGTCCCTGCAAGGGCAGAGAGCAGAGTATGGCCCCCCAAACAGCAAGGGGGGCACCTCCAGATTCAGTCTACCAGAGGCCCTGTTCCTGGACAAACAGTTGCTGATGGGAAGAAGGAGGAAGTCTGGGGCCCCCACAGGCTTGGGGTCACATGGAGGGAGTAGGAAGGGAAGAGGACAAAGCAGGTTCCTGTTTCCCCATTCCCTGTCTGATGTGAGTTACTAAACCACCAACAGCCCCTGTTTTGGGGCTTTTCATTGTTTTTTGGGGTTTTTTTTGAGGGTTTATAGTATTCCAGACATAGTGATAGGGTCTCATTTAATCCTCCTCACCACAACCTGCTGAGCCTGATTTTACAGATGAGACATCTGAGAGCCTAAGAAATTAAATAATTTGTCCAAGATCACAAGGCTGGTAGGGGAGGATCCAAATTTAAATAAGCAACTTCTGTCCAGGACCTGCTGTCACCCATCTGGCCCAGGCCAGGTCAGTTGGAGAAGCCCATTTGTGGGACCCCTGTTCCTCACTGCTGACCCCTTCCACCTTCAACTTCAGCAGGGACAGAGAACAGGGTCTCCTGACCATGAACATGAGGGTCTCCAGAGGAACCCAGGTACATATGCCCATCCCAATGACATCACTGGCCCCAACACTTCTCTAGGCACCTAGATGGGGGCACTGGCTGGGGAAGGAGATGAGGGAGCTATAAAAAAGCCTGGGCCACACAGAGCTACAAATGGAAAAAGAGGTAATGGAGCCAGCACTGGTCCAGATGAAATAAATGGCTGAATAGGACCAGGAGAGAAAACAGGGGAGCTTGATCTAGGTCAATTGCAATAGCCAGTCCAGTCTCTCCCACCTACTACTGATGAGCAGGAGAGTTTCAAACTCAGTCTCCTCATCTGTATCTGGCAGCGTAGACAAGATGGCTCCTCCAGGGAGGTCTCTGCAGAAGGCACACCAGGCCAAGGGCCAGCACAGCTAGTTCCAGCCAGGTCCACCCATGGGTCTGGAGCCATGAGGGAGCCCAGAAGAGTCTGGGGGTCAGGGGAAGGCACCAGACAAGTTGCTATGTAAGAGACTCACAGTAGCACATGGCACTTAGCACTATTTGCTTCTCAGCTATTTTTTTGTATTGTTTTGTTTTCATTGTACTGGGGTTTGAACTCAGTACCTCATACTTGTGAGGAAGGTGCTGTACCACTTCAGCCACTCCACCAGCCCTTTTTAGTGTTGGGTATTTTCAAGATAGAGTCTCAAAAACCATTTTCGCCTGCTGGCTTCAAACTGTAATCCTCCTGATCTCTGCCTCCTGAGTAGCTAGGATTACAGGCATGAGTGACCAGTGCCCGGTTCAGCTGTTGTTTTATTACCACGATCACCATTGCTGTTACTCACCTACAGTGCACAATAATGGGCCCTGCATGAGGCAGACTTTCCTGCCGCTGGTTGATCTGGTCCAGGAAGCTCAAGACACCCCCGGGCTCGCTGGGGACCCCGTGGTCAGGCCAGCTCAGGTACTGGTAATGCCAGATCTCCCGAACCAGATTCGCCTGGGCCAAGGATATAGAGTCAGTGCTCTCTGCTCCTTAGCAACATCCCATTCTGCTTCATCCCACCTATCCAGATAAGAGAACAAGTCCAAGGAGGTGCTGGGAGCAGGGGAGTGGTCTGGGGACACTCACATTGTCCAGCGGGGAAACCTGTAGAGTACGGAGTTTGTATTCAGTGGTATCATGCTCTCCACAGTTGGCCACAGAGTAGGGACCGTAGACACGCTGAGTGCCCACCTCCGGCCAGTATGGTACACATTTGTTCTGAAAAGGGAGGGAGCAGGAATGAGGCACAGAAGCTGCACACTAGGGCTGCTCTAGGCCCTGCTCTAGGTCCTGAGTCCCCGGTGCTAGCCCAGACATTTGGTGGATGAGTGGATGAGCCAGCTGACAATCAAGAGACCTGGGATCAGGTCTCAGACCAGCCACCAACAGGTGGTAGACCTAACCTTATATCCTATTCAGTTGTAAGGTTGTAAGGACCTAAACTTACATCCCATTCATTGAAGCTGTGCAAACCAGGCTGGCTTACAAACACAAGCAAGGGTTGGGGATGGACACAGCTCAGTGGTGCCTGGCATGGGCCAAGTATAGTGGCCCATGCTTAGGAGGCAGAGACCAGGAAGATGGAGGTTTGAGGCTAGCCCAGGCAAAAAGTAAGCAAGATTCCACTCAATAAATAAGCCAGGTGTGGTGGTTCGTGCCTATAATTCCAGCTGCTTGGAAGTTGTAGGTAGGAGGATCACAGTCCAAGGCAGAACCCAGATAAAAACTCAAGATCCTATCAAAGAATAGCTAAAGCAAAAAAGGGATGGGGGTTAGGGGTAAGAGCATGGCTCAAGTGTAGAGTGCCTAACCACCAAGCAGGAAGGACTGAGTTCAAACTCCAGAGAGAGAGTTCAACATATGTAAGGGCCTGGGTTAGATCCCCAGCACCACAACCAATCAATCAATCAATAATCCAACTAAGACATCGTCTATGCCCTGGTGCCTCTAGGACATAGAGTAACACACAGAGAATCAGGCGAACAGGAGGAAAGAGCGTGTGCTCAGGAGCATGGCTGAGGAAGGGGTTTATTCTCCCTCTGGGTGATGGAGGCAATCCCAAGTGGCTTCTCAGAGGAGGTAGCATTTGAGCTGGGTCCTCCAAAACAGGGACCCAAGCAGAGACAGTGTGCAAGGAAAAAGTCACTTCATAGCAAAAATTGAGCTTGTGCCTTCAGGAACCAGAAAGATCCAGCCTTCTGGAGGCAGTGCATGCTATAGGGAGCATGGGGATGGACGGAAGCCACCAGTCTTGTATATCACATCTTCAAGAGTAACTTTATCCCACAGGCAACTGGGAGACATTGAAGGATTTTCAGAAAGGGAACAACTTGATCTGGTTTTTGATTTGGACACAATCAATAACTACAGCACAGAGGATGCTGAGGAAGGGGCAGCCTGCAGGGAAGGGTAGACTCCAGACAGGCTTGAGGCAGGGTGGACAAGATGGGCCAGGGAGGAGGAAGAGGCTCGGGGAAGGTTCGCCAGGGGGCACATTAAAGAAGGACAATTTTCTTTTTGGTAGCGCTGGGAATCAAACCCAGGGCCTTGTACATGCTAGGCCAAGCACTCCACCTCTGAGCCACCCTCAACCCCTAAGAAAAGCAGTTTAAAGCCTGAGTCTGTAGCTCAGGAGGGCCCCAGGTTAAAAGCAGGAGTCTGAGAGTCATAGCGTGTATACAGACTTTGTCTAGGGCCTCAGTTTCCCCACAGGCATTGGGCCCTTGCCCCACCCCAGGTCCCTTCCCACCCCAGCACCTGAACTTTCTTGGGTTTAGTGGTGGTGAACAAGTACTAAGAAAGGAGTTCAGGGATCAGGGAGGTGGCACGAGGCTCTGCCCTACCCGGCCTTTCTCCACCTCACGGGTGGTCATAACGATGACCCGGGTGTTCTCCTGCCAAACCATCTGCCAGAAGTCGTTGACTGTGGCCTCCAGACAGCCCTGGCTGGCAATGTAGGTCTTAGAGTTTTCAGGGTCTAGCAGCTGGTTCTGGATGCAAGCACAGAGAGATGCACCCCAGATTCACGAGCCCTTGTGTCAGGGATGGGCCTCATCACCTTCCCCTCCCCCATGGAGATGCCACCTCTGGCTTTGTCCAAGTGTCTCTGGACCCAGGGGCCCCCATGAAGCAGGGAGTTTCCAGGGCCCAGCCCCTGCCCCCACATGACTCATTCCCACCTTTACGTAGTTGGCATTGATGTAGTCGGACCCAGGGATGTTACTGTCACGCCCCTGCAGGATCACTCGGCTATGGTCAACTGGCATGGGCAGAGAGGAAGAATGATGGCTGAGGTCAGCAAGCACTACCACCCCCTAGGTCAGACCCCTCCCATTCTTTTCCAAAGTCATAGGCTCAGGGAGGACTGGAGGTGAGCAGGGGCAGATCTGTGTGGGAAGGGAATATAGGCTTCATAATCTGCCTGTTGGTTGTAGGGCGGCTCCTGGGAAGAGAAGAGGCTTCTTACATGAAGGCAGCTCTGCTCGGGGAAGGGGGCGGGAGGTGGACCCTCTTTAGGGACAGAGGTTGGCTGGGGTAGAGCAGTCTTTGGGATGAAGGGAAGGTGCCTGGACAACCGGGAGGGGCAGGGCTGCCAGGGCTCACAGGGGAGAATGTTCTTGTAGCGGTTCTTGCTCTTGTTCTCTGGCCTCTGCCCTTCCAGCCGCTGGTGCAAGTTCTTCACCTCCTGCTTCTGCAGACTCTGAGAGATGAGAGTGGAAATGAGCAATGGTCCACAGTGGACTTCATGGAGCAGATCAGTGTCAGAGGTAGGTGAAGAGTGCAAGGGGTCCGCCTGGGACCCCATGCAGTGGCCAACTGCCTCGGCTGTCAGCCCTGCTGGACCCCATCACATACCTCAAACTCCTCCCAGAAGCCGGCTTTGGCTGTTTCCTCTGACTCCTGCTTCTTATTCAGCTCCAAGACCCGGTTCTCAATGTCAGCCGCATTCACCCGAGTAGCATAGTAAGGCTAGGATGGGTAAAGGGCGGGAAGTCAGTAGCTGAGAGATCTCAGAAGCCTGTATCCATGGAGGGCTCAGGGGAAGGAAAAAGGCAGCCAGGCCCACCCCTCACCTGCCGCAGGTAGACAAAGGCGCCTGAGGCTTCCTCAATTCCTGTCTTCTTAAAATGCTCCACCAGGTCCGTGAGGCTGTCAAAGGTCTCCATGCCACCCACCGTGTAGCGTCCGCCCTGAGAGAAGCCAAGTAAGAACACCCCTCAGAGCCTGAGTCTTCCTCCCTGGACCCCCAGCCTTGGATCCAGGCTCAGCAGACCCTCCCCACAGCCCATGCTGAGCACACAAATGGGCACCCCATCTCAATGCCCTCAAAGCCTTACCTCACACATGATCTTGATGTGAGTGACCCTGAGTGGGGAGCCTGGGCCAGCCTTGGGCTGGTCGCTGAGCACAGATAGCACGAAATCTCCAGGCTGGCTGAGACTCTCACGCACAAGAAATGTCCAGGGTTCGCCCTTGGCCTGCAGCAGTGCCTCTGCTTGCCCTCCAGACATGTGGCCATGGTACCACCTACAAAAAGCAGCATTGGGGAGGGTGGGGGTAGGACCCCAGGAAAGGGACATTCACAGAGAAGGCAGGAGTTCAAGTGTCTGCTACAGGCCACGCTCTGAGCTAGAAGCTTTCAAATTCACCACTATATTTAGGCCCATTACTGTCTCACAAAAGCATTAAGAGGGAAAAATCCTGGTGTGGTTGTGCTGCATACCTGTAATCCCAGCTACTTGGGAGGGGAAGCAAGAGGATTATGAGTTCCAGACCAGCCTGGGCTGCATATATAACTTAACCTTTGAGACCCCCATCTCAAAAAAAAAAAAAAAAAAAGAATGCTGAGAGGTAGCTATTTTCTCCATTTTACAGATGAGAAATCTGACATTGAGCACTTTGCACACTGGCTCTAGGCCCTTGACTGATAGAAGGCAAGGCTGAGAGTTTTAACCATGGGAGTCAGAGCTATAGCTCAGTGGTTGAGCTGTGTAAGGCCTTGGGTTGCATGCCCAGCACCAAAATTATAAATAAATAAATAGATAAAAACAGGGGGCTGGAAGTGTGACTCAAGTGGTAAACACAACCCTGCGTTCAAACCCTCGTACTGCAAAAACAAAACACAACACAATACAAAAAGAGTTCTAACCAGGCTTTGAATTCAGAGACCACCTCTGTAACTTTAAGACAGACAGAAATCCAGGCAATATCCAGAATATTTGGAAAAATAAAACCAAGGAAGACTCCATGTCACACAGGCTTGGGCTAAGGAAAGGGAGCAGAGACAAAGAGAAATGCATACAGAACCCAAACACAGAGCAGTGGGAGAAAGGAACACCGGAAGCCAGGAGAAAGGGTGATGGGGAGAACTCCCCAAGGAGACAGGGAACACAAATACCCCACTGGAGAAAGAGTGGTTTAGGGGCTTTAGGGTGCC
Source organism: Castor canadensis (assembly GCF_047511655.1). Taxonomy (NCBI): domain Eukaryota; kingdom Metazoa; phylum Chordata; class Mammalia; order Rodentia; family Castoridae; genus Castor; species Castor canadensis. The sequence goes on from NC_133391.1 coordinate 36,762,957, forward strand.
AGGATATCACTGCAGGGGAAGCCAGGACTTGAAGGGGCTCATGGGGCTCAAAGGGGCTGACAGGCAGAAAGCAGAACTAAGACCGTTCCACGAAGCACACCCCCTTCCCAGGAGGAAACTGTAACCCCACAATGCCCAGCCCCACAGGAAACCACGTGATGGAAAAAACACAAAACTCCTTCTGGGGAGAGAGTGAGAAGTGAGGTTGTGAGGTTTCCTCAGCCCAGGGACAGGGGAAGGGGGGCATTTTCCAACCGCAGGGATGGGGGAAGAAGGGAGGGGCCAGTCTGTCCCAAACCATCACCCCACCCAAAGGAGATTGCACCCAGAGCCCTCCCTCCTAAGCCCCCCTGGGCAACCCCAACCCACCCTCAGGGACGGACCAGGACCCCAGGCAATGGGGAGGGGGCTCAGCCCCTTCCCTCAGAGACAGGATGAGGAAGTCTCCATGCAAATGTGGGGCTGACCACAGGCAGAGAGCTCACCATCCATCTAAAGGACAAATGCAAATTCCTGCAGAAGAGGAGGGGTGACAGTCAAGGCCAAGGACACTCGAAGAAGTTTAGAGTGAGAGCTGCCCACATGCCACCAAGCTTAGGGGTGAGGCTGGGTTTCTTGATTCGGTAACCCAAAATGTCTCTCAGAGTCACTTCTCCTTAGCCTTCCCACCCCATTCTGCCCCCTTCCCTCCCTGGCTTCTCCCAAACTCTGTGAGGCCAGGCCTCAGCCTGCTCTCCTGGCCACCTGCTCAACTGCCTCTTCCTCCTCCAATCCCACATGCACAGTGCCACATTGCTTTCCTATGGGCTGGGTCAATCCAGGTCCTCCAGCAGGGCAAATCCTGGCTTGGGGAAGGGACAAAACAAGCACATGGGGGTGAAAGAGGGTCTGAGTGGCCAAACCACCATGAGTGTTATAGGTAGGAGGAAAGAAGAAGAAAGTGCTATGGAGTAAATTAAGGCAGCTATCCAAATTAAAAAAAAAAAAAAAATGAAGACAGTCATCCATTCTTGGCTTCACTACCAGAAGAGGAAGGGTCCAAGGAAGTAGATCAAAGACTTTGCATTGAGGAAAGAGGTCTCCAGAGGTGGGCCACAGGATTTCTACCTCAGTCTTATCCAGTTCTAAATTTTGATCCATGACTTGAACAAAAATAATTGACGCACATTTTCAGGCATGAATCTCAAAAAGACTAAAAACTGCTGGGGGAGCATGCGATACAGAATATGCTTGGCATGCATGAGGCCCTGGGCTCAAAAAAAAAAGAAAAAGACTGAAAACTGATAGGATCAAGGTTCAGAAGCATTTCAACAACTGAAACACAAACACAGGACAAGGGCAAATTGGCCTGGCCCCAGGAGTCCTTGTGAAAAACAAAAAACCCCTGGAGTTATTCCATCATAGGACCAAAACAATGTAACGAGGAGTCTCAGTATTCATTCTGCTCTCCTCACCCCCACCTTGAGGACACCCAAGTGTACCCAGTTACTACCGAGGGGCCGCAGCTTTGAAGCACTGAGAGTCACCTGTGTCAGAACAGAACTGGACCCTCTACACATGTGACTGCATCACACACTGTTTTCAGTGAACTGCGTTTGGGCCAAAAGACTGGTTAAGCTCTACCCAGCACCAAAAGATGGACCCATCCCCCTGGATTGCTGAGATAGGGCACAACTCATATAGCAGTGAATCCCAATAAGGGTCTTCCACATTGACACCTCATTGCCCTTAGCCATGCTGAGCTGGGCAGGGAGCTGTGGAAGGGCAGAGTCAGTTCCACAGCAGGAAGAGCTTTCTAGCAACAGAGTTGATCTACTGGGAAACACCAGCCATGAGGAATGGCCTCCCTGTCACTCATAGGACTGGGTCACCAGGTGGCAGGAGAAAGGCAAGATGGCTCTGTCTTGCTTCTTCAGGGAACAGGAGCCCAAGTTAGTCCTCAGAGTCACCAGGCTATGGAGGAAAGACACTCAGAGCCCTGAGCTGAAGTAGGGATGGGGAAGGGGCTGCAAGCAGCAGGCAATGCACCCAGGGGCTCACCTCCCTGAGGGGGAAGGCAGTGACCAGGCGTGCCACCCTCACCTCTCGCTGGTGGGGTCAGAGCAGTTCAGTGGGTACTTGAGGTAGATGATGGTGCCATCACGGTCCTGCAGGACGCCCTGCTGCTGTGTGTAGTACTCCACCAGCTCAGTCAGCGTGGCAAACTTCTCCCCTCCATACAGGTCGTAGAAGTCCCCTGTGTTCTGGATCCGAATGTGGGTCACCTGATCCTCTACCCTGCAGGGCACCAGGCAGGAAGACCAATGGATGCCAGAGCAGAGGTGGGGCAGGCTTGGGGCAGGGTGAGTGTCCTAAGTGTGGGCACACACCGGCAGGGAGTGACAAGGGCAGCAGTGGGGATATACTGGGGCCAAGGTAGGAGCATGGAGGAGGCAAGGGCCTGGGGTGTTCGCACTGCCATGGGGCAGCAGAATAAGCTGCCAGAGCACTGGGAAGGCCACCTACCTGACAGAGAGCGAGAAGTCACCCTGGTTCTTGCGACTGGGCCGAGCCAGGAAACTCCCATTTACACCCCGGCTCTTTAGCAGGGCCTCTGCATCCAGCCCACTGAGGTCCCGGTGAAACCACCTGAAGACACAGGCAGATGGTGAGGGTCTCCTGGTCCCCAGGGCACCCTGACCTTCTGCCTCCTGTGGGTCCCCAGCCCTTACCTCACCATCCTGGGCTCCCACAGAGGAAGGCACTCAGGGAATGAGGAGGCACAGCCTGTCTGGGCAGGTGGAAAACTCTGGGGCTGAGCCTCAACTGCAGCTCTCAGGGCCCAGGCCACCTGCCACCCCACCCGACAGTCCAGCTTCTGGGGCTGTCACTCCACTGGCCTAGGGCAGCCAGCAGGGCGGGGACAGGAAGGGGCGCGGCCGACCCCTTGGGGGAACTCACTTGTACTTCTTGTTTCAGAGCAGAGTAAGGGAAGAGAAGCAGAAGGGTGACAGGGGGTGGGGGAGGGGCCCCACTTCCCACACGGCTGCCATCAAAGGCCCAGGAGCCTGACACTGCACGTAAGTGACAACTCAAGAATCAGGAACACCATGTGTCTTGGATCTCCAGGCCAACATCATGTCCCATGTGTAAACCCCAATGTGGTCCCATGCCAATTCTTCCTCTACCAGGTGCTTCTACACATATTTCCCTAGTACAAGCTGATAATAATGACAGTGACAGCTATCATTTAATGAAGTGTCACTGCATGCCAGACACATTGCTACAGTGTCCTTTACATGCCTTGTGTGAGTTATTCCTCACCATAGCCCTATGACACAGGTTTATCTTTATCTCCAATTTACAGACAAGGAAACTGAGGCTCAGGAATTGCCTGAGGCCATACAGTTAGTAAATAGTGGTGCCAGGATTCAAACCCAGACAGCCTGATTCCAAAGCCAATTATTTGAGCTACTATCTACCAGCCCTCAGGGCCTCAAGGAACACAGATTGAAAAACTCTTGTCCAAAGGGATGACCATGATGGGGAGACTCCTTAACAGCATGACCTCACAGGCACCACACACCTGAAGAGATGCCACTATGGAAGGGAACCTACAAAATAAGCCCTGTACAGGCCTGTCAGATTTGGGCCCTAGGGGTCTGCCCTGCCTCTGGACTCCATGAGATAGCAGGAGAGCTATCTCATGGAGTTTCTGTATACACGATGCTCTGTGTATGTAATTCCAAATACAAATACAAACACTGCCAAGCCAAGACCAGAGGGAAGACATGCAACAGAGAACATAAGGAACTCCTATTGGTAGCTCCCTAGAAAGAGAGCCTAGATGGCTGGAGCACAGGCTGGAAGAGACCTAGGCATATACCTTTACTTTTTTTTTTTTTTTTTTTGGTGGTACTGAGGTTTGAACTCAGGGCCTCACACTTGTTAGGCAAGCACTCTACTATTTAAGCCACTCCACCAGTCTTTTTTGTGTTGAGTATTTTGGAGACAGGGTCTCTCAAACTATTTGCCTAGGCTGGCTTCCAACCACAATCCAAGCTCTTCCTAATCTCTACCTCCCCACTACCTCCCCACTAGCTAGGATTATAGGTGTGAGCCACCAAAGTCCAACCCCCTTACTTTTTTTTTTCAATGTGGTACTGGGGTTTGAACTCAGGCCTACACCTTCAGCCACTCCACCAGCCCTTTTTTGTGATTTTTTTTTTTTTTTTTTTGAGATAGGGTCTTGTGAACTATTTGCCTGGGCTTACTTCAAATCTCAAACCTCCTGATCTCTGCCTCCTGAATAGCTAGGATTACAGGCATGAGCCACCAGCATATAGCCCCTTAAAACTTTCTGAATGTTGTTTGGGGATGCAGGTGTGGTTCACTGGTACAGTGCTTGCCTAGCAAGATTGAGGCCCTGGGCTCCATCCCCAGTACCAAAAACAATAAATTAATAAATAAGTGTGAAGTTAATCAGGTTGTACACTTAATAGTTATGCACATTATGTATGATATACATCAATTAAAAAATAAGAAAAATAAGGTGGGTGTGATGGCATCTGTAATCCTAGCTGCTCAGGAAGTGGAAAAAGAAGGATCATGGGTCAAGGTCAGTCAGGGCCAAAAGTTAGTAAGACTCCCATCTCAACCAACAACTGGGCATGGCGGTACTCCCAGCTATTTGGGAAGTTTAAATAGGATGATCAAGGTCCAGGGTGGCCCAGGCAAAAAACATGAGAAAGTTCTCCAAAAAAAACTAAAAATAAAAGCAAAATAACTAAAATCCCAAAAATAACCAAAGCAAAAAGGGCTGGAGCTATGTCTCAAGTGGTAGAGCATCTGCCTAGAAGTATGAGGCCTTTAGTTCAAACCCCAGTACTGCCACCCCCAAAAAAGAAAGCAAAAATGATAAGTAAATAAATAACAAAGAATGAAGGGTCAATAAGGCTGGGGATGTAGCTCAATGGTAGAGTACTTGCCTCACATGTATGAGGCCCTAAGTTGGATCCCCAGCACCACAAAAAAAAAAAAAAAAAAAAAAGAGCTGCACACACAAACACAGCACACCACTTATACATACTGAGTCCCAACACAGCACCTCTGTGTCCATCCACACACACATGTGGTTGGTGCAAATCCCCAACATGGACATACAGCCCAGACCACACATGAAGTTCCAGCTGCTCTGCAACTTGGCCTCAGGACACTCTCCTTCCAGGGTTAAACCCACTTGCAGGCAGGTACCTGAATTAGGTACCTGAAATTCCTGACCCAAAAAAGAAGAAGGAATTTCTCTAAAAGATATCAAACCCAGAGACAGGCAACAAGTCAGATAACATGTAAAGTCCCTGCTGTCTATTGTCAGGAAAATAAACAATAACAGCCTCCCTTACCCTGGCTGATGCACTGCAGTTGGCAAAGCACTGGTAAATAACTATCCCATTTGGGTTGGCTTTGAATCTCTATCCTCCTGATCTCTGCCTCCTAAGTAGCTAGGATTACAGGCATGAACCACTGAAGCCTGGCTGGGAAATGTGACTTTATTCCTGTCTATCAGTTCATCAAATTGGAAAGTATTTAAGGACCTGATTCTTATGCAACACTCCTGGAAGTGTGTATGTGAATATATGTATATATTTACAACAAACTGACTACCATCACCATTGAAGGGAGGGATCACAGAGGAGAGCATTCACACTCTTCCCATTTCTCATGTTACCAGCACTACTCACTCCTCAGGCCTGGCAGGTAACTCAGAACTGGGCCATGTCAATACAGAGGTGGGAGGGAATGTAAAAGTAGACCCAGAAGCACTTTTTCCTCATTTTTAAAGAAAAGAGTGGCTCTAGTGGTAGAGTGCCTGCCTAGCAAGTGAGAGACCCTGAGTTCAAACCCCAGTACCACCAAAATTAAATTAAATTAAAAAAAAAGAGTTCCAGGTCAAACTGGGTTACTCAGCAAGATCCCATCTCAAAAAAGTAAAAACAAATAAGGCAAAAAAAAAAATTGATAATGGAGTTATTCAGTAGGCTGAGGCAGGAGTTTAACTTGGACCCAGGAATTTGAGGCCAGGCTGGACAAGATGAGACCCCCATCTCAGAAAAAATAGGGTTTCAATATCAACCACTTTTATACTATACAGTCACTCTGTATGCATAGGTTTCACATCTGTGGGTTCCCCTACCTAAGAATCAAGAGCATTCTATAAGCATGTATGCAGACTGTTTTCCTTGTCATTATTCCCTCAGTAATACACAGTAACACACCATTTACATACCATTTACATTGTATTACATATTGTAAATACTCTAGAGATTATTTGAAATGTTCAGAAGGATGTTCATAGGTCACTTGCAAGTATCACACTATTTTATATAAGGCACAGTCCTCCATGAATACTGGAGAATGACTGAATTCTTACTTATTTTTATTTATTTTGACACTTACTATATAGCCCAGACTGGCCTGCAACTTGGGATCCTCCTGTCTCAGTCTCCAAAGTGGCGTGTGCACCCAGTCTGTCTGGGGCAACTATATTATTAATTCTCATGCCAATCCTATTGAACAGTTACTACCCTAATTTTAGAAACCAAAACTGACTTCGAGGTGTTAAGCAACTTGCCCAAAGTCACAAGTTAGTGAGTGGGAAGGTGAGTAAATCAAGGCCGTCTGAGTCCAGAGCCCTGTCTACCACTCCAACCACCCTGCTGCAAGAGGTTTCAGGGCAGATAGGGACAAGGCACAGCATGATGGAAATGGCAAAACAGGTGCCTTCCCCACCAGATGCACATGGACCATGGACCACAGAATTCACGTGAGCTGTCTGGTGTGAGCAGGGTGATGTGACTGAGAGGCTGGGACCCAGTTGTAGAAGGTCTTAGAAGTCTGAGGAACCAAGAGAAGGTTCTGCACCAGGAGAGGCCTTGTTAAGCTGCCTGGTGAGACAATAACCATGGCAGGAATGTGGAAGGGCTCAGGGACCAGAAGACTAAGAACCCATACACAGGGCTGACAGTGACACGGTATACACTGGGGAAAAGAGTACAAACAGAAAGGAAGGAACATGTATAGTGTGAGAAGCAAGAGTCAGCAGGACTGGGGCAACCAACTCTCTAAGCAGTTTTCACTTAAAATATTCAAACTCCATCAAGGTGGAACTTGCCCTGGCCCTGCTTCCTCTCCTTCTGTTGCAGGCCCAATGTCCTTTTCCTATTTGTTCCACATCACAGCTTTCCATGAGCTGTGTCCTCTGCCTGGGGTGGTGTCAGATGATGCCTGAGCATCACAGGGCTGGCTCCAATGTCACCTCCTCAGGAAGCCCTCCCTGGCTTCTCTGCTAGCAATGTCACCAGCACCCTGTCACTAGTTGGCAGCTCACAATGCTGTTTCTTTTTCTGCATAACCCTTTTTTTTTCGTGTTTTTTAAAAATGTTATCATTTTTACATTTACTTACATTCATATACATTGTTTGGGCCACCTCCTCCCCTTCCCCCCCATAACACTTCTGATTATGGAATAATCCTATTTATTTGGGCTTTTTGTTTTGTTTTGGTTTTGCAGTACTGGAATTTGAACTTGGGGCCTTACACTTGCTAAACAAGCACTTTTACCAGTTGAGCCATCCCCTTCCCCAGCCCTTACTGGGCTTTTTGTTCAGCTTGTCACTTCACACAAGGACTGTCAGTTTTGTGAGAGCAGAGAACAGGTCTGCCTTATTTGCTCCAGTATTATAGTATCTTAAAACATTCCTGGCACACAGTAGATGTAACGTGTGCCTGTTAAATGAATGATGCAGGGAGGCAGCTGGGAATGGTGTGTCTTTCAGACTGTCATGTTTGAGGTGATGTAAGTAACCCAAGGGGAAAGGCAGAAGCAGGGGACCAAAGACTGGAGGTAGAAATGCAATAGTGAGAAAAAAATACACATCTGTCAGGGAAAAAGTATGAAAGGAAAAGGAGGTAGAGGGGCATGAATGTGCCTGGGGGTCCTCACATTTCCTCGGGAGGAGAAAGTCCATAGGGACAGGAAGTAGACCCAGGACAGGGGGTAGCAGCAGGTTGTCCTCATGGTCACACACCTGTTAGGAGTAAGCATGAACAATGCCCCTCCCTCCCAAGCTAACAGGAGACGGTGAGACCCAGACGGTGTAGGGGACTTACCCACAGGATAGCATCTCCCTGGGGGAAGGGGGTATCACAGGCAGAGAGCCACAGGGGGCGGAGCGAGGGCAGTGGCACAGCTGTGCACAATAGTCCAAGCAATAATGAAGAACGTTCCTGATCTCAGCCACTTCCTCCTCAATCCAGCCTTCCAGGCCAATGGCACTGCAAGGACAAGCCCCTGGACAAATGATCTTCAGGGAAAGGACAGGTGGGGCGGGGCTGACCTGAGACCGCCCACAGCAGCCTGCTTCCCTTGGCGCCCACTGCAGTCCAGCAGGCCCCAGCCTGTCCAGGGCCTGTGTCTCTTGAGAGGGGAGGAGCCACCTGCTGCTCCACCTGGAGCTCAAGCTGACTGAGCAGCAGCTGGGCCGGTAGGGGCAAAGACCAGGAAGTAACCCTGGCCAACCAGACTGCTCAGTCCATAGAAACCAAGGGGACAGCCCTGGACACCCACTCCTCAAAAAAGGAGGTGCCACCTGTGCACTCATAGGGTGTTGAACGCTGGTCTAGTCTCTCACTTGCCCTAAGGGGAGAGGAGGAGCCTGGGGCCCTCACCCGAGCAGGGCTGGACTCAGAAAAGTATAGAAAGGGCTTGGACAAGAGGGTGGGCAACCTGAAAGGTAGACGGAATCTGGAGTTGGATATGGGGATTGTTCAGATCACAAAAGACTGACACCAACACTAAGTCACAGGCACATTTATTGTCCTGTAGTGCACCAAGGTCTTCCATTTCCCGGCAGTAACATAGGAGAAGGACAATTTCAAGAGGCGGCCACGCTGCCACCAGAAGCAGGCCCATGAGGTGGCAGGGTCATGGGTGGCAGGAAGAGAGCCTTCAGCTTGCCTGACAGGCTGGCAATCTCAGGATCCTGAGCTTCATAGGACTTGACCAAACGGGCAAACTTAAGGACACCTGCAAGAGGGAATGGAGAGTTAACACACACTCTGGAGGACCAGCGAGCCAAGGCAGCTGGAGGGTGTGGCATGTGTATGAGATATGGGCTGATCTCTCTGACCAGGTAGCCATCTGCAGAACAGGACACATTCCAAGCTCTATCCATTGTGGCTTAGCTCTCCACTTCCCGGTTTACACCAGGCACAAACGGAGTGAATGAAAATGTCCCAAAGCAAAGTGTTTTTCACTCTCAAGTGAACCCCAAGTATGAACATCCATGAGATCCCAGCTATAATCAGGACAGAGGAAGGCTGTTGACAGCTGGGCTGAATCAGTAAACATCCTTAAGAAACACTGTGATCTCACAAAGGAAACTCAACCTCCAACCCTTCAACAAACTCTCAAACACCTTGCAGGAACTGCAGAAGCATCCTGTCATGCAGACATCTCCCTAAAAACTAGCCGATTGGGGTTCAAGTCCTGGGCACTTCTAACTTCAGGCATTCACTTTACTAATAAAGTTCGTTCCCACATCATAATATGAAATAATAGTGTGATTAATGGCAACTACGAAATGCATTTAGGACGTCGCTGGCAAAAGTTCAGGGTACGTCCTGGGTTCTGGGTGCCAATACTGTTAGATTGTGGCTGCCGCCGTGCGGCGAGAAAGAGGACGACGGCTCAGTGCCCCTCTTCTCCCCCCTTATCCACGAAGTCGCCACCCCGTATCCAACCCACCTTCCCCGTCGCAGCTGAAGCCATAGGCTTTGATAACTTCCTGCTGGATCTGCGTGGCCACGGGCAGCACGAATTGCAACATCTTGCCCATGTCGTTGCACGCATTGTCTCTAGCTTCGTCCATGCGCACGGCGTTCTCCGGGGCTGAGAAAGCCTGAATTACCTCCGCCAAGACCACTGCCAGCCAGACATCCCAGAAAGGCATCCCCTCGGTAGGCGTCCGGAGCTCCACCAGCGGGCCCAGAGGATAGCGAGGGGAAGAGGGAAGGGAATTAGTGGACTGAGGCCGTAGGTAACTCGATAAACTCACTCTCCCAATCCCTCGCTCTGCGGCGACAAGGGTGCCACGTAGAACAAGGGAAAGGGATGGTACGCCGCCCCCTCCGCCCAGGTTCCTTGGCTGGTCTCCTGCCCTGCATCCTCCCCCGGCAGGCAGTCCATTCCTGGACCATACTTCTCACCCTTGGCCTGCTCCGCGCTCAGGGCCGCGGGTTGGACTGAGGCGGACGCCATAGAACGACAGAGGATGCACGTGTAGCGGAAATACAAAAAGATCTGAAGGAACACGCCACCTCCTACAGCAATTCCCACTGCCTGGGGACGCGAAGGGGAAGCAGCATCAGCACTAGCCGGAAGTTTCCCAACGTAACCGCAACCTCCACATCTTAAAAAAACAAAGTGTTAAATCACGCTGCAAGTGAAAAGGACCTCTATTGTTCAGTACAACTTGAACTGGGGTGGGTTTTCCGGCACAAGCCAGAAAACCTGCTGGACAAATTCTAAAAGAGCTGTGACACTTACGGAAGGCACCATGCAGCAAACATGGAATATACATGAACTCCGCTATTAGTGAGGGTGAGATCAGAGTGGTGGTTCCCCAACTCCCACGACTATATAAGTAACAAGGGACACTGTAATGACCTGTTGGATTAACACTATTCTAAGGAACTTAATGAAATCATTCGTTTCTAGAGTTTACAAACCTTTGATACTGGCTATGCAAATGACCTAATGCCGATTGGCTGACAAAGCAGCCAATCACAGACCTTTCGTTGTTAAGGACGAAGACAGTGATTCGCAGCAATAAAAGCCCGGAGCAAGGACCGTTGAGCTCTTTCCTAAAATGGCTTTGTATAGTGTTGCTGTGTGACGTCTTGTATTGTTATCCTTACAGGAGTTTGAAATTGCCGCCCACTCCCTCTTCGAATCGTAATGTAGTTAAGAATGCCAGGTACTAATCGCACTGGCCTACAGAAGCCACGCCCATCCCATCCACTCCCTCCCCCACCCCATTCATAATCTTTTCTCAAACTATTGTACAGAAAGATTCAGGCCTCTTTAGTCCTTGTTCCAGGTACTCTGGTGGCATCTAATAGGAACTGTAACAGTACGCTCCCAAGGTCTTCATAGTTTTTAGACCTGGCCACGCCGACGGTGGGACTGTCCCAGGCCTCCAGTAGGGCCTTGGGAGAGATGGAAGGCCCAGCCTGAGTGTACCCTTGCCAGGAGAGGTGAGCATCCAGGATCTTTTGAGGTCTCCCGTCCAACTCCTCACGGTCGTTACACCAACTTGCTTAAGATCCCATCCCTTCCGACCTCCCTGCTGCGATGAGATCCCACACCCCCCAGCCCCAGCAGCCCACAAAAAACAAGTCACAGCCATCTTCCTGGGGAGTCGTGAGGATGTTTTTTGTTTGGTTTTGGTTGGGATGTTTTTTAAAGAGCATCATATAGATATTTATATATATAAATTATTAATGTGGGGAGGGCAAGGGGCATACATCGCATAGGAAGCGCGCACACAGGGATTGGGCAGGGGCAGGGGTGGCACACGATGCTACGCAAAACAGCCACATCTAACAGATGAAATAATCACACCAACGGGCTGGGGGAGGGGTGGTGGCCACTGAGGGTTGGGCATAGGGGAGGAGGAAAGCAGGGGACAAGGAAGAGGGACCTGGTCCATGATACTATGCGCTTTCTGTCCCCACCCTATGTGCCACCTCCCCACCTCTGCACACCACAGCTGGCCTTGACCTTCTGTCCCTTTTTCCCTCCCTCCCTCTGCCCAGTTGCAGAGGCCCTGCAATTGAGCAGCACCCTCTTCTTGGCTCTGGGTGGCAGACTAGGAAGGGGTCCTCCAAGGTCCGGATGCTGGAGCCATGGGTGCTCTTTTGATTGTAGGTTCTACAGCGGCTTGTCACTTTCCTTCTTCAGGTGACTAGGGAAGGGGCAGTGCATGGCAGAGATGAGAGTGACCTTGCTTGCCCTTTTCACATAAGAGGATGTGGAAGAAGTTCCTTCCCCTCAGGTGCCTAGGGGCCTGCTGTACCATGCCCACATCCCATCCCAGGCTGGGTGGACCCACATCCAGTTACTCTTAGTCTGGTGCATCCCTTAGTACCTGTAGTAGTCCTCCTGGGCGGGTAGCGGCACGCTGTGCAGCGGGTGATGGGCGTGCAGCCATTGCTGTTGTTCCAGCGCCAAGCGCTGCAGCTCAGCGGACTGCGCGTGCATGGCCTGCAGCTGATGAGCTGCTGACATCGGGGCAGAGAGAGAGGCTGGCAGATCCCGGTAAGGGGCAGCTGTGAGCAGGAAGGGTAGGGGCACATGACTGATAGATACTGAGCACCTGCTCTTGGCCAGGGGATAAGCCAGCCACTTTGAATACAGAGGAAGCTAAAAGTAAGAAGTTTGGTAACATCGCCTGTCCTGAAAGCTGCCAGTGGCAGAGTGAAATTAGGAGTCAAAACTCTCAACCTCACATATGAATAATAATAATAATAATAATAATAATAATAATAAACTCTCAACCTGGCCCCCCAAACCTAAGCCTCTCTTGGGCAGGACCTCAGTTCTATTGTTCCTATCCTATCCTGGGTCCTCATCCCTCCCCAAGTCCCACTAGACCCATTCCACCACCTAAACTCCCCCTTTCTGTCCTCTCATTAGAGCTTCTCCACCCCAGCCTCCATCCTTACCAAAGAGCTGGTGACGAAGAACTTCGTTCTCGTGCAGAGGGTGAGGAAGAAGGGGGTTAGGGAGGGTCCCAGCTGGGTAAGGGATCCGGGTAAGGTGAGACCCTGAGGCCAGGGGGTCAATGAGAGGGTGCACCGAGGCAGAGGCTGGAGGCAGAGAAGAGGAAGGTGTCACTAGAAGGCAGTCTTAGGGAAAACTGCATTTCTGGAAAGAAGCCTGGGAAGGAAGAGACATGGACAAACACAGAGAATCTGAAGTGGAACAAAGGCAGAGGGAGAGAGCTAGACACCCGGAGGATGGACAGAAAGAGACCCAACTGCAGTAGGGACACAAGAATGACAAAGGCCAGGAGATTGCCAGGGGACTGAGGAGAAGGGATGGGAGATAATAGAAGTTTAGGAAACGACACAGGAAGAAATGGAGAGATTAAGAGAGAGAAGGTACAAGGAAGTCCAGAATGAGCTGGAGTAAAAGGCAGTAAGAAATATGGTAAGAGGCAAAGCTCATTATCATCTTGGATTCCCAAACCCAAAACTACAGCGCTTTTTCTAGAAGATTCCAAATCTACAGGTGGAGGAATAAGAACATGTGAAGGGCCTGGGGAAAGGGATGTGGGGATAGGAACTGTGTCCCTTCAGAAAGCTCTTGCTTGGGCCTCTTTCAGGAGTGGGATGCTAGACTATGGGGGCTGAAGTGTGGGGAACATAGGCTCTCTGGCTAGGCAAGGGCATGAGATACTCTCGTAGAACGGCAGGGAAGAAAAGACCAGGTAAGCAATCTCAGCAGAGGTTGGGACCAAGAGGGAACTCCAGGCTTAAGGGACCGAAGTACCCAATCGTGTCAGGGGGCCCCAAAAGGCCACAGCAAGGAAATAGGGGTCTCACCTGCATGAATGGCATCCTGTTGGTGCAGGTGAAGATGAGAGTGGATGTGGGAGTGCTGGTGGTGATGGGGGGTCACATTGAGCATCTGCAGCCGAGCCAGTGGGTCATTGCCCAGAGCTGCCACCCTTTCTGCATGTTGCCTCTCAGCCGCCAGCCTCTCGGCATAGGACATGTCAGGCCGCAGGGCTGGCCCAGCTGCCAGCGCTAGACGTTCTCGTTCCAGGGGCCCCAAGCTTGGATGGAAAGGAAAAGGGTGCAGGCCAGGTGGGCCAGGCTGCAAAGCCAGGCCCCCATGTCGGGGGAAGGGATCCAGGCCTGGTCCAGGGACCCCATGTAAGGGTTCCAGCTCACTAGGCTTCACCTCGAAGCCAGGCTTGAGACGGTCACGGAGATCTCGTTCTCGGGCTTCCCGCTCCCTCTCCCGGGCGGCTGGGTCACTGCTGTACAGGGCCGGGACATTATAACCCAGGAGCCCCGGGTCCACTGCACCCAGGGGTACATAGAATGGATGGTTGCGATTGCCAGGAGACATGACATGAGGTCGAGCATATTCACTGAGAGTGCGCAGAGCTGGAGTGTCAGGACCCAGATAGGGGGGCACTGTAGCCACCGCACTGCCAGGCTCAAATGGAGGGCGATGAGGCACTGGACCCAGAGATGGACACTCCACTGGAGCACGACCCTCCTGCGCCAACTTCTGTGGAGTGCAGGAAGAAGTGGAGTCAGAATGCCAACTGGGGGAACAGTTGACTGGTCCCAAGCTGCCCATCGGCTTCAGCAAATGAATTCCAAAATGCCTCACCCATTAGGACTCTGCTTCCCAGGAACTTCTTTTTCCCCTCCCCTCCATACTTCCCCTTCTCTGATTCACAGGTCGTCGATCTGAACATACTTCTCTAACCCAAGAAATGCAAACTGCTCCAGCCCTTATCCACTAGGTCTCCAATTTCTGGACTGCAGTACTTCCTCCTTTCCGATAGAGGGCAAAGTGATTTCCCACCCCATCCCCGAAGCCCCGCTGGGCAGCGCAAAGGAGGTAGGGAAAGAAAGGCGGTGGCGCATATCATGACGCACTCACCACGCTGCGTTCCAGCTCGCGCTCTTTCTCGCGCTCGCGCTCCTTCTCACGTTCCCGCTCGCGCTCTCGCTCCTTTTCTTCGCGCGCGCGCTGCTCGGCCTCGCGCCGCACCTTCTCCACCAGGTCCGCGCGCTTCTTAGCCAGCTTGGAGCCCTCCAGCGGCACGAAGTACAAGTCGCTGCGCGCGCACGAGTTGAAGCCGCGGTCCAGGTGTTTGTTGAACCTGCGGGCCGCAGAGGCAGCGTGTGCTCAATCCCTGTGAGCTGCCCAAGCAGCGGCCCCACGGCCACCCTGCCCTGGCCTCAAAAGCTGCCCCGGCAGCCTGTGAGCTGACGCCCACCTGGCAGGCAGGAGGGCCGCACGAGGGCAAAGGGGTATGCTGGGTACTTCTAATTAATCATCCTCATGAACGCAAGGCCCCAGCCATTTCCAAACAACCCTTCCCCCAACCCACCCCGTCACTCTGGCTGTCCCTCCAGTCCCACCCGTATTCCCACCTTGACTGCTTACCTGGCAGACTGACTGGCATGGCTGGGCACATCTACCACCTTGGGAGGGGGCGAGGGGCTGCGAGCCGGGGGCACCGGACTCTCAGGGGTCTCATACTCCTCAGCTGGCTCCTGTTTGATCTGCGTGGCGTTTAGGGGTGGCCCTGAGGCAGGGGCCGCAGGTGGTGGAGGCAGAGACGACAGACTTGAAGATGTCGGCCCTGCAGGTGGCAGGGGCCCGGGCCCCACTGTGGGTGAACCCGGCTTGAAGGTCCCTGGGCCTGCTGGCGGGGAGGCACCTCGATAGCCCGGTGGGGTCCCTGTCCTGAAGGAGGGTGGCGAACCCGGCTTGTATCCGGGCGGGGTGGCTGTCTTGTAGGGCCCTGGAGACGGGGCTCTCTTGCTGTACGGTGGGGGCCCAGGTGGGGAGGCCGTTTTGTAGCCTGCTGGCGAGGAAGCCACAGTGGCAATGACCGTGGAAAGGGTAGCTGAAGAAGTGGTGGCCGGAGGCACGGGTGGGAAGGGGTAGGGCGCCCCTTGGGGACCCTGGTTAGGAGAAGGGTGTGAACATGGGTAGGCCCCTTGAGAGGAGGAAGAGGAAGAGTTGGAAGAGGAGACTGGGGGGGCGTTGGGACCTGCTTGGCTGTAGGACACCTGGTTATGAGGTGGGGGTAGGTGTGCTGGCCCTGGTGGGTAGGGCCTCAGAGACCCCAGGGAGGGAGACATGGTATAAGGGTGGGCATGGTGGGAACTACTGTTCTCCAGGGGGTGGGGATATGCTCCAGGTGGAGGGGGCCCAGAGTTTCCATGATGCTGCTGCTGCTGTTGCTGCTGCTGCTGCTGCTGCTGTTGCTGGTGGTGGTGGTGATGTGTTGGGGCTGGTGGGTGGGCAGTGGATTGGGCCCCAGTAGGAGGGAAGGGGCCTGGATGGGCATTGCTGTTGGCCAAGAGGCGGCCATAGGGGGGAGGTGGCGGGGGACCCTGGCTCCACACAGCCTGGGATGGGAGAGAAGGCTGAGTATACTTGGGCGGCTGATTGGAGACAGAGAGACTTGTTGGGGGAGGGAAGGAGTGGGGATAACTGGGCAGTGCCTGGGAAGCTGGATACTGGGAGGCAGAGGAAGAGGAGGAAGAACTGGAAGCAGCTGCTGCAGAACTACTACTAGAGGATGAATAAGGATACCTCATCGGGGGAGCTGGCGCAGAAGAGGAGGAAGCAGGGGGCAGAGGGTGGGGTGAGGGAGCCAGACTTTGGCCCTTTTCTGGGCCAGGAGGAAGTCCACCCATGCCCTGTCCCATGGCATGGGGAGAGGGCAGATGCCCAGGCATTGGCTGGGCTCCCAGGCCAGGCGGAGAGGCTGATGCATTGTTGAGGGGTCTCAGGGCAGGTGGAGGAGGCAGGTTTGGTGTCACATGAGGGAAAGCGGCTGGTGGTGCTGCAGAGGGTAGGTTCCCACCACCCACTGGAGCATTAGGAGGCTTTGATGGAGGAGCACCACTGACCCCAGAGCTCGATATTGAAATGGGGGTAGTGGGTGGGGGGTGCTGCTTGCTCCCACTAGGGCCCCCCACTGAAGAGGCAGCTGTTCCCCCTTTGGGACCCATTGAGGGTCCAGAAAGAACTCCTCCTCCTGCCCCCCCAGGGTAGAGCTGTGGGTGAGGGGGAGGGGCCCCAGGGGGAGCCTGAAACATTCGAGATGTGGGGGGCTCCATGGGAGCATGATATCCAGTGGGTGTCACAGAAGGATGGGGTTCAAAGCCAGGCTCTGGCTGTCGGGGGGTGCTGTCTGGTGGTGGAGAGGAAGGAGGAAAGAGTGGAGGTGGGTGGTAGGGGCGGGCTGGGCCCTGGGACAGGCCAGAAGATGAATCGGAGTCATTCTCCACACTTCCAGGGCTGTAGATGCTGGGAGATGTGCTTCGGTTATCCTGGTCTATATCCCTAGGGTCACTGCTGCCATCATCGTTGAGGCTCCGCCCATCCAAGCTGTCCAGATCTGAGGGAGACTGTGGCCGAGGAAGCTCCTGCTGTAGAGAGAGTAGGGCTGGGTTTTCCTCTTTCTCCTTCTAGCTTCTCTGAGATTGGGGGCCCTTCAGTCATCTCCTCACAGCACACTGTTGTGCTGTGCTGGGTACTCTTGCTGAAGACCACCTCCTGCCATCTGGGGGTTCCTCCCTCTCCCCACATCTCAGATGCTCCCTAGATGCCAGCCTGATCATTCTTTGTCAAGCATTAGTCTTTCTCAAGTGTCCATCTCAAAAATCTATACCTCCATGGCTGTCTGCAAATCCATGTCTCCCATCTCCTCTTATGTGCCTCCTCTTGTCTCACCCCCTTAGTCATCCCCCCAACCCTTAGCTCTTAAAAGACCATTTCTTTATGATCTGTTTGCTCCTTCCACTAAGACTTCTCACCCATAGGCTCTATCTCCCAGTTCTTCCAGTCCCCTTTGGCCCTACCTAGTCATTTACAGGTCTGACCAAAGCCCAAAAGATCTGTCTGACATATTATAGACAGAATCACTTTAATCAGCACTAAGATACAACTTGTATCATACTCCAGCAAAGATCAAAGCAGGAATGGTGAGTAAAAGGATGTATGGGAAAAGAATGGTCAGAAAATGGATCAGGACAGCTACCAGGGTCTCCCACCTCAGTTTTGGTCTTTTTTGGTGCATTGGTCTCCTCACTTTCACTCTCTGAGATCTCCTCACTCCGACCCTGCTTATTGACCTTTGGGGTGGAGGCTTCCTCTACTCGGGCCTTCTGTTAGAGAGAAAGAGAAAATTCAGTCTTCTACCTCCCAGGCTTCCGTAAAAGGAAGTTCCCCCATGACACACACACCTCAGCCCCAGTGCCCAGGCATCCCATAGGAGGACCTGAGGACAGAATACCTTGGCTGTCTGCCTGGACTTCTCAGCTTTGCCATCACTGCTAGATGTGCTGACCCCTCCAGGGGAGGCCCGGCCCCTCGATCTCAGTTCTTCCCGGGGCCCAGGGGCCTCTTTCTTCCGTCCACTCCTCATTGACATCTGAGACAGGAGGAGGCAGGTAATGGCTTTTACATAACACATAGCTTTATGATACACATTATTTCTTTTCTTCCTCTCTAGCCCTTCCTTCAACTTTCCTGCCTCTCATCCTCTATGCCACTAATTGCAGCTATTACTCACTGAGTCTTTATTCTGTCGTGTCTTCATTCTTCAGGCTGTGGAGACCCCATTCTCCTCTGCCTGGGCAGCTGAATACAGAAACTTTTTTGCTCCGTCACAAGTTCCCCACACCTGTGACTTGGGGATCACGAAGCAGGCGTAGGCACCTGGAACTTGCAGGGTCTGCTTTCAGTGAATCCTGTTAGGAAAGATCATCAGAGTCTTCATGTAGGAGAACAGAGTCTGAAGGGACCTGTGTAAGTGACCCAGCCCTAACTAAGACTCCAGGCCAAGAGGGCAAGGCACCACAAGACACTGCTGGTTTGCCCCATGGGCTACCTCAGCAATCTAAGTGAGGGAGACTCTGCTCCCAGTATAATCTCTTTGATCTCTGAGGAATGCAGACAATTCAGATATACCTCTGAGCCCCAATCCAGAAGATCACAGGATTGTACCCTTCACAATCCCCGAAGTACATTTGTATAAACATGAATTCCACAGAGCTTACAAAGGAAGACAAAGAAATGGAGCTGAAGTATTAATTTATTGAGTACCTTCTTTGTGTTGAGCCCTTTACATACATGATTTCATATAATACAACAAACCCTGAAGGTCAGTTAGATGAGGAAACTGAGGCTCAAACATGGTGATTGACTTGCCAACTTCCCACAATGAAGAACCAATGACAAAGCCAGAATCAAGCCCTGATCTCTCTGACTTCAAAGCCCATGCTCACTCTTCTATTCTTTGCTGCACTTGCCTCAGAAGTTGCTAGGGAGAACACTCAGAAGGCCTAGATCAATCACATAGATGTGAATCTTTTTGCACACACATCAGAGAAGGCAGAAGAAGGTCCCATTCCACAATACAAAGGAGTACACCCCAACCAGTTCCAAACAAAATCTAGATAGTTCCAAGCTGTAAAACATCTTGGAGAGTCACATAATGACCCATTCTCTATAAGGCCTTCCATGTCCACAGGTTTTGCATCTACATACTCAACCAGCCATGGATTAAAAATATCGGGATGGGGGGAGATTCTAGAAAGTCCCATAAAATAAAATCTGAATATATCACATGCTGAGCCCTAGGTGAATCTTCAGTAATGAAGTGACGAGCCTGGTGCTGGTGGCTCACACCTATAATCCTAGTTACTTGGGAGGCTGAGATCAGGAGGATCCCAGTTCATGGTTAGTCTGGACAAATAGTCCAAGAGATCCCATCTCCAAAATAACCAGAGCAAAATGGACTAGAGGTGTGGCTCAAGTACTAGAATACCGGCTTTTGCAAAGCCCTGTTCAAACTCTAGTCCCATTAAAAAAAAAAAAATTAGTGATATGTAGGCACACTCTGCTGTAGCCTCCCACCCTTTCAGAGACCCTCAGTTTTTGTCAAGCTCTCACTGTTTGACCATTGTTTGCCTCATATTTCTTTCATATACCATGTAGTTAGGTCTGAGATGCTTAACTGCCTCTGTTCTGAACACATAGACTTTTTTTCTTGTCATTATTCCCTCAACAATACAGTATGACAACTATATATACAACATTTACATTATATTAGATATTGTACATAATCTAGAGATGATTTAAAGAATATTGGAGGATATGTGTAGATATACGCACCACAACCAATTTTGGCATCCATGGGAGATCCCAGAACCAATCCCCCCAGACATCAAGGGATGACTATTAACATTCCCTAAGGTGAAGTAAAATGTCAGGGCTTTCACATTCACAACCAAAGACTCAAAATATTTAAAAACAACAACAAAACATTGAAAATATCAGTGAACATACAGTACAGATTTAACAAATCTTAAGCATATCATCTCATGCAGCGTACACAGCCTATACACCTACGTCTATCAATACATAAGAATCATTGTAAATCTGTGTCTCTCTTTTTTTTTTCAGTTTATTCATATGTGCATACAATGTTTGGATCTTTTCTGCCCCCTACCCCTCCCTTTACCCTCGCCCTCTCCCTCTCCCCTCCCACCCCCTTGCTTCCAGGCAGAAACTGTTTTGCCCTTATCTCAAATTTTGTTGAAGAGAGAGTATAAACAATAATAAGAAGGACAAAGGGTTTTTGCTAGTTGAGATAAGGATAGCTATACGGGGAGATTCCTCGCATTGCTTTCGTGTACATATGTGTTACATTCTAAGTTGTAAATCTGTGTCTCTTAGCCAGCTATTTTCATTTGCACTTATTTGTATTTCCTTCTTTTTTTTTCTTTTTTGGTGGTACTGGGGTTTGAACTCAGGACCTTACGCTTCCTAAGCAGGCACTCTACCACTTGAGCCACTCCACCAGCCCTTGTTTGTATTTCTTGGTAAGGGTCAAGCTTCTCCATAAGAGATTTCAAGAACTGGAGGTGTGGCTCGAGTGGTGGACACACCTGCCTAGGAAGCATAAGCCCCTGAGTTCAAACCCCAGTACCGCTCTGCCCCCCAAAAAACCCATCTTCGAAGTGGAAAAACTTCTCTTTTCATACTGCTTTCCTTTCAATACCTTCCACTAATATCACGTATATGTATATATATATAATTATACAAATATATAGAGAGATGGATGTTCCTATTTTAAATGCACTAACTTCAGTGTATCTTTAATTAAGCACTTGCTAGCCTTACTTGGAACAGACTAAGCAAACCTAGTTCTACAGCATTTCCATTTTTTTTTTTTTTTTTGGCAGTACGGGGGCTTGAACTCAGGGCATCATGCTTGCAAAGCAGGTGCTCTACAACTTGAGCCACTCTACTGTTTTTTGTACTGAGTATTTTCTTTTTTGTTTGTTTTGTTTTGTTTTTTCTTTTTTCCTGTACCAAGTATTTTCAAGATAGAGTCTCAATAACAATTTGCTGGGCTGGTTTTGAACTACAATCCTCCAGATCTCTGCCTCTTGAGTAGCTAGGATTATAGGCGTAAGCCACTGGCACCCTGCTCATTTCCACATTCTTTAGTACATTTTCCACAAGGAATACAGAACAATTACTTCCACTCACTCCCACTAAACCAAATTGATGCAAGCCATTGAGAAATGAGTCTAACCTTCAGGAAACTTAACTTATTTAAAGCCACAAAATAGCTGGAAGAGAACCCCAGGTCTGAATTTTCAACTGATGCTCTACCTAGTGAACTAGTCATTTTCCTTCCACTATAGTAATACATTTTTCAGTTGTGCTTAAGAGGTTGGTTTTAAAGTACTATCAACAAAGAAAGAAAAAAAATCTAAACAACAGGACCTAACAAAAGGGGAAAACGATGTTAAAAAAAGCAAAACAAAAAATGCCAGCCCTCCTAGAACAGGGTGCCTATCTCTCCTCCCCATCACAGAACCTGTTCACCAAGTTAATTAACAGAGCTAAGGGATCCAAAAGGTCAGAGAAATAAAGAAAGTTTCCTGAAAAACAGCAATCATGGTGTGTCCTTCTTACTTTTTTAATCATCTGAAATCTGATAAAATTTTCCATGAGAAGCTTGGAAGGAGATAAGTAGTTATCAAAGGGGAGGTAATTCCTAGGATAAGGTGTAGCTGGGGAAATAATGAGGTTGGGATAGAATTGTAAATATGTTTCTGAACCTGGGTCATGTTCTAGCGCCAACCATCTGAGCTATACTCCATCTTGTCCCAGCAGGCAGTCACTGTAACTAAAATTTATAAGGCACCTGCTACATATCTGACAACACACTGAACACATTCACCTTTATTACCTTATTACAAAAGGAAAATGATAAAGACCACACTGGAGAAAGTAGAAAATGAGAAATAGGAAAAGAGCCCGTAAGTAAATGCAGGAAAAGAAATGAAGGAACAAATATGGGAAGGATATCAGAAGGAATACGACCAAGTCACAAGACTCTCTGGGAAGAGCTTGCAGGGTAAATTTCAGGATCATTGGCCCAGCCCCCATCATTCCAGACCTGCCAGACTAACAAACCAGTGAGATACTAAGGCAGCCCAGACCAGCAGATAACAATGCACTGGCCTAAGCCTTTTTAGATCAAGGTCTGTCAGAAGGGCTGCAGAGGTCATCTCATCTATAATCCCTTGTCATATAATGAAGGTGAGGCTCAAAGAAAGACAAGGAACTTGCCCAAGATTACGGTTAGTTACAGGCCAGCCAGGTCTCCTGGCTGCCATTCCAGAGTATCTGTTCGGCTCTAGGCTGTTACCCTGCCCTCTCCCCTGAGCCACCCTCACCTGGGACAAGCATGGAGAGCCAGGCATGCCTACAAAGTCAGGAAAGTAGAAGGCTAAAGGTGAGTTGAGGGAATGTGTCACTTTGGGACTGCCAGCGAAAGGAGAGAAGGGAGACTCAGGAAGGGAAACTCAAAAGAATTCAAGTTTAAGAAAATGGAAGAACAGGGCAAAGCAAGAAGACTACTGTGTACAAAACACAATAAGAGAGGCAGTCCAGAAGAAACTGTCTAAGACCGTGTAACTTGAACAAGAGCATATTCATCCTCCCATCATGCCTAGGTGGAGGGTCTTGGAGAAGCACTAATGTCCTGCAACATGTCTATTTCTTCCAAAAGACTGCTGGATGGAATGGGGTGCACCTCCTGGTGAAACCTCTGTCCAAGGCAGCACCAGAAACATCCTCAAAAAACCCAGCCACAAGTCTCCCTAGGATGCAGTCACAGGCTGAGGTCCAATCAACACACTGAACCCCCACCTATTGGACATCCCACTGGATCACTGCCATGGCAACAGAATGGCAAAAAGAAAAAAGAAAAGTGCCCCTCAAGAGACCATCCCAGGGGTCCACCTGGCAGCCACCACTACCACTCCAGATGCCAAAGCAACTCCTACCCTCTTATAGTAAGTACCCTCAGGGAAGGGAGCTTAAGGGTACCTGCCCCAGGCACAAAGGGAGATCTCTGAGCTGAAAGCAGTAATGAAGGCCTTGGGGAAGGAGAACACAGCTGAGGGGCAGTCAGTGCTCTGGGGATTTGAGGGTGGAGGTCACACAACTTGTTTGGAATGCCTGTAAGGTTGCCCAATTCTCTCCTGTTTTTCCATCTTCCTTCCCCTCCCTTCAGTGTTCCTATCCTTCTCATTAGTGTTAGGGGCCCCAATAACCCTCTGAAGAAGTAACTATCGGCTGGGATGTAGCTCAGTGGTAGAGCACTTGCCTGACATGCTCGAGGCCCTGAGTTCGATTCCAGCACCAAAAAAAAGAAAAGATCAGAAAAAAAAAGTAACTATGTCTGGGATTGGGAAAACGGGGTCAGAGGTGACCTGGAGTAGGGAAAATAAAACTGAATCACAAAAGACATGGCTTTCCCACTTCCACCCCGGAAAACCTCTGGCTCTGCTTCTCAAAGACGAGAAGCTCTTCCGAGCCCTCTCCGATCTCGGTTCCCCCAGGTTCAATCCCCCTTTCCACCTACCACACCCCTTTCCCGGTTCCCACTTCTTTTCTATTCCTAACACAAGCAACCCCGCGCTCTGGAACCCGGGTTCTGAGCCTTTAGGGCTTCTTCTGGGGCCTTCCTGCCCCACCTCGCTGCCATCTCTCCAATCCATTCTGCCTTCGCCGCCAACCACCCTCACAGCATCCCCGGTTTTCCTCCGCCAACCCTCCACCTCAGCGTCCCCCCCTCTTTTGGTCTCCAGTCCGGGCGACCCCTCTGGCCCCAGCAGCCCATCTCCGGAGACCCTCATTCCTCCCCGACCTTGCTCGGGGCCGGCCCCTCCCCCCGAGCCCCCAATCTCTGGCCAGGCAGTACCCGCAGTGGGGGGGACGGGATTGGGAAAATAACAAATGGAGGCGGTGGCGGCGGGAGGGGGAACTGGGAGGGGTGGGGGTGGGGAGCCGCAGGCCGGAACCCGGGCGGGCCACAACCCCAGCGGGCCTGGGACCCGGACGGCAGCAGATCTTACCTGCTCGTAGCTCGGGACGGCAGGCTGGCTGGCTCCGAGCGGGAGTCCCGGCTCCCGCGCCTCCGAGGGGGCGGCGGCGGCCGCTCCCCCGCCCCCCTCTCTTCTTCCCGGCTTCAGTCGCCGCCGCGACGGCGGCGGCAGCGGGCCAGACCCCGACGAAGGGCGGCCCCCATGCCCCGTTCCCCCCGCCCGGCCCCGATCGCCCGCCCGGCCCGGAGCAAACCCCGATCGGCGCTCGGGCGCTCCCCGCCCAGGCGCGCCGCCTCTCCGGGCCGCGCCGCCCGCCCCCGCCGCGCCGCTCGCCCCCGCGCCCGGCCGGCCCTCCGCGCGGCTCGGGCCCGCCGCCGCCCGCCGCGCGCAGCCCGCACTCGCGCGATGCCGGCCTCTGGGCGGCTTCGCCCGCGGCCCCCGCCCCTCCGGCGCTCGAACCCCTCACTCCCCCTAGCTCCTCCCCGAGGCCAGCGGTCCCCCGAAACGGGTCCCGGCCCGAGACCCCGGCCCGGCGCGGGGCTGCGGGCGGGCTGGGTGGCGCGTCGGGCGACTAGCACAGGAAAGCGGACGACGGAGGGAGGGCGCTTGGGAGAGGGGGATGGGAGAAGGGAGGAAGAGGGAGAAGGAGGGAGCGCGGAGGAACGGAGGAGAGTGGGGCCGGGAGGGAGAAACGAGGGAGGGAGCGCGAGGCAGGCTGCGAGGGGGGAGAGTGGGGGGATCGGGGAAGGGGAGGCGCCGGGAGAGTTGGCGAGGCCGAGGGGGCCGGGGCCCGGGGAGGGCTTCGCGTGGCAGAACGTGCGGAGCCCACGGGCCCGGCGCGGGAGAGGGCTGGGTAGGAGGGGCTGTGGGTTGTGAAGGTAGATAGGAAAGAGGCTGGAGAAGTTTGGGGACGACCGAGTCTGTGGCAGAGGTGAGGAGGGAGGAGTTTGGGGGATACTGGAGTAGAGATGGGATTATGGGGTTAGATTGGAAAGATGGAGCGGCATGGGGGCTTTGAGTCCAGTGAGGTGTGCGGCAAGGAGAGGCAAGAAGGGTAGAGGGGATTGGGGAATATTTTCAGAGGGAAGCAATGGAAGTTTGGGACTTTAGGAGGAGAATTGAAAATACGAAGGCAACCGGGTGCCAGTGGCCCACGCCTGTGTAATCCTAGCTACTCTGGAGGCAGAGATCAGGAGGATCACAGTTCAAAGCCAGCCCCAGGCAATAGATGGGGCGACCCTATCTAGAAAAAAAAAAATCACAAAAAAAGGGCTGGTGGAATGGCTCAAGTGGTAAGAGTGCCTGCCTTCAAACCCCAGTGCCTAAAAGAAAAAGAAAGAAAGAAAAGAAAATATGATGGCATATATAGAAGAATTGGAGTCTGGAAGAAAGTAAAGATTTGGGGGTGGTATGTGTTGAGAAGAGTGGGAACTAGATTTTGGGGATGATGAAAGAAAGGTGGAGGTGTCTGTGGGGGAGAGAAGGAAAAACAGGAACCCTAGAAGGGATGAAGAAGCTGGGACCAGATTCTAGTTCTAGAGCAAAATGGGTTCTGGGTGGCAATGGGGGGGGTGTAGCTGGATCCTCAGGGTGGGAATTCAGGTAGAACTGAGGAGTGTTTCCTTTGGCAAATAAAGTGAATTGACAGATAAAGTGGAAGAGAAGGGGTTAAAGAAGATTAGAAGGGAGCTGTGGATGTGGCTCAAGTGGTTGAACACCTGCCTAGCAAGCCTGAGGCCCTGAGTTCAAACCCCAGTACCACCACCACCCCCAAAAAAAGAAAGGAAATGGTGGCACTGGGGAAGGAATGCCATTGATGGAGAAAGAGAAGAGCTGGTAAAAGGGAGAGTATTGAGTCAAGGCAGTGACATAAATGGGAGTGGCAGGCCCTAGGTAGGTAATTGATGTAACAGGAGTGGGACACCTTCCTCTGACCCTTCCATCTAGTGGCATCTCCATTTTCCTTCTCAAGTCTGTTTGAAGTTATCACTAATAATACCTTAGGTGACAGGGAAGGGGTCAGATGGGGACTAAGCTCAGTGTGGACCCAACATCCATAGGTGCCCTGACTTCCTATCCCAATTGTTGGAATATGGAGACTGTCTCCACCCTAGAAGCTCTTCCCTAGCCCTTCCTTCTCCCTCTGATCATCAGTGTGCCAGCCATACCCAGTCTTCGGCCACGAAGCCAGCGCCCCCACCAGTTCACCACCAGTACCTTTTGGGCTCCCTCCCCAGCCCCAAACCAAGCAGCAATGTCTCTCAGGACAAAGGACACCAGAGACACTGGGAGATTTTTGGCAGCTGAAATTGGGAAGGCCAGAGAAAGGGAGTGAGGCAGTCTGGAAAACAGGAAGAGCTGGAGCTGGAGTCTGGATTGGGAGTCTTTAGTAGCTCTTCAGATTTGGGGCCAGGGATAGGATACTTCTGGGCCCAGTCCAGCTGGAGATGGAGAGGGGACCCTGAACTGGCAGCTTCCCCTGCCTTCTGGGAAGAAGGTTGGCCCTTGTAGCAACTCAATAGATTTTGTCTCACAGTTCTTTAGGCCAGACTTTGCCAAGACTTGGGAATACCCAAATGCTCTAAACATTTCAAAGCTCTGGGGAACAGGGAGCAGGAGCAAGAATTGTTCCATGGGAATCAATCCCCACTCTGAAGTCTCTATTGGTACTCATTTTACCACCAATGCCCACCTTCCTTGTTCCTGTAGGGCCTCCCAGAGACCAGGCCAGCTCCCTATCTCCCTGTGTCCCCTATGGCCCTTCCTCAATGTTCTAGGACAGCCTCTGCCCCTTCCTTCCTTCCCCTAACTTTGTTCCAAGATTCCTCCTTCCCTCTACACCCTCTCCCCATTGCATTTCCACTGAACTCAGTTCAATGTTTCACTGTGCCTGACTCAGGCCCCTCTGAAATCCCTTCCAGACCAAGCTGAGCTTTTCTTGTTTTTTAATCATTAAGGCATTGACCAGGATGGTGACTTATCTGAGCCTAAAAGAAAAATTCAGGCATAGGTAAAGACAAGGAATGGGGAGAATAGTAAGAGAAACCAGGACCTACCCTTTCCAATTCCTGCCCTACCTGAGGGCCAGGCTCACAACTCAGCTTCAGGGAATATCACACACACACACACACATCCCTCACCCCAGCTCCCTCTCTGGGCCCAGCCCCCCACAACCCACTGGTCTCTAGGCAACGGCACAAAAGGAAAGTGAAGAGAGGGGCCTGGGAGGCCCTGGCAGAGCTAGCTGTAACCCAATCCAACCTAGTACCTGGTGTGTGTGGCTGAGGGGGTGGGGAGGGTGGGGCGGGAGGGACTGTCAGAAGGTGACCTAGTGAGGAGGAAGGAAAGAGAGGGCAGAAGTTAGGAAAGGTGGCTCCAGCTAAAACAGTCCTGGCCAGACTGGGAGTTGTTGAGGAAAGATGGGTATCATGGACCCCAGAGAAAACTGAGAGCCACAGACAACTATGGTGAACCCCAGGGAGACAGAAAGGAACACTAGGAGAGGAGGGAAAGATGAGATGCCCACATTGAAATTAGAGGCACAGAGGAGAGAGGGGTAAGAAGCTCTTTGAACTGAAAATGGCTGAAGTGTCAGGGACACAGGAAGGGAGGCAAAGAGAGACATGGGCCCTGACTATACATAACTAGAATCCTATGTCATCCCTGAAGTGGGCAGGATGGCAGAGAAAGCCCAAGACCAGAGCTTAGAAAGTGGAAGCAGAGTTAAGAGGCCTGCAGAGGGTACAACCTTGAAATTCCTCCCACACCACCTCAGCTTGCCTTCCAGTAGTGTCCTGCAGAGCCTTGGCTCCCTCTCGTGGCTTAGCTCCCCATGTGCATACCCTGCCTGCTGGGATGTGTCCCTGCTTCTAAGTTACTGTCAGGTTGTCCCCCAAGGTGGTCTCTGAGCTGAGCAGCTCAACCCTAAGACTCCACAGTGCTGAAGAGTTCCAGGACAGCTTCCTCACAGTCTGACGCCAGAGGGCCTGTTGAGCACTTCGGGTCCCAAATCTTCAGTTTACTAGAGGACTCAGTTTCCTCAGACTCAGCTCTACACTCCTGGTACCATTTTCCCCTCCCCAAATTCTCCATCTTGCTTGGGCTGAAGGCCATGAAGTCCTGTCCCACTCTAGAATTAGCCAGAATTTTGTTGGGAGAGGCCCAGTATGGGAGCTGCTCTAGTCCATAGTTTTTTCCCTTCTTTAGTCAAGGACACTTTAGACCCATTTCCCCAAAAAATGTACACAAAGATGCACACATGATTTCTGATACTTCCAAGAACTGGACCCCAGGTTAAAAATCCCTAATTCACCTGGTCCTGGACCAGGCCTGCAGCTGAGTAGGAAGAGACAATGTGGACCCCACCTGTCCAGGGTTGGCCATCACCTTGGCCACTTTGTTGTTGGTTTTCCTCTCTTTGTGCCTTCCCCAGCTCTGCTATCCAGTTTCACCAACTTCCAGGTCCTCTATCTCTGCTCTCCTCATACAGAACAAAGTGAGACTCTTCAGACACAGAATGCACTGTGATTCAGACTTTAATGGTGGTGCTCATTTCAATGCCACAGAGGTGGAAGCAACTGTGGAACACAGCACAGGGGAGGTGAGACAGTGCTCTGGTGCAGCTGGAGAAAGAACAGGGAACCTAGGGCTAGGGAGAGATTTGTAAAAGTCTCCCAGGCACACAGCCCCACTCTGGACCAAGCCAGACTTCAGTTAGTACACGCAACAGAACTGATGCTAAAAACCCCTTTCTGTTACCCTTCCCATCTCTAGCAAGACCTCCCACCCCAGGTCATCTTAGTATCTGCAGCCACATGAAATACAGGTGCATAGTCCTCTCAAGAAGGGCCAGTTTTAGGCCCTAGAAGAAATGGCTGACTAATTAACAAAAGTAAATAAATAAATACACAAAAGCCTTAAGTAGGCATGACTATAAACCCAGTAGTCAGTCCCCTATGCCTCACCTCTATGCACAGTTCATGGTTCATATGCAACATGGAAAACACACAGAACAAAGCACAGGAGACACATGGCCCCACTCTAAACACCTTAACACACCTGCCCTGAAACTCCAGAACTGATTGTTCTTCCATAGACCTCCTTCTAATCCTCATTCTTATTTCCAGTTTTTGAGGGAACAGAGAAGGGAAAGGAAGAAGTGGAGAAAATGGAAACCCAAAGAATGGGGGCCCAGAGAGGGGGGACAGCAAAGACAGCAAGGGTTTTAAGGAAGCCAGGGAGCAGCTGGAGCAGGTTAGTAAGGGAGTTCTGGCTGTCCTGGGGCTCAGGGTATCTCAGGGTGAACTATCACAGGTTAGGACAGTGAGAAGGAGCTTCCAGGAGGATGGGATGGAGGTTCAACTCTCCAGGCAGGTAGAGGGATCACAGCACACTGGGATTGCGGAAATTATGTCCGGCAAAGCGAGCTTCATCTCCCAGTTCTTCTTCAATTCTGAGATAAGTCAGAAAGGAAACAAGTCAGGGAAGCAGGAGGGTACTGCTTCTTTCTTAGGTAGTCCTACTAGCCTCTGCCTTCCTTCATCCCACCTGCTTGAGTCTTGACCCAAAGTGAACATTCCCTGGCTTTCCCATGCAACCTAAATCAGGTGATCAGTAAGTCAACAAGCAAAACCAAATATTTTCTGGACATCTACTGTGGCCCAAGGCACTGGAGATGGAACAGTGAGCTAACGGGGATTTTAGCCCTCTGCACCCTGGGCTCTTGTTCTTCAGGGACTCTCACCTCATGAGCTGGTTGTACTTAGCCAGACGCTCAGAACGGCACGGAGCACCAGTCTTGATCTGAAACATTCCAAAAGATAAGTAGCCCAGTGACTGCCTCTCCACCCCCTGAAAGGAAACTTTAAAAAAAAAATGGAACCCAGGACCTTGCACATGCTAGGCAAGTGCTCTGCCACTGAGCTACCCTGAAACTTCTACTCTTGAAACTCCCTTTATGCCTTCAAATACCTAGAAGGAGAGACCCACCTGAGTTAGACTCCATCCATCCCACAAAGATCCCCCATTCCGCAGGCTGCCCCCACTCACCTGGCCTGTGCACAGCCCCACCACCAGGTCCGCAATGAATGTGTCCTCAGTCTCTCCTGAGCGATGACTCACCATGACCCCCCAGCCATTCTCCTGGGCCAGCTTGCACCTGCATTCATACACCAGCACTGACCTCAGCCCCACACAAGGGGTGTTCTCTCCCAGCCCCAATCTTGGTCTATCATGAAGCACATGGAAGTGTCTGGGATGTGTCTGGGAGGGAGGGAGTAGAGGTGAGAGAACTGTAAATGATATTCCAAGTTCCCTGCTCTCTCCAGAAACCCTGGGCAAGATCAGGGTGGGAGTACTTGCAAGAGGGGTACCACAGAAATGGGCTGAGTGGGACAGGGTCAAGAGTCACTCACGCTTGAATGGCTTCAGTGACTGAGCCGATCTGATTAACCTTGAGCAGCAGACAGTTGCAGGCCTTTTCCTCCACTGCCCGCTCAATACGCTTTGGGTTGGTCACTGTCAGGTCATCACCCACAATCTGGATGCCTACATTGGCTGTGAACTTGGACCAGGCTGCCCAGTCATCCTGGTCAAATGGGTCCTCAATGGAGACCACTGCAGAAAGGGCGGTGAGGGGACACTTGATCCTGCCTGGGTCTCTGCTTAGGGAAGGACAACCCCTTCCCCCTTCCTTTTTTCTTTTCTTTTTTTGTTTTTGTTGTTGGACTAAGGGCGTCACAATTCCTAGCAGGTTCTCTACCACTTGAGCCACATCTCCAGCATCACTAAATTGCTTTAGTTATTTTGCAGATAGGGTCTCCAGTTTTTGTTCAAGACAAACTTGAAACGATGATCCTCCTACCTACACCTCCCTATAGCTGGGACCGGCTTGTACCTTTGTCCCTTGCCCCCAGTTCTTTTGTTCACTTCAGGGTTCATGTCTGTACCCCGAAGATGGCTGAGGATGAGCTGAGTGCTTACTTTGCCTCTTCCCATGGCATGTCTTGAGCTGTGTAATAAACCTTTCTCTGCCTTCACCATGCCTCTTTATTTGGCATTTAGGGGCAGATGGCTGGACCTGGCATATGGACTCTCAAGAGTTTGGGCCTTGGGTCCAAAACTCTGGTTTCAAGATTACAAGTATATACCACCACACCTGGCTGGGACACCCAACTTTGCATCTTTGAAATGTACAAGTCTCCTGGGTGGATATGCCTCCTTATGTTTGCTCCCCAACCCTCCCCAAAATAAGCATGCCCTCCTAACTGATTCTTATCCTGATTCTCATTTTGTAAAATTTCCAATAACAAAACCTCATTTTGCATTTTCCTATTCTTAACACCAGGACCCTGCCTCATTAGTAGTCTAACTCCTGCCTTCTGCAATTGATGTTTATTTTCTCTTGCTCTGTCTTAAGAAGATAGAGACCAACTGTTTCTTTTGTAGGATAAAAGAAGGAAAAGGCTGTGGTAGACTTGGGGAGGGTTATTCAGCCCTTCTCAGCCATCATTTCCATTCACCCAGCAGTCCCAGCTCCATTCAGCATCTACAGCTTCATCAATCAAAGATACTGAAATGCACTACTTCCTGTTAAGGCTATTCACTTTCTCACCATCCCTGGCTCCTTCTAGAGCCCTCCCATGATATCACTAGCTTTTAGAGCCCACAACTGTAATCAGGTTCCAATGTAGATAGAACAAATTCATCACAAATACA
The DNA here is from genome assembly GCF_047511655.1 of Castor canadensis. NCBI lineage: Eukaryota > Metazoa > Chordata > Mammalia > Rodentia > Castoridae > Castor > Castor canadensis. The sequence goes on from NC_133391.1 coordinate 36,794,898, forward strand.
TACCACATTTACACAACAGGCAAAGCTCATCTTTGCAGAAGACTCCTTTGCCCTATCCCTGGTTCTCAGGCTTCTCTTAGAATACTTCTACCTGGTACCTGACTTGGCACCATAAGGTCCACAGTTGCCCCATCACGTCCCTGCCTGCCCTCTGACTCTCCCCCTGCCCACTCTCCCACACCCCTTGTGCTCACCAGGATAGTCCCTGACAAAGTCCTGATAGAGCGCCCCCAGCTGGTCCCCAGTGATGTATCTAGAAGGATCAGCAGGAGACTTGAAGTCCAAGTCATATTTGCCATCACGATGAAACTCTGAAGCAGCGACATCCATGCCAATGACAATCTTTTCCGTGTAGCCAGCCTTGTCGATGGCTTCTTTCACCAGCTCCAGGGCTACAGATGGAATACGGTGAGATTATAAACAGGAGGAGAGGGCAGGGAGAAAGGAGGGAGGGAAAAGAAGCTCAGAGTGCAGGTGGGGGAGGTGTGGCCATGGTGATTGTTGGGGTTGAACCAGATCTGGAAGGAGAGACCATTTTCTAGGAAGGCAAGAATGGAATTCCGTTCCTAGTAGATGTTTTTCTTGGTATCACATCACCTAAGACTTTACATATGTGATCTCATTTAATCCTCACAATAATGCTACAGGGCAGAAACTATTATTCCCATTTCACACATAAGAAAAGGAAGCACAGAGAAGTAAGTTAAGTAGGAAAGATCATAAATGAAGGCAATTTGGCTCCCTTTCTTTCTTTTTTTTTTTTTTTTGGTGGTGCTGTGGATCAAACCAAGGGACCCAAGCAGCATTCTGGGCAAGTGTTCTACCATTGAGCTACACCTCCAGTCCAGAACCTTGACTCCTACACTCCTTCTCCCTATATAGTTTCCATTCATGATACAGTTTCTCCCAGGGCGCGCACACGCACACGCACATGCACACACAAAATTAGGCATCCTAGAGGCCCAAGAGACTGGAGTGGGGATAGGATAGCTTTAGAATGGCCTCCCTGGAGTAATGGCATATCTCATTCAACTGAAATTCCTGTGGAGGTAAAGGATGAGATGGACCCTCCCTGTATTCCTAGGGGCTCTAGTGAGAACTTACAGGTGCCAACAGATGTGACTGGGCATGTAGGAGCCTGCCCCCCAGGTCTGCATGTGAATTTGACTAAAAGCTGGTACCTCCATGGGTTTGCAGGAATTCGAAGACCTTCCCCCCAACCCTCCTCAGGCTTCAGGAAGTGTGTGGCCCTTCCTGATGTCCCAAAATAGAGTAAGCCCTGGAGCTGGAGTGAGGTTCTTGGCCTTACCTTCACTGTTCTCCAGGATATTCGGGGCAAAGCCACCTTCATCCCCCACATTGGTGGCATCCTTGCCATACTTGTCCTTAATGACCCCCTTGAGTGTGTGGTAGACCTCTGCCCCAAGTCGCATGGCATCACGAAAGCTCTCAGCACCCACTGGGAGGATCATAAACTCCTGCATGGCCAGCTTGTTCCCCGCATGAGACCCGCCATTGATCACGTTAAAGGCCTGGATAGACAGAAGGGTCAAAGAGCCTTCCTTCCTTGTCCTTGGGAGTATTAATCCAAGGTCCCAAACTGCCCCTGAGATGCCTGGACTCAGAGTTCACATTCCCATGCCTTCAGATCTCTTCAGCAGCAAGTTCATCTTCCTCCCATCATTCTTCAGGAGGGAAGTTTCATGCTCCTCCCCACCCCCCAACCTCTGGAAGGGGCCCAGTCAGTGCTCACCGGCACAGGCAGGATGAGGTCTGAGTTCCCAGCCAGCTGAGCAATGTGGCGGTAGAGAGGCAATTCCCGCTCCGCAGCCCCCGCCTTACAGATGGCCAGGGACACACCCAGAATGGCATTGGCCCCAAACTTGGCTGGGAGATTACAGAGGAAGGCACTGAGCAAAAATGTCCCTTCCTCATTCTACCCCTGCCTCCACCTATACTACCCTAAAGAACCAGTAAAGGAGCACCCCTCTTCTCTCCCCACCTCTGTCTCATCTCATCCATTCTCTCTAGAGAACAGCAGGGCAGGGGGAGGAGGCAGAAAGCCTCACCTCTTTCTACACATCCCTCAGACTATTCCATGTGGACTCTCTTCTTTATGCTATAAAGAAGTTCTTCCTTCTGTTTAATGTCACTCCCTCCCACTGCAGTGGCTTTGGGAGGAGGATGGAAGAAGTCCTCTGACAGTCACTCCTGATGAAGTGTCCCCGCCCAGCATGGCTGGTTCAGTTCTGTCTGCTCCACACATGCCCCACTCTCATGCTTACCCACTTTCTCCCAGCCCCTGCTTACATTTGTTTTCAGTCCCATCCAACTCCAGCATCAGGTTGTCCAGTTTCTCTTGTTCCACCACAGAGATACCCTGTGGGCAGAGCCCCCATCACTCAGGGCCAAGATAGAGGCTAGGCCCCAAGGCAGAGGGTCCCCCATTCACACACAGCCTCACCAGGCCCCTGTAGCAGTGATCTGCCAGCATTGGGAGACATGAATTGTTGTGGAACAGGGAGGATTAAACAGCCTTTTTCCTACTTTTCCCCCTGTAACCATGGTTCCTAAAAGGTGGGCCTTTTTCCCTCCCAGTCTCCCTCCCAAATCCAGAATCCCTTCTAGGACTCTGGTCCTGTCATCCCCAGCAAAGAGCAAGCCTCACTGAGCTGATGAGGGCTGGTGCAATGGCGGTGTTGATGTGATCCACGGCCTTCAGGACACCTAGGGAGAGGAAGAATGACTGGACAGGTTAGAGGTACAGCAGTGGCCAGAGGAAGAAGAGGAGGAGAGAAAAGGCATACTAGGAGAGAGAGGGCTAGGGACTGGTGTGAGGTTAGATATAAAGCTGAGGAGTGACAGAGCTTGGCAGAGAAAGGGCCTTACCTTTGCCTAAGTAACGCTGTTTGTCTCCATCCCTTAGCTCCAGGGCCTCATAGATGCCAGTAGAGGCTCCACTGGGGACTGCAGCCCGGAAGAGACCTGGGAGAACATGGAATAAGGAGAAGAGGACCAGAAATTCCTTCAGTCTCTAAACTCCTGCTTGCCGCATCCAGTCTTCTCCCCATACTTCCTTAAAAGTACACATGTACACACACACACACACACACACACACACACACACACACACACACACACACACTGAGCCAGCAGTGGCCTCCTCATCCGCCCATTTGAGGCACTATGGGCACAAGTGGGAGGCCACAGAAATGAAGCTATGCCAGGCAACATCACACATACACACACACACACACACACACACACACACACACACACACACATATGCGCGCGCACACAGAGGCAGGGGATGCCTCACACTAATCTAGAACACAGAGCTGCCTAGTCTGGCTCTCCTGTTCAAGGAGATTCAACCCCACAATCCAGCCTTTGGAGCCTGGCCTACCACCCCATCCTCTCTGGGTATAAAGGAAGGTCTCCCAACCCAGCCCAGACCCAGCATGGGGTAGAGAAGTGGGGGCTTATGAGAAAGCCCATGGTCCACCCATTACCTTTGGCAGTATGGAGATCCACCTCCACCGTGGGATTCCCACGGGAGTCCAGGATCTCCCGGGCCCAGATCTTCTCTATGGACATGATGTCTAGGATCTCCTTGGGTGGAAGGAAAGAAAGGAGAAAGAAAGAGGCTTAGAGGGGTGGAGCCTGAGGCCAGTGGGAGGAGCCAGTGGCTGGGAGGGATGGGAAAGAGGTTACTGCAGTGGGTAGGGGGTGGGGAGGAGCCGGCTGCAGTCAGCGGCAGTAGAAGGGGTTTCCTCCTCCCCCCACGGGAAAAAGGGAAGGTCAATGCGGTGAGGAAGGGGAGGTCACTGCAGTGGGGGGCGGGGTACATCAAATGCTGAGGTGAGCACCGCAAGGGGCACGACGGTTGGCTCCCTCGACCCTCAGCAGCTTTGCTGGCCGGCGGGGTTCCCCCAGATCTCCCCAGAGCGGAATGGGTGCCAGGTTGGCATTTTTCCCTGAGCCAGGAATAAGATAAGTCGTCCGGGCAGACAGGGCCTCTCCTCAGAACCCCCATCCCGTCCCAACTTGACACCCAGGACTGTCGGTCTCTTCCCCACTCCAAGGATCTCAACCTCTCTCCCAAACATGAGGGCCTCCTTTTCCCCAAGAGTCATACAGCAGAGGAGTCTGGGGACAGTCCTGGGATCGGCTCTCCAGTCCCTGGGGGCTGCAGCGGAAAGGTGTGGGAGAGTCAAGACTAGGTCCACCCTCTCCCCTGCCGTCCAATTCACTGCTCCTTCCATCCCTCCCCGATGCAGCTGAGAGGGGCGATGTGGGGAAGGAGTAAGAGAGAGGGGAATCTAGAGGAAGTGTGGGGTAGCCAAGGAAGGGTGAGAGAAGACATTTCCCCAAATGCAATGCAAAAGGACGTGCCGGGATAGAATGCACAGCCTGAGGAGACGCCGAACTTAATGTACAAATCGGCAAGACCTGAAGCGAAGATGATCATGGGATGCGAGAGGCAGGCAAAGGTGGAGAACGGCGCAGTTAGGAAGAAGCAGGTGCCGAGACGGCTGGCACCTAAACCAGGAGGGGGTGAGAGCCAGCAAGCGGGAGAGGAGCGCTCTGGGAAGGCCGGGGATAGAGGGTGCCGGGGAGGGTGGGTGAAGTGCAGGTACGCAGCGCCAAGGGCTGAAGCGCGAAAGCCAGGAAAGGGGGCAGGGACGCGGCGAGAGGAGGGTGACAGAGCGACGCAGGCCCGACCGGGGCTTCACCTCGGGGCTGCAGACTTAGCCGGTGACAGTGGCAGTGACGGTGATGGTGGCGGCAGCCGCGGCGCAGAGAGAGCCGGAGTGGCGGAGGCGACGGCGGCTGCGGCTCCCGGCGCGGGCGGGGGGCGGGCGGGGGGAGGCGCCTATAGGGCCAGGCGGGCGCATGTGACCCGGAGCCCCCGATGAGTCAGGAGCTGCCGGCGGAGGCGCACGTACGAGCGCGGGTGGGGGACCGATGGGGGAGGGTCTTGGGAGAAGCGAGGGGGAGGGAGAGGAAGGGTGACCCAGGATCTGTTCCCCCCCTCCGCTCCCCAAGGCACGCTCATACCCATGCTAGACCCACACCAGGAAACAGGCGCAGCCTCACACCAGTAATGCTGCGGTTACTGAGGCCCACACTGTCAAGGAAGCCCACCACTGACTAAGTGTCTAACAAACCCGGTCAGACTCAAAAGTATCAAAATGTTTCTTTATTTGAAAATAAACTGTCCCTAATACTCCAACCTGCTTCCCCAGCCAACCCTATGTGCCTTCTGAGGCTCCCCAAGACCTGCCTGAAGCTGCCTCCTGTCTAAGCAGAGCTCAGGCCCAGCTAGACACCACACACCGCACCCCAAACTGCCCAGGTGACACACAGCCTAGGCTTTGGACTGTGATGAATTCCAACTCTGGGGCAAAAGAAGGCATCCTCTGAGCAGGATGACAGGAGTATGATGTGGTGATCCCCCACTGGAGCCTTCCCACATCTTGGGGTCAGTGTCATTGGTCAGCTGGAGGATAAAGACAGAAGTAAAGCCTCTGCCCCCATCCGACGTACCAAGTACTGAGTGGTCTCACCTCCCTGGGCTTCTCTCAGTCTCTTTCTGCCTCACCCTGCCCTCCTTTCTCCTCCCACCAATGTCCTGTTATTTTTAGCTTCAGCTTTCTAGTGCACGATCTTCTGCCTTCTCTCCTTGGCCCAGCTGCATCCCTCCTACACCACCAACCACCTCCCTCCCCTTAAGTCCTCCCTAGACCTGTCCTTTCCTACCATATTCACTCTATGCCAGGACTGGCTGCCCACCAGATCCTCTGCCTACCCACCAGTTCTTCTCACTAACTCTCCTAGCATTTTGATGTAACTCCTAAGCTTTCATCAGCTCCTCCCAGGCCCTTCTGGTCCTTTCTTCTCACCCAAGATCCCCTGGCTCCTATGTCTGGTCTCTCCAAGGGTTCTCCCTACCTTTGCCCATACTCATCCACCTCCTTCTGCAGCAATTTCTCTTCCCCTACCTGCCTAGCTCTTGGCTTCCCTTGCTGCCTCCCTGCCAGCTTCTTTACTTTCCTTGGAGGCTGGAAGAAGTCTGCTAGATCAGTGACTGATCCAGCTCCAGATCATGCTCCTGCTCAGCTTCATGCTCCTGTTCCTGTTCCTCCTTCAACCTCTGGCGGATCTCATCAGCCTCTGCCCGCTCTTCCTCCTCATAGAAGTCTTTGTCCAGGCGCTCAAGCTGTGACATCTGCACCAGGGCCTCCTGGCGGTATTCCGACTCATCTGCGCATGGGTTGTCCAATAGTACCAAGGCTCGTAGCTTGGGCAGGTCCCGAAGCTTGGCCAGCTCTGCCAGGTCGCTCACCATATTGCCCCTGCCAGTGCATCAGAAGGGATTCACCCAGGAATAATGGGCTTTGATTGCCAGGTGCTAGGAATGGGGCCTCTGGGGAGCCTCCCACTAGGCCCCAGTTTGCCTAGAAATACTGTGAAGACTGGCCACTTCTGTCCTGTTTCTGCCCTTCGAGGAATTCCTAAAAGCCACAGTCTACGCTGTGTTGTGTCTTCTTCATCCTTTGGGAGTGGTGAAGCTAGGCCACACCGTGTCTTGTAGTTGGAAAAGAGGGGAATATCCCTTTGGAACAGACTTTTTCTATGTCAGTCCTATCTAAACAGAAGTTAGAAGGCAAGACCCAGATTAGTGGAGAAGGAACTAGGCTCTAAGCACAGGGTCAGGGGTGGGTGCTGTATGGTGCCCTCCACAAGAAGAAATCTAGAACCAGGGATGGGCTCAGTGTCCCAGGCTGAAAAAGGTTTAGTCTCTTAATGTGTCTCATGCTGTGATACTTTGTATTTAATTTCATCCTCCTGTTTTCAAGCCTTTCTGAAATAATTTTAAATGTTTCAGTGGATATCTGAATGGATATGCTTGGGCCTCAAGAAGTGTTTCTCATCTGGAGCACTATAGGCATTTTGAAATGGAATGTTCTGTGTAGTGGCAGGATGTTTAGCATCTCTGCCCTCACATACTCCCAGTCACTTAGACAAAGTGTGTGGCTATATGTACCATCCCTTGCGAACTTCCAAACATACCCAAGAACCACGGGACGGGGGAGACTCTATTTCTAAAATACCCGGCCCAGGGTTGACAGAATGGCAAAGTGGTAGAGCACTTGCCACTTTAGTGTGAGGCCCCAAGTTCAAACCCCAGTGCCACAGAAAGAAAGAAAGAAAAAAGGAAGGAAGGAAGGAAAGAAGAAAGGAAGAAAGAAGGAAAGGAAGGAAGGTAAAGCTGGGTGCAGTGGTACACACCTGCAACCCCAGCACTTAGGAGAGTGAGGCAGGAGGATCATGAGTTCAAAGACAGCCTGAGCTAAACATCTAGCTCCAGACCAGCCTAGAACACAAATAAAAAGAGGGCAAGGGAGAAGAGGAGTAATACACATAAGATCCTAAGATCCTCCAAGGGATGGGGGTGTGTAGCTCAGTAGTAGAGTGCATACTTAGCACGCACAAGGCCTTGAGAGTGATCCCCAACACCACACAGAATTAAAAAAAAAATTTTTTTCCATCAGGAAAGAATTGCAGAAAGAAAATACCCCCTGCCCCCAACTTTCTACCTGGAGATTTTCTTTCTAATATTCTTCTTTCCTCAAATATGAGTACACCTGTGTTTAGTATCAGTGAGTGCCCTTATAGGTTGGGCTCAGGAGAAGAGAGGAAATGGGAAGGGGAATTGATGCCTAGGAAATAGAGAAGGGCAGTGAAAATTTATATATGATAGTGCCAGGAAAAGAGCCAGACTGTAAGTCTTACATGTCCCTTAAGAATAGGTACATGCCTGTAGTCCCAACTACACAGCAGGCTAAGGCAGAAGGGACACTGGAGCCCAAGACTCTTGGGAGTCTGTACAACATAGTGAGATCCTGTGTGTGTGTGGGGGGGGTGTTACTGGGCCTTGAACTCTGGGCCTTCACCTTGAGCCACTCCACCAGCCCAATTTTTTTGTGATAGGGTTTTTTGAGATAGGGTCTTACGAACTATTTGCCTGGCTTTTCTTATTTTAAAGACAGGATCTTGTGGGAGCACGAGTGGCCTATAATCTTAGCTACTCAGGAGACAGAGATCAGGAGGATCACAGTTCAAAGCCAGCCAGGGCAAATAGTTCTGAGAGACCCTATCTCGAAAAATCCTTCACAAAAATAGGGTTGGTGGAGTGGCTCAAGGTGAAGGCCCTGAGTTCAAGCCCCAGTACTGCCAATAAATAAATAAAATAAGAAAGAGAGAGAAAAAAGAAGAAAGATGGATGGAAGGAAGGGAGGAGAAAGAGAGGGAGGGAGGGAGAGAGAAAACAAGGACCACCTCTGATTCCTTTACTTTGTTTTCGTTTTGTTTTGTTTTGTCTTTTGAGCCCAAGCTACACAATGATCTTCCTGCCTCCGCCTCCAGAGTGCTGGAATTACTGGCATGTGCCAACACATCCAGCCCTCTGATTCCTTTACATGTTTCCAAAATATATCACAAGGTCTGGCAAATAGCAGACCTTGGATTCAGGGGTCACAGGTTATGAAGGTCTTAGTGTTCCAATTAGGACCAAATGTAGAAGTGAGGAAAGTAGGGGTGGGGGTCAGGCAAGAAGATGAAGTAAGACCCCAGCTGTGAGCTAAGATTGGAGGACAAGGAAGAGCAAAGGGTCAAAAGCTGCTCCTGGTAGGGGGCTAGAAGGGGGTTTATACCTCAAGTTGAGATACTGTAGTGATTTCATTTCCTTGGAGAAGCCATTCAGAGTTTCAATCTGGTTGTCCCGAAGATGCAAGGTGGTGAGATTGCTCAGGTTCTCCAAACCCTCCACCCTCTTCAGCATGTTCTGGGCCTGGACTCAGGGAGAGAAGGGAGCAAGGATGGAAAAGGAAGGGAAGTCACAAAGAGATGAAACAAAAGAGGAAATCCAAGGGCTACCCACTTGGGACCCATCCCTTCCCACGGGAGCTTTCATTCTTTCCCTTAACAAACTTTCCTACCTCTTAAAAAAAAAAGAAGGAAAAAAAAAAAAAGAAATTCAAGAGGTAGAGAGGGAGCAGTGGAGGAAGTGGAACAAAGAAGAGGATTGTGCAGCTCAAGTGGTAGAGCACCTGCCTAGCAAGTACAAAGCCCCGCGTTCAAAAAAAAAGAAAAAAAGAAGAAAGAAAAGAAAATGAAGAGTAGAGGCTGAGTTCCAACCTTCCCCCTTCCTCCTAAAAAAAAAAAAAAAGCTCAGGAGAAGCTGCCAGCCCAACAAGAGGTCAGTGGGGTGCCGTGGCTCACCCCTGTAATCCTAGCTACTCAGGAGGCAGAGATCAGGAGGAGCGGTTCAAAGCCAACCCCCCAGGCAAATAGTTCTGGAGACCCTATCTCAAAATAATCCATCACAAAATAGGGCTGGTGGAGTGGCTCAAAGTGAAGGCCCTGAGTTCAAACCCTAGTACTGAAAAAAAAAAAAAAGAAGGCACCTGAAATTCCCTACTGTGTATCCCACTAAAGCCATCTCTAGTATGGAAGATGCTCAACCTACCCCAACCCCCAACTTGAGCCTAAAAGACTGAACATTTAAGCAGACTCCTTAGCCTGCTCTCTGTACCTCAGTAGCACATTTTGCTGCAAATTATCTCTGTATTATCCAAACATTATGTATCATTAGCCTTGTTGGCTGAGCAGCATCTTGTTTGTCTTAACTTCCCACCTCCACAACATCCAGCAGCAAGTAAGGGCTCGTTATCACTATGATGATGAAGTTAGTAGGTAAGCCTACTAGAACCCAGGCATGCTGACCCCCAGGACAGTGTCTGCTTTCCTGCACCACCCTATGGCTGGCCCACTGAGCTACCAGGAAGAGGTTCTTCAACTTAGGAAGATTGATTCCCAGGGTGCTTTCTAGCTGGTTCCCCCGAAGCTCAAGGGTGTGCAGGTTGCTCAGCTTTTGTGGGTCCAGACTGGTCACCATGTGGATGCGATTCCCTGGGGAAAAGGAGGATAGCAAGAGCTTAAGGGGGCACTCTGAATGTTCAGTGTTCGAACCTGAATTTTGAGAGCCTCTGAGTCATCTCTCCTTTGAATGCAGGGTGGTGAGGAAAAATAGTACTAGACCAGTATCTCTGGAGTCCCAGGGCAAGTGCAAGTGATGGACATGTCCACCACAGCCTGTGAGGAACAAATGGAGAATGCCCCAGCCATCCACATATGCTTCAAGTGTTTGTTCAAACATCGCCTCAGTGATGTCTGTTCTGACCAACCAGTGTGAAACTGCTACCTGTGCCTGCCTGTTTCCCTTCCCTGATCTATGTTTCCCATAGTATTTATGTCCTTCTTGCATACTATATACATTTGTACACTATATAAACTTACAGTTTTTGTTTGTTGAAACACCATCACACGAATGGAGCCTAGACTAGCCTTGAACTCTCTATGTAGCCCACGCTGGACTGGAAATAGTTATGTAGCCCAGGCTGGCATTGAACTCAAGTCCTCCTGCCTAGGCCTTCTGAGTGCTGGGATTACAGACATGCACCACTATGCCTAGTTTAAATTTACTTTCTTACTATGTTAATTGTTAATTGTCCATTTCTCCCAGTTAGAGTATAATCTGATTGAGAACAGGGATTTTTTCTTTGTTTTTTTTTTTTTAACTGCTATAGCTCCAGCATGAACTGTCATAATCAGTGCCTTATTTATTTATTTATTTATTTTTCTAGTACTAGGGATTGAACCCAGGGTCTTCTGCTTGCTAGGCAAGTACTCTGCCACTTGAACTACACCCCCCATCCCTCTGAGTGTCTAAAAATGAATGAATGAATGCAATTGCTGTGTAGCTCAGTCAAGGACCATATTCTGCCGTCTTCTGGCAGCCCCAGGCTGGGAGGGAAGGAATCTTGTGTAGCCCATCACAAGGACCCACCTTTGAGATCCAAGCTCCCTAGCCGAGGATGAGAGATGCCTTCAGTATCAACGATTTGGTTGTAGGCAAAACTGGCAATCTGCAGGTAGGGCAGCTGGTTCAGCCGGGCACTCCGAAGCAGATTGCCATCAGCCTTGAGCCACAGCAGATGGGTGAGACAGTTGAGCGGTGATAGGTCTGTCAGGTGGTTCTCAGAAATATCCACATAGCGCAGATGGATGTAGGAGCGCAGCAAGCTGATGTCTGTCAGCTCCCTAGGAGATGATGGAGGGAAGAAAAACCAGGGTAAAGAGGTAATAACCCAGTAAGAACTGGCTGAGGTACTAAAGCAGAGGACAGTATAGAAATGGCTTAAAATAAGGTGCATGGGTGATGAATGGAAGGAGGAAGAGAAGAAGGAAGGTGGGTTTTTTGTTTTGTTTGTATTTTCTGGGGCAAGGATCAAGTCCAGTACCTTGCACATGCTAAACAAGTGTGCCACAGAGTCACACATCCAGCCCAATTAAGTGGACAGAGATTTTTGTGACAGGGCAAAGACATCATACTCTGAAGGACAGATAAGGGACTCCAGCAGAATATTCCCCCCACATACACTCACTCTCCAATTCCCCAGGTAAGTCACCAGTTTCCCAGAAAGTCTTTTGCTTGTTTGTTTGTTCTTTTTTGGTGCTGGGTGTCAGTCCTGTGCATGCAAGGTAAGTGCTCTGCCACTGAGCAATACTCCCAGTCCTTAGGGAGTCTTAGAAACCCTGAAAAGTAAATTCAATCTTTCTATCCCCACTAGGCTAGGATGAGAGATATTCAAACTTTCAGCCAAAACACCCAGAGATGAGAGTGGGAAAGTAGATGGGATCCTATAGACTCTCAATCTTCATCTGATCCTCCATGTACGCACCTGTCTTTAACCTCCAGCTTAACATAAGCATGAGCCAATCCATTGCCTGTTTTACAGAGCAAAGAAAGCCCTTCCTTCATCATATCCTCCGTTAGGGGGCTGGGCATCCACTGCAACAGGAAGTGAGTAAGTCAACCCTTTCCAGCCCACCCCTGGTCCTGAGCCCTAGGACCCCTCCCTTTCCAGGCTCTCACTTCCTCAGCGAACTCTTCCCCTTCTTTTCTGTGGTCTTCCCACTCCTCTGTCTCCTTTTCATCATCTTCTTTTTCCAGCTCTTCCTGGTCTGGCTCAAACTCGTCCAAGTCATCTTCATCTGACATCTTTCTCCCCACAAGAAGGCTCTGGAGTCAGATCCAGCTCAGTTCTGGTCCTGAGAAAGAAGGTCTCAGCTTCCATCAACCCTCATACCCCTCCCATCTATTCACAGGTAACCTGTCACCCGACCTTCCAACTACACATCTTTCCTCATTCTTGTGAACAACTCTCTTGACTCCCAACTTCTACTTCATATTTTCCATAAAGGACCCCTCTCCCTTCAGGATGACTTCCAGACCCCCAGACCTTTCCTACCCTTCATAGTGGCTCAACTCTCCTCCCTGATTTCTGGACTCCTCTCCCCAGTTATTCCACCTCCTTCTGAAGCCACTCCTCCTTCAATCTCCCCTACCAATTTCCCTTTCTCTCCCTTAGCAGAGTGCCTCCTTCACCCACTTCCATGCCTAAACCCTGCTCCAATCATTTTTTATCGTTTCCATCCCTCTTCAGCCCATTTCTCTGTTTTGGAACATCAGCTTGATGCTCACTCTTCATCCTCCCACCCAATCCCCCTTCGCCAAGGGGCGTAGACCCTGGTTCTGCTCAACTAGAAGCAGTTCTGGAGAGGTCTTGGTCCTGAGGGCGAAGGATTGCCTTGGAAGAATGGCAAGGGGGAAAGTAGGAGTTGTGTACTGCTGTTATGGAAACGGGGGCAGGGCACTGGCTCCTGCAGCGCGCATGCGTTTAAGGAAGAGCCGCAAGTAACAGCACTGCAAATCCGCCCGGGTGGCGGGTGGATCAGCAGTTGCCTGGTTATGGGCCCTACCTCCCTCCCAGGAACCCGGATGTGGCACGCAAAGGGCGTCTCGGCTTTAAGGCGTTAATTGTCGGCGAACAAAAAATAATGGGGCGGGCTTAGAACAGAACAGAAAGGCTGGGAGGGAGGCGTAGTTGGCCATTGAGACACCGCAAACCTTAAAGGGGCTGGACATCCTCTTTGCAAAAGTATTGTGTATGCTGAAAAAACTGTTCCCTAGAAGCAATAAGGGTATGGGAGAGGTGGAAGGCATTAGGAGAAACAAGAAGTACCAAAGAGGTCCTGTTCCCCCTGCATAGGCCCTTCAGCTAGAGCTTTGGAAGGTGGCCTGATGGAACACAAGGTATCCTAAAACCAGCTATGGGGTCTTGGCAGATCTTTGGTTTACTAGCAGTTTACCTAAGACTGAAATAAGCTTAGGATAAACTTAACCACACTAGCTGAACTGACAGGAGTCCTGGATGAGTTATCCTGACTGTTCTATTGTTTTGTTTTGTTTTTGAGGCAGGGTCTGGGCTGGAAATCAGGAAATATTCCTCTTGCCTAATGTAGCTTGGAATAATAGACTAATTTGTTCACCTGGTGCCATAGAACTAGCTGGAGCATTAGAATCAATCAGGGGTTTTAAAATATGAATACCAGGTTCCAAACCTAGCTCTACCACTTAATCTTCTTTGGGTTATATACACCTATATAATACAAAGTTATATTACTGATGCTTAATTTCCATATTTGTGAAATGGGATAAAAATGTTCATCTCAAAGGGTCGTTAGAGGTTTAAACGGATAATGTGGATAAATAATTTTTTTTTTGCATTTATTTGACCCTCAGCAAACAAATTCCCATCTATTCCATCCCTTGCCTCAGTTTCCTCAGTACTGGGGTGGCTGAGAGGAAAAAGTAAATAGGGAAGCACTCAAAGTGCTATTCAAATGAACATGATTGTATTGTTGGAGTGTGGAAAAGGGAAAAATCCATTTGGTCTAATGCAGTCAAAGGTAAAGGGTGTGAGTTTCCTTGTCCCAGAAGAAAGAGGAAGGGACATTTAGGTGAAAAAGAAAAGTGTAATTAGTCTGGCCCCAGTGACTCACATCTGTAATCCATGTACTTGAAAGGTAAAGATCAGGAGGATTGTTGTTCCCAGCTAGCCTAGGCAAAAAGTTAGCAAGACTCCATCTTAACTACCAAGGGACGTGGTGGTATTCTTCTGTAATTCCAGCTATAGAATGCTGACCCCAGGGAAAAACATGAGACCCAATCCAAAAATTACTAAAGCAAATAAGGGGTGGGGGAGTGTGGCTCAAGTAGTAGAGTTCCTGCCTAGCAAGTGAGAGACCCTGAGTTCAAACCCTTATAGTGCCAAAAATTAAAAAAAAAATAGATGTAATTAGGGATGTATAAGGTTAACATACAGTTCTTTTGTTAAACACTTAAGCACTGACTCTGAGCTGGATTCTTAAGTGCTAGGCACTCAGCACAAGCCACTGCTTTCAAGAGCTTGCAGATCAGTGATGGGGTTAAACACACAAGTAATTCAATATAATAAAACAGATGCTCTAATAATGCTAGCCAACAGCATAGAGCTCTTTATTAAATACCAGATTTCCTTTTTTCCTGTGCTGGGAATCAAACTCAGGACCTTGTACATACTAGGCAAGTATCTTTCCACTGAGCCACACCTCAGCCTCAAGAGATACTTTTATAGTACCTTTATACACACAATATCATCTATTTGGGACAGAGAAAGCACCTGTGGCAAGGCCTGAATAAGGAGTTGCTCAAGGGCCCCAAGGGAAGCAGGTGGTTTTGCTGGCTGGAATATCAGGTACAGCTTGGGGGAGGATGAAATGGGAGGGGAACAGAGCTAGGTCACAGTGGGGAACATGGATTTTATCCTGGAAGCTGTGGGGAGCCACCCAAGGTTTTATTTTGTATTTAGTTGGCAAGGATTAAGTCTACACTGTGTAATGAGAGTTAGATACTCCATGACAGCCCTGATATCTTCCCCTCATGGCTGGCCTAAATGGAATATACTTCAATTACAAAAGTAATATTTAATTGAAAATTTTCAAAAGCAAAAAATGGAAGTGAGGAATATAAAGTCCATGACTTCCTTGAACACCACCCTTATTTATTAATAAAGATAGAGATTTTTAAAACAATATTGATACCAATCATGAATACTGTTTATTGACTGGATTGTTTTTCATTAGAAGTTTGTCTTAGCTTCTTTCATATCACTAAACATAGATTTCCCTCTTTCTCTTAGTTGTCTAGTCTTCCATTATTTGGCTATACTATAACTTTTTTTTTGTGACACTGGGGTTTGAACTCAGGGCCTCACACTTGCTAGGCAGGCACTCTACCACTTGAGCCACTCCTTCAACCTTTTTTTGTATTGAGTATTTTTAAGATAGTGTCTCTCCAACTACTTGCCTGGGCTGGCCTCAAAATGCAATCCTCCTGATCTCTACCTCCTGAGTAGCTAGGATTACACGCGTGAGCCACAGGTGCCCATGTACAATAACTTTTTAACTATTCCCTAGTGATGTATATTAACTTTTTAAAAAATTTGATTTCTTCATTGCCAAATAATTTCTTTTTTTTGGTGGTGGTGGTGGCGATACTGAGGTTTGGACTCATGTTTTTACCTTGCTAGGCAGGTGCTGTACCACTTAAACCATACCTACAACTCTTTTCGCTCTGGTTATTTTGGAGATAGCTCTTTACTTTTTGCCCAGGCTGGCCTGTCCTATTTGATGCTTCCTGCCCTAGCTGGGATAAAAGGAGCACACCATCACTAAGTACTTTTGTTGTTATTGTTTTGGAGACAGGACCTCGATATGTAAACTACAATGGCCTCAGATATTAACTTTTTTTTTGTTCATTTGTTTTGAGACAGGATCTCTCCATGTAGCCCAGGTTGGCTTGAAACTTGCTGTGTAGCCCAAGCTGGCCTTAAGCTCATTATCCTCCTACCTCTGCATCCTGAGTACTGGGATTGCAGGCATGCACCACCACACCTGACTGTATATAAACTTAAAAAAAATTGCCAGATGTGGTGGTACACACCTGTAATCCCAGCAGTCCAGGAGGCTGAGGCACAAGGATCAATAGTGAGTTTATAGCCAGCCTGAGCTATACATGGAGACTGTTTCAAGGAAAAAAAAAAAAAGAGTGCTGGTGGAGTGGCTTAGCATGCATGAGGCCCTGAGTTCAAACCCCAGTATCCCAAAAATAGAGGGAAGAAAAGAAAATTGTTTGATATGTTGTAAGAACTTTTGTAAATGCCACAATGTACCCCCACACAGCACAACAATAAAAAAGAAAGAAAGAAAATAAAATTGTCAGGACTCAGTGGTATCCCAGTGTATCTCAGTGATAGAGCATTTGCCTTGCATGTGGGAGGCCCTACATTTCATCCCCAGTACCACAAAAAGAAAAAAAAAGTCAACATTATAAATAGTGCTGCAATAAAAATCCCCATAGATACATCTTAGTATTAGCATGCTGTGGCAGTACTTCTCAAAATTTAATGTGTGTAGGAATGCTACTGGAACCGGAGATGCTCCAGGGAGGAAGCCTCTGCCTGGCCCTTGGTACCAAGTTCGTGATCTTGTCTCGAAAAAGAATTTTAGGACACATTGAGGTAGAGACTGAGAAAGTTTATTAGTAAAGCAAAACAAAGGAAGGATAGAACCATAGTACACAGCACAGACATGGACATGGGCACATCTGATAACAGGTGCAATGAGTGTTTTAAATCAGGGATATTATTGTGAAAAAGTGGGTTGGAGATTGGCTTGAATTTACCTTACAAAAAATGTTTCCTTTTGTTTTGACACCTGGTACAATTAGTTGCTTTTGCTGTTACATTGTCTTATCAACCGGGCCCAATGATTTCAAGACCGGCCTGCTCATTAAATTTGGCTATGACATAGATGTTTGAACATCCCTTTAAACAAAGGATGGGTCCTGCCCCTTTTTGGACAGGTGTCCATCTTTTGTAGATATTTTTTGTGCCCAGAGGAGTCATTTTGCCATGAGTTCTTTCCCAGGATAAGTGTCTTTCTTTAAGATATCACTGCTCAGATCTCAGAGTGCACTAATTGTTTTTGGGCAAGTGGGGAAGGTCGGGGGAGAACACTGCCATTTTTTCTTTTCTTTTTCTTTTTTTTCTTTTTAGTAAATGTTGCAGCTTGTTGAGGGAATGTAAGACTTAAGGCACAGAAAGCAGTATCTATATATTTTTAATTGAGCTATTCATTAGTACAATACTTATTTGTAAATTCCTGACTGCTGTTTCCCATGCCTCAATTTCCCTGATCTATCCTGCATCAGGGATTGCTGAGAACTCTTAAAATGTTGATTCTGACTGCAAGTAATACTGAAACTGGTGGTTCGTGGACCATACTTTTAGTTTGATGGTTCTGTGAAACCCAGTGCTAGAGGCTCACACCTATAATCCTAGCTACTTGGAAGGCTGGTATCGGCAGGATCACAGTTTGAGGCCAGCCCAGGCAAACAGTTCTCAAGACCCATCTCCAAAGTAGCCACAGCAAAATGGACCATAGGTGTGGCTCAAGCCGTAGAGTGGCTGTTTTGTGAAGCCCTGAATTCAAGCCTTAGTCCCACCAAAAAAAAAAAAAATAAAAGAAGATGGCTCTATGAAATACATACCTAAAAACAAGGGGAAAAAAAGAGAGGGAGAGAAGGAGACAGGGAGAGAGAGACAGAGAGAGAGAAAAGGAAGGAAGGAAGGAAGGAAGGAAGGAAGGAAGGAAGGAAGGAAGAAAAGAAGGAAAGAAAAAAATACATACCTAGAAGATAGAATTTCTGGGGTAAAAACTCAACTGCCAACCTTAAAGGGTAAAAATAGATATTATTTTAATTTGTAGTTTTTATAATTGATGAGGTTAAGTTTTGTCATATTTTTTCATATGTATATTTATTCTGTGGTATGTCCATATTCATATTCACACTAAGCCACTGATTTTTTTTTTTTTTGGTACTGAGGTTTGAACTCAGAGCCTCATGCTTCCTAGGCAGGCACTCTTATCATTTGAGCCACTCTACCAGCCTTTTTTTGTGTTGGGTTTTTTTGAGATAGGATCTCTAGAATTATTTGCCCAGGCTGGCTTCGAACCATGATCTTCCTGATCTCAGTCTCCTGAGTAGCTCGGATTACAGGCATGAGCCATTGGCCTCTTGATTAATATTTTTGATTGACAAATAATTGTACACATTTATGAATTACAATAATGTTTTTGTTTGGTTGTTCCTTTGTCTGCAGTGTCAGGAATCAACTTAGCACCTCCATGCTAGACAAATGCTCTACTCTTGACTCCAACCCAGCCCTAACACTGCAACTTAGAACATCTTCATTACTTCAAAAAGAAACCAGGATCCCTTAGCCATCACCTTTCAATCCTCCCATCCACCTCAGCCCCAGGCATCCACTTTTACTTGGTGGTACTAGACGTTAAACTCAGGGCCTCTTGCTTGCTGGTAGGTGCTCTACCACTTGATCCACATCCCCAGCTGTTTTTTGCTTTATTTTTCAAATAGGATCTCAAATTTTTCCCTGAGGCTAGTCTCAGGCAGCAATCCTCCTACCTGCATCTTCTACTGCTCCACCACTCCCTGCTTGTTTGTTGAGATGGGGTCTTGTTAACTTTTTGCCCAGGCCAGCCTTGAACTGTGATCCTCCCAAACTCTACCTCTTGAATAGCTGTTTTTACAGGTGTGGACCATGCCTGGCCCTTATGCAACTACTTTCTGTCTCTATAGATTGCAAAACAAAATCATATTTCTTTGTGACAAGCTTCTTTCACTTAGCATATATATATATATTTTTTTTTAGTGGGACTTGGGTTTGAATTCAGGCCTAGACACTCTACTGCTTGAACCTCTGGTCATTTTTTGAAGATGGGGTTTTGAGAATTCTTTTCCCGAACTGGTCTTGAACCACAGTCCTCTTGATCTTGGCCTCTAAAGTAGCTAAGATTCAGATTTGAGCCATCAACACCCAGTTTAATATACTGTTTTTAAGGTTTATCAATGAAGACTGTATCAGTACTTCATCCTTTTTTATCGCTGAACAATGAATATTCCATCCCATGGATGTACCTTTATCTAATGAATGTATAAATCATTGTCTTTTTTTTTTTTTTTTTTTTTGGTGGTACTAGAGTTTGAACTTGGCTTCGCACTTGCTAGGCTAGGCAGGCGCTCTACCACTTGAGCCAGTCCCCAGCTCTTGTTTCCATTTTTTGATTGTTATGTATGTAAGGTTTTTTCTTTCCTTTTTTTTCTTAAGATGGTCTCTTTATATTGCCCAAGCTGGCTTCTAACTCCTGGGCTCAAGCAATCCTCCTGCCTCAGCTTCCTGAGTAGCTGGAATTACAGGCATCCACCTAACTCAGCTTATATTTTGACAATTATGAATAATGTTCCAATGAACATTCATGTATAGTTTTTGTGTGGCCATATGTTTCCATTTCTCTTGGTTACACATCCAGGAGTAGAATTGCTAGATCACACGGTAATTCTATCTTCAAACTTTTGGGGAACCCAAGTGGCTGCACCACTTACATTTCTACCAGTAATGTTTGAGGGGTTCCGTTTCTCCATCCTATCCAACATTCATCTAGTCAATTATAGTCATTGACTATAGTGGGTGTGAAGCCCTATCTCTTTATGGGGTTTGTTTTGCTTTGTTTTTGTTTATTTGAGATAAGGTTTGTGGCCTAGGTTGGCCTAGAACTTGGGATCCTCCTGCCTCAGCTTCCCAAGTACTGTGATTTCAGGTGCGCCCTGCTGCATTGTGGACTTGATTTGCATTTTCCTGTTGGCTAAAGATGTCAGGTGTCTTTTTATATCCTTTATTGACCACTTACATATCTTCTTTGGAAAACTATTCATTTTTTTTTCTTTTGATGGAACTAGGGTGTAAACTCAGGGCCTTGTGCTTGCTAGGCAGGCATTCTACCACTTGAGCCATGACCCCAGCCCTTTTCACTTTGCTATTTTTCTTATGGTCCGGCATTTATCAATTCACATATTTATGCTTCTTGTATATATAGCTGGGATGACAGGTACATACCATTACACCCAAGTTTTATTGGTTCAGATGGGGTCTTGTGAACTTTTTGCTGGGGCTAGTCTCCAACCTTCATCCTTCTGATCTCCTTCTCCCAAGTAGCTAGGACTATAGGACTGAACCACTACCCCTTGACCAAATTATTTGTTTGTTTACTTATTTATTTATTTATTACCATGCTGGGGATCAAACCTCAAGGCCTTAGTATGCTACGCAAGTGCCCTACCACTAAATTGTACCTCCAGCCCCCTGTTTGTTTGTTTATGTATTTATTTTATTTAGGTGAGACTGGGGTTTGAACTCAGGGCTTTGCATTTACAAAACAGGTGCTCTTACTCTTGAGCCATGCTTCCAGTACATTTTGTTCTGGTTATTTTGGAGATGGGGGTCTCTAGAACTATTTGCCTGCGCTGGCCTGGAAACACGATTTTCCCATTCTGACTACCCAGATGACAGGCGTAAGTCACCAGCACCTGGCCCCTGTTTATTTTTAAATTTTAGTTTTCTTCTTTTATTTAACTAATAGAATTTATTATTAGGGCAGCATTGCATCCCACTAAAAAGTATTTCTTAGTCTCAATAAGACAACAACATATTAATGAGTCAGTGGGCAAAGCTTCCTGAAAGCCCTCCCTCATCTTCCTGTTTTCTGTCTAAAATTAAAATGTAATGACTGGAGTTCCAGCAACTATATGGGTTGGTAAAATGAACCAGAGAATTTAAGCCACATGCTAAGATGCCATGACAAGAATAGAGAGCAATCTGGGTACTAAAAGGTAACATGAAGATGTCATACTAATCCTGACCTAACTATCTCCAAATTTACTTTTTTGAGAGGGTAAACAGGTTAAGGCACTGGGTTTGGAGATTTCCAACATACGGATACAATTGCTAACTGATCTCAAAACTCAGCAGATTAAAATAACATTTTACTTAAACATTATTATCTCAGTTTCTCTGTGTCAGGAACCCAAGAGTGGCTTTGCAGGGTTGCAAACTATCAGCTGTGCTGCAATTATCTGTAGGCTGAATGGGGCTGGGGGACTTGTTTCTAAGACTGTGCTCATGTGGCTGTTGTCAAGACACTTTCTTGCCACCTGGGCTTCTCCATAGGGACTGAGTATCCTTATAACACAGCAGCTGGCTTCCGCCAGCGCCAGTAATCCAAGAGATACACCAAGCAAGGGCTGGGTGCATGGCTCAAGAAGTAGAGTGTTAGCTGGGCGCCAGTGGTTTACTCCTGTAATCATAGCTACTCAAGAGGCAGAGATCAGTAGGATCACGGTTCGAAGCCAGCCTGGGCAAATACTTTGAGAGACCCTATCTTGAAAAACCTTTCACAAAAATAGGACTGGTGGAGTGGCTCGAGGTGAAGGCCCTGAGTTCAAGCTCCAGTACTGCAAAAAAAAGAAGAGGTAGAGTGTTTACATAGCAAGTGCAAGGCCCTGAATTCAAACACTCAGTACCACAAAACAAAACAAAACAAAAACGAGACTAAGACAGAAGTCACTCTCTCTCTCTCTTTTTTTTTTTTTTTTTTTTTTGTGGAAAGTAGCATCATAGTTTTACTGAGAATGAGTGAAAGCAGGAAAGTATACTCCCCAAAGAAGGGGGGAGTGGGCTCTGAGCAAGGTGACTTAAGAGCAGCACCTATAGCTCAAAAACCAGTCACTCTTTTTTTCTTAGTCTCCAAGTCATATACTATATATTATTCCACTTTTTTTTGGTGGGGGTTGAGACTGGGATTTGAATTCTGGACTTCAAACTTGCTTTGGGGCTTTTTTTGTTTTGTTTTCTTTTTGGTGGTATGGGGTTTGAACTCAAGGCCTCACACTTCTTAGGCAGGCACCCTACCACTTGGGCCACTCCACCAACCCAAAGGACTTCAAACTTGCAGACACTCTACTGCTGAACCACACCTCCAGTCCATTTTCTTCTGGTTATTTTGGAGATGGGTTCTCATGAACTGTTTGCCTGACTTTCCTTGAACTCCACTCCTCTACTAACTAGGATTATTTTTGTGGTACTGGGGTTTGAACTCAGGACCTTCACCTTAAGCCACTCCATCAGCCCTATTTTGGTGAAGGGTTTTTCAAGATAGGGTCTCTTGGAACTATTCGCCCAGGCTGGCTTTGAACTGTGATCCTCTTGATCTCTGCCTCCTCAGTAGCTAGGATTACAGGTGTGAGCAACCAGTGCTCAGCTATCCACTTTATTATTTTTTTGGTGGTACTGGGGTTTGAACTCAGGGTCTCACACTTGCTAGGCATGCACTCTACCACTTGAGCCACTCCACCAGCCCTTTTTTGTGTTGGGTGTTTTCCTTTTTTTTTTTTAATTTTTATTGTTTTATTATTCATATGTGCATACAATGCTTGGGTCATTTCTCCCCCCTGCCCCAACCCCCTCCCTTACCACCCACTTCACCCCCTCCCTCTCCCTCCCACCCCCTCAATACCCGGCAGAAACTATTTCGCCCTTACCTCTAATTTTGATGAAGAGAGAGTATAAGCAATAATAGGAAGGAACAAGGGTTTTTGCTAGTTGAGATAAGGATAGCTATACAGGGAGTTGACTCACATTAATTTCCTGTGCGTGTGTGTTACCTTCTAGGTTAATTCTTTTTGATCTAACCTTTTCTCTAGTACCTGTTCCCCTTTTCCTATTGGTCTCAGTTGCTTTAAGGTATCTGCTTTAGTTTCTCTGCGTTAAGGGCAACAAATGCTAGCTAATTTTTTAGGTGTCTTACCTATCCTCACACCTCCCTTGTGTGCTCTTGCTTTTATCATGTGCTCAAAGTCCAATCCCCTTGTTGTGTTTGTCTTTGATCTAATGTCCGCGTATGAGAGAGAACATACGATTTTTGGTCTTTTGGGCCAGGCTAACCTCACTCAGAATGATGTTCTCCAATTCCATCTATTTACCAGCGAATGATAACATTTCGTTCTTCTTCATGGCTGCATGAAATTGCATTGTGTATAAATACCACATTTTCTTAATCCATTCGTCAGTAGTGGGGCATCTTGGCTGTTTCCATAACTTGGCTATTGTGAATAGTGCCTCAATAAACATGGGTGTGCAGGTGCCTCTGGAGTAACCTGTGTCACAGTCTTTTGGGTATATCCCCAAGAGTGGTATTGCTGGATCAAATGGTAGATCGATGTCTAGCTTTTTAAGTAGCCTCCAAATTTTTTTCCAGAGTGGTTGTACTAGTCTACATTCCCACAAACAGTGTAAGAGGGTTCCTTTTTCCCTGCATCCTCGCCAACACCTGTTGGTGGTGGTGTTTCTGATGATGGCTATTCTAACAGGGGTGAGGTGGAATCTTAGTGTGGTTTTCATTTGCATTTCCTTTATTGCTAGAGATGGTGAGCATTTTTTCATGTGTTTTTTTGCCATTTGAATTTCTTCTTTTGAGAAAGTTCTGTTTAGTTCACTTGCCCATTTCTTTATTGGTTCATTAGTTTTAGGAGAATTTAGTTTTTTAAGTTCCCTATATATTCTGGTTATCAGTCCTTTGTCTGATGTGTAGCTGGAAAATATTTTCTCCCACTCTGTGGGTGTTCTCTTCAGTTTAGAGACCATTTCTTTTTTTTTTTTTTTTTTTTTTTATTTTATTTTTTTTATTATTCATATGTGCATACAAGGCTTGGTTTATTTCTCCCCCTGCCCCCACCCCCTCCCTTACCACCCACTCCACCCCCTCCCGCTCCCCCCCTCAATACCCAGCAGAAACTATTTTGCCCTTATCTCTAATTTTGTTGTAGAGAGAGTATAAGCAATAATAGGAAGGAACAAGGGGTTTTGCTGGTTGAGGTAAGGATAGCTATACAGGGCATTGACTCACATTGATTTCCTGTGCGTGGGTGTTACCTTCTAGGTTAATTCTTTTTGATCTAACCTTTTCTCTAGTTCCTGGTCCCCTTTTCCTATTGGCCTCAGTTGCTTTAAGGTATCTGCTTTAGTTTCTCTGCATTAAGGGCAACAAATGCTAGCTAGTTTTTTAGGTGTAGAGACCATTTCTTTTGATGAACAGAAGCTTTTTAGTTTTATGAAGTCCCATTTATCTATGCTATCTCTTAGTTGCTGTGCTGCTGGGGTTCCGCTGAGAAAGTTCTTACCTATACCTACTAACTCCAGAGTATTTCCTACTCTTTCCTGTATCAACTTTAGAGTTTGTGGTCTGATATTAAGATCCTTGATCCATTTTGAGTTAATCTTGGTATAGGGTGATATACATGGATCTAGTTTCAGTTTTTTGCAGACTGCTAACCAGTTTTCCCAGCAGTTTTTGTTGAAGAGGCTGCTATTTCTCCATCATATATTTTTAGCATCTTTGTCAAAGACAAGTTGGTTATAGTGGTGTGGCTTCATATCTAGGTCCTCTATTCTGTTCCACTGGTCTTCATGTCTGTTTTTGTGCCAGTATCATGCTGTTTTTATTGTTATTGCTCTGTAATATAGTTTGAAGTCAGGTATCGTGCATTGTTCTTTTGACTGAGTATTGCCTTGGCTATTCGTGGTCTCTTGTGTTTCCATATAAATTTAATGGTAGATTTTTCAATCTCTTTAATGAATGTCATTGGAATTTTGATGGGAATTGCATTAAACATGTAGATTACTTTTGAGAGTATAGACATTTTTACTATGTTGATTCTACCAATCCATGAGCATGGGAGATCTCTCCACTTTCTGTAGTCCTCCTCAATCTCTTTCTTCAGAAGTTTATAGTTTTCCTTGTAGAGGTCATTCACATCTTTTGTTAGGTTTACACCTAGGTGTGTGGGGTATTTTCGAGATAGAGTTTTGCAAAGTTTTGAACCATGATCCTCCTGGTCTCTGCCTCCTTAGTAGCTAGGGTTACAGGCATGGGTGACTGGCACCAAGTGGAGGGGAATTAGACTTAGTTCTTTTATTTATTTATTTATTTATTTATTGTGTACAGGAAGTAGGGTTTATTGGCTAGTGTGATCAAAGAGATAGCAGCACAGTGTTAGCCCTTAGAGTGCAGGACCCATCACTTGTCCAGAGGGCCACAGTCAGGGATTTATTTGACCTCACAGAGATGGAGGGCAAGCCACTTCTCAGCCACCATGGTTTCAAATTCATCCACTAGAAAGCCACTTCTTTGAAATGTGGATCTTCTGGTGAACAGAAAACTTGAACTTGACCCTATGTAGGGCCTCAATGACAATGACATGTACTCCTCATTCTTCAGCTTAGTGCAGATGGACATGATGATTTGGCCAATGTGAACCCTGGCCATGGAGCCCTGGCAACCTGCATACTTGTCTGTGTTCTCTAGATTGGAAACTACATGAGATCAGAGTTTCAGAGGAAAGTATCTTGATACGCCTCTCTTTAAAAATCATCAGAGCTGGCTGGGCACCGGTGGCTTATACCTGTAATCCTAGCTATGCAGGAGGCAGAGATCAGGAGAATCATGGTTTGAAGCCAGCCCAGGCAATAGTTCAAGAGATGCTATCTTGAAACAACCCATCACAAAAAAGGGCCGGTGGAGTGGCTGAAGGTGTAGGTTCTGAGTTCAAACCCCAGTACTGAAAAAAAATCATCAAAGCTGGACACTGGCAGCTCACATCTGTAATGCTACTACTTGGAAGGCTGAGATCAGGAGGATTGTGATTGAGGCTAGCCTGGGCATATAGTTCAAGAGACCCCCTCCCCATCTCCAAGTGGTTTAGCTCCTGCTCTGCAAGCATGAAGCCCTAAGTTCAAACCCCAGTCCCCCACTGAAGAAAAAAAGGGATCAATATTTTCTTGTCAAATGTGGTATCTATACACAATGGAATTTTATGCAGCCATGAAGAAGAACGAAATGTTATCATTCACTGGTAAATGGATGGAATTGGAGAACATCATTCTGAGTGAGGTTAGCCTGGCCCAAAAGACCAAAAATCGTATGTTCTCTCTCATACGCGGACATTGGATCAAAGACAAACACAACAAGGGGATTGGACTTTGAGCACATGATAAAAGCAAGAGCACACAAGGGAGGTGTGAGGATAGGTAAGACACCTAAAAAGTTAGCTAGCATTTGTTGCCCTTAACGCAGAGAAACTAAAGCAGATACCTTAAAAGCAACTGAGGCCAATAGGAGAAGGGGACCAGGAACTAGAGGAAAGGTTAGATCAAAAAGAATTAACCTAGAAGGTAACACACACGCACAGGAAATTAATGTGAGTCAACTCCCTGTATAGCTATCCTTATCTCAACTAGCAAAAACCCTTGTTCCTTCCTATTATTGCTTATACTCTCTCTTCAACAAAATTAGAGATAAGGGCAAAATAGTTTCTGCTGGGTATTGAGGGGGTGGGAGGGAGAGGGAGGGGGCGGAGTGGGTGGTAAGGGAGGGGGTGGGGGCAGGGGGGAGAAATGACCCAAGCATTGTGTGCACATATGAATAATAAAGCAATAAAAAAAAGAAAAAAAATTAAAAATATTTTCTTGTCTTTCTATCAGCCATAGAGTTTGCACACACATAGGTATGTGTTTTTCATTTCTCACCTTCAAATTATACCCTAAAGACTTAATAAGAGTTTCTTGGGCCGGGCACTGGTGGCTCATGCCTGTAATCCTAACTACCTAGGAGGCAGAGATCAGGAGGCTCGAGGTTCAAGCTAGACTGGGTGAACAGTTCAAGAGACCCTATCTCAAAAATACCCATCGCAAAAAGGGCTGGCAGAGTGGCTCAAGGTGAAGGCCCTGAGTTCAAGCCACAGTATTGCAAAAAAAAGAAAGAAAGAAAAAAGAGTCTCTTGGACTGGTAGAGTGGTCAAGTGGTAAAGTGCCTGCCTAGCAAGTGTGAGGCCCTAAGCTCAAACCCCAGTACCACCAAAAAAAAAAAACCTCAGGCCTAAAATGTTAAGTTTCATCATTTGAACTCAAGTTTTGAGGGGGGGAGCAATAATGGGATTTGAACTCAGGGCCTTGTGTTTGTTAGGCAGGTGCTCTATCACTTAAGCCATGATCCCAGCCCTGAACTCAAGTACTTCTGCTGCTGATGGAATACCGAGAGAGTTCACTGTTCTCATAACCACTTCAAATCTCTATTATTAGACTGGCTCCACAAACTCCATTTCCCCAGCATTGTGTCTTGATGGTACACCTTGAGGTGACCTTCTTTTAAGTTGTCCTTTTAGCAGAAAGGGAGAGAAGAAACTTGAGTTTGTTCAGAGTGCCAGTGGAGTGCCCTTGGCAACCAGTCAATCTAGGTATGAAATGTGCCTCACATGAAGTAGTTCATTTTAGGACACTAGGTTTGTTGAAGAAAGTGGGAAAAACATGAACTCTAAATAAGAATCCTGTTTAAATGGTGATGGTGGGGGTGGGGGGGTGGAGGGAGAGGGACTTTAAGTAATATCTAGCCAGGTATGATGGTGTACTTTATAATCCTAGCACCTGGAGGCTGAAGTAGGAAGAGTATGAGTTCAAGGCCAACCTGGGCTGCAGAGCAAAACCCTGTCTCCAGCTCCGTGCCAATGGTTCATACCTATAATCCTAGGTACTCAGGAGGCAGAGATCAAGAGGATCACAGTTCAAAGCTAGCCCAGGAAAATAGTTCTTGAGACCCTATCTTGAAAAAAAAACATTACAAAAAGGGGCTGGTGGAGTGGCTTAAGGTATAGGCCCTGAGTTCAAGCCTATATCCACAAAACAACAACAACAAAAAACCCTGTCTCGAAAAAAACAGGACTGGAGGTGTTGCTCAAGCAGTAGAGTGCCTGCCTAGCAGGTGCAAAGCCCTGAGTTCGAATTCCAGACCCACAAAAAAGAAAACCTCCAGAGCATATCAAATAGTAAAATTGTTATGGGCTGAATTGTGCTCCCCCTCTCCCTGCCATTTTGATATGCTGAAGCAGTAACTCCCAGAGTCTCAGAATGTGACTGCAGTTGGAGACAGAACCTTTAAAGTGGTGATTATGTTAAAAAGGGGTATTATGGTGAGAACTAATCCATCAGCCTAGTGTCCTCATCAAAAATGGAAACATGAACACAAGAGATCCCAGGGACATAAACAGTTTCAAGAGGCACTGAGTCGTCAAGTGAGATACAGTGAGGTGATGACAGTTGCAAACCCAGGAGAAACTAAACTTGCTGACACCTTGCTCTTAAGACATCTTGCCTCCACAACTAAGAGAAAATAAATTTCTGTTGTTTAAGTCAATTGACTCTACGAGAGCAAAAGGAGAGAAAAACAATTAGAAGTGATGAGTTGAGTTCTTACTGCCTATGTTGACACAATTTAATTCTAATAATGACTGTGTTTAACAGCTCACAAAATTCATTATAAATTAGGAGATAGCTCTCCCAAGCCTTTACCAGCTATCAGCAGTACAGTAGTGCTGGAATCCCCAGTTCACTGAGTCCCAAACTTCTCCAACCAAGAGCTCTTTTTCTCAGTCCTAAGTTCATATATCTAATCTATCCTATCTCATTTCTTTTTTTTCTTTCTCCTTCTCCCTCTTTCTCTGTGTTGATCAAACCCATTGCCTGTGTATGCCTGCAAGTGCTTTACCATTGAACTACATCCCCAGCCTTCATTTCTCCATGTATTTCTTTTTTTTTTTTTTTTTTTTTTTTAGGAGGGGAATGTTGAACTCTCGCAAAGCAGGTGCTTTACCACTTCAGCCACACTTCCAGTCCATTTTGCTCTAGTTATTTTAAAGCTGGGGGTCTAACGAACTATTTACCCAGGCTGACCTCGAACCTCAATCCTCCCAATCTCAGCCTCCCAAGTAGCTAGGATTACAGATGTAAGCCACTGGCGCCTGGCTTAGAAAATATTTATTTAGGGCAGAAAAGCCCATCCATAGGAGTTATTTATTTTCCTTTAACAAGGTCCCCTTTAGTCCACAGATTTGTTGTGTCAGATGGTTTTCTTGAGATATGCACCCAGAATATGCTTATCTAGAGCTCCAGGACCAATCATTAGTGCAAAGTTAAGAGTGTGGCCAGCTGCAATAGCCTAATGAAGTCACCTGTTAATACAGTGCTTATTCTTAGCTCCTGGCTCTTGGTTCCCATGCCTTAATGTCTCTAATTTAGCCTGCCTCAGTTTGTTCCCATCTAGAGGTCATCAAGGTCTGCCAGTATTGGCTTCTTCTAACTCTAATAGATCTTCTTGTTTGTTTTAGGTACTAGGAGTTGAACCCAAGGCCTCAAGCCTGCTAAGCAAGCACTTCACTTCTGAGCTACATCCCCAGTCCTTACCTCCAACAGACCTTGAGTTTCACTTTGTATCCTACTTCCTGGCACACAGTAAGTACTCAATAAATACTTACTAAATGTATTTTTAATTTGTAATATTAAAATCAAGGATACCCTCCCCTCAGTTTAGATTTGCCTTTATAGAAAAAATGTTTTTAACCTTGTTCTTTCACTTTGAGAATCACTAAACAGTGAACAAATAAGCCTGGGAGACACCCTCAATAAGGATTTACTAGAAAATAGAGGCTATGAAGGATGTCAAGGGTGGTGGGAAAGCTAGAAAAGGTTGAGTCAATTAAAAAAAAAAAAAGCAGCAAGGAAAAACAATAGAGCATTTGATTGGGCAAGTGAGACCTTTGGGTGACTAACCTAGCTGGGGTTGGTGGAGTGTAAGGGTGTGATTATTTCAAGGGCTTGGTTACCTTGATAGGTGTGCTCCTTTACTTAACCTGAGTGTCTGCTACTTCAGATCTCCCTCCTTGGGGCAAAAGACCTTCTCCCAGCGGAGGGTCCCTAGACATTCCGCGGGAAGGAAGACAGAGGGAGAAGCAAAGAACAGTTTCCCTCTCTTTTTGAGGGGGCAGAATTGATAAACTGGAGGGGGCAGGGACGGGTCAGCTTCGATGATGACATTTTCACCAGCACCCTTCTAGGTCAAGTTCACTTCCTCCTGCCACTCAGCTCTCTCCTTCGTCTGGGCTTTTGTCGCTGCAGAGTCTTAGCTAACTCGGGCTCGCCCTCTAGGTCTCAGCTTAAGTGAAATCCGAGTCCTTTCCTAGCCAAACTAGAGTTGCCTGTCGGCAGCGAGTTCGAGGCCCTCAGGCTCAGGTCCCGGTTTCCGCCTGCCGCCTTTGCTCCGGGTAGAACGTTCCAGACGCGAAAGCTAGCTCCGAGGGCGGGGGCGCATTGCGGAGGCGGAGCTGCAGTTGTGGGGAGCGTCCCATGTGGCGGGCTCTGGGTTCGATGGCCGCTGCAGATTAAGCGAGGTGGGAGGACTGCTGCACGCAGCGATATGGTCACCCTGGCACGCGGGAACCACTCAGGAGCTCCACCCCCCACTCCCTGCACTGCACGCACCGCCCACGTGACCGCTGGCCCCGCCCCCTGCGGCGAGCGTTGCCGCAGTTACATAACTAGCACCTGGGCGGGGCGAGGGGCGGGGCGAGGGGCGGGGCGGCGACCCGTAATTCGCGTTCATAAATCCAGCCTCAGTCGGCATTTTCTCCACCCCTGGTGGGTTAGGGCGTGACACCTGTGGCTTTGCTTTTCGACACTACCATTTCACCAGCTCTGTAGTCTTGAAGAAGGTGTTTGACTTCGCTAAACCTCCTGTATGAATCTGTGAAAGCTGGAATAATTCGCTGTGAGGATGAAAGGAGTTAGATAGACTGGAGTTTCATCATAGACGTATTGAACTTGAACTCAACAGTAGTCATATTAACTAGGTCAGAACGCGGCCAACCTGCATTCCACGCGAGTGCGAGTGAGGTGGGAGATGGCACCCGGCCTCTTGGAGGCTGCCTTGTGAGGCTCGCTGTGATTCCCGTGGTATTTTGTGCTTTGCTAGGCTGGGGATCTGCCCCAGGACCTACGCAAGGTAGGAAAGCGCTTCAACCACTGGCCTCCGCCCCCAGCTCGTGTTTTGTCTTTAAAGTCCGGTTCTAGTGCGGTTAGATTGCGTCTCCTTTCCGTGTAACAAGACCCATCTGAAGGCAGTCCAACCACTTTGGCACCTAAGCGAAGAAGCAGCCATCTCTACGTGCTGGAAGAAAAACTAGCTTAATAAATGAGGGAAGAGATGTCTCCCCAACGTGGCATAATAAATTCGGAATCTAGACGTAAAAATAGGACGTGATTGTGAAAGGGGGACTAAGGGGAGAGAAGGAAAGGAGTGACGGTGAATACGATCGAAGTACATTATGTATGTATGAAAATAGCATAATGAAACCTAGAAACTGTTAAAGAGGAGGGGGGAGGAAGGAGATGGGTTCAGAGGATAATATAGACAGGTGAATTGGGTCAAAGTATACTATATACATGTATGCAAATGTCACAATGAAACCTCTTTGCACAATTAATGCTAATTTTTAAAAATCTGCATGTGCAATCAAGATTCAAGAAATACATGTAACTGGGTCCTCAGGTTCCTAAAACTGCTACAGGGACGGCAGAGGATACATGATTAACTTTTACTGAAGACTGACAGACCTCTAAACTTACTGTTGGGAGATATGAACCAAAAAAACGTGCCTAAATGGAGGGGGAGAGTGAATGAAGCAGATTCAGGTGAGGGTATATGGTTGATGGACTTCATGTACTTATAGGAAATAGAACTAAGAAACCTCTTGCAGTTGCTTTGAGAGGGAGAGACGATGGGAGAAATGTAACTAATGTACAATATAAGTCTAATCATAATTGTCATTATAAATCCCTCCCCAGTATAATGAATATATCCTAATAAATTTATTTTTTTAAGTGCCTAAAATGAGAGCAAGGGACTGGTGGCTCACACCTGTAATCCTAGCTCCTCAGAAGGCAGAGATCAGGAGGATAGTGGTTGAAAGCCAGCCAGGGAAAATAGTTCAAGACCCTATCTTGAAAAACTGTTCACAAAAATAGGGCTGGTGGAATGGCTCAGGGTGAAGGCCCCAGTACCGCAAAAAAAAAAAAAAAAAAAAAAAAAAAAGCCTAAAATGGCAATACATGGCAAAAAAAAGCAGGAAGGATTCTTCCTTTCAGTGGCAGAGCATGTGTTTAGCATGCATGAGGCTAAAGGTGCAGTCCCCAGCACCAGAAAAAAAAACTGGATATAGTGGTACACAGCTATAATCCCAGCACTGGAGTGGCTGAGGATCATGAGTATGAGGTTAACTGGGGCTATGTGGGTAGACCCTTTCTCAAAAAAAAAAAAAAAAAGTCCCTTGTCACAAACCTCCTGCCAGAGAAGATAGCCTTTGGATCTTTAGAAAGAAGGATTTCAAAACCAGCCAAGGGTGGTGTGGTGTAACAGTTATAGCAACCACTTAGTGGTGGGAGGGGAGGAGTTACATATCTGTAATCCCAGCACTCGGGAGGCTGAGGCAGGAGGATACTAAGTCAGAGGACAGGACTGGGAGAATTGAGGTTTGAGGTCAGCCCAGGCAAATAGTTCTTGAGATCCAGTTTCCAAAATAACCAGAGCAAAATGGACTGAAGGTATGAGCTCAAGCCATAGAGCACCTGCTTGCAAGTGCCAAGCCCTGAGTTCAAACTCCAGTCCCATCAAATAAGACAAAAAAAAAAATTTCAACCTCAAAGCCATACAAACTATGAATATGGCTGTATCTACAAGAACAGACAGCAAACCCTACCCAATGGTATTACAATTATTGGCTAAAAGGCTGTTTTCCAGAATGCAGTGTGGCTAAAATCTTCCAGGGGAGAAGGCCCAGCTGCATTTATATTTCCAAACTAAAAACACAAATGTCCCAGAGAAACAAAAAATGAAAAAAATAAGTCTTAACTTCTATTTCCTGCATGGAGAGCAGAAAATGTTTCTCCCTTTTATTTCCATTTCTCCCCACTCATCCTGTTATAGTAAATTCCTTTTCTGATAAACTTTGTTACTTTTACTAAAAAAAGAAAACACACACACACAAATAATAAATCCCCACAAAGCTCTGGTTGCAAAGCAACTAATGTGACCTTGTGAATGTGTCTGCACCTCTAGCCAATGAGTGACAGTACAGTTTACAGGCCTACAAATCCTGGTGCCCTTAAAAACAAAAAAAACAAACAACAGAAAAAACAAAACAAACCGAGGCTGGGAGTGTACTTCAGTGGTGAAGTACTTGTCTAGGAGTCTCTGGGTTCAATGCCCAGCACCTCAGGGGAAAAAAAAAAAAAAAGCCTACTTGTGCTACAACACATTTCCTGATTCACTTCCAGAGCTCTTTGTTCTAAAAGTCAAACTCTTAAGAAAAGAGTTGGCATTAGTGCTGCCAGCCACAGCAATACCATCTTCAGGTACCACCCACTTTATGAGCTCACAAGGCACTGAAGGGAGTTGACCTCCCCCATCAGCACCCTGGCTTTCACTCTGCTGGCTAAGCATGATTTGCTGTTTGTAGCCGTACAATGAGACAGAAATTATCCCTTGATTCCCAAAGCTATGGATACTGACCCTAATCTTGATGTGGTCAGGAGATGAAGTCTTTCAGTACTGGCAGTTGCATCATTTTTAGAAAACAGGAAATGCACCATGTTGGAATGTTTAAGGTTTTAATGGTTTCTATGATAAAGAAGTGAAACTCCCCCAAACAATGTATGCACATATGAATAAACAAAAAATAAAAAAGAAGTAAAACTCATTGTTCTAGTTGTCTAGCAAGTGAATCATGATGGCTTTATGGGCATTGATGAAGTCAAACTTCTTGAGAGTTTCAGACAAACACTAATAATCTTGGAGAAGTCAGGAGTGGTTGCACACTCCTTGGTAATCCAACCATTTTCGAGGCAGAGGCAGGAGGAATCTGAGTTCAAGGCTAGCTTGGGCTGTACAATGAGACCCTGTCTCAAAAACAATAAAAAACCTTTGAACTGATAAAATCATCCTCAAAAGACAAAAAATATAAACAGGAAGAGAAGGCTAGTTTAAATCTTCATATATTTGCTAAAGTGTTCCATGCTACGAAATACCCAAGTGACTTATGTACCCTTTTTTTTCAGTGTTGGGTATTGGGCCCAGGGCCTTGCACATGCTAGGCAAGCACCTTACCATTGAGCACATCCCCTAAAATCCCTCTATTGGGTCTGGGAACCTAAAGGACAAATGAGTGAGTCAGTATCCCATCCCCCATGGAGAGCACTATGGGCCCTGCACCCTGAGGAGCTCATACATCCACATTCCTGAACTCAGAGGAGGAGATACAGGGTCTCATAAATCTGCCACAGGGCTGGTAAATAGAATGCTCTCAAAGTTGTTTCCCCCCAATAAGAGGCAAACAGACCAGCTCATCGAAGAGAGCCCATGCACACGAATCCACAGCCAATGATAAGAACCTACCTAATCCTTACCCTAACCAGAGTTAAAGCATCCATAAAAAACCCCAGCCTTCACCTGAGCAGGGTGCCACTGGTTTCCTGGCATCGCTGCACTGCTCTAGCTGTAGCCTTTCCTTTCTAATAAATCCTACTTTGTGTACCAGCCTTGTGTCAAGAGTCAATCAGCTGCCTCATGAGTCAGTTCTCTGGCCTGTGAAGGCAAGACCCTCAACACCAGCCTACAACATTTCACACTGGCAAGTAACACCTCCATAGAGAGAAACCTGCAGATCACAGCCGCTTAATCTGTACATTGTAATTCCATGTAACCCAGCAATTCTGCACATAGGTTTGTATCAAACAAAAATGCATACCAGACTGAGGGATGTAGCTCAGTGTTAAGAGTGTTTGCCTAACATTTGCAAGACCCTGGGTTCTGGCCCAGCACCCCTTCCCACAAAAAAAGCATGCTTAGGTTCACCAAAAGTCTTATACTGTCATGTGCATAGTAGCTTTTTGGTTTTTTTTTTTGGTGGTGTTACCAGACTGAATAGTCTAAGAAGACACTAGTCCGGAAGATTCTGAGTTCTTGTGTCACCTGAACAGAGAACTGACCAGAGACACAAATCGCAAAACAGTAGCAAAACTTTATTGAAACAAAAGTGGGCTGGCAGAGTGGCTCAAGTGGTAAGAGTGCCTGCATCTAGGAAGTATGAGAGGCCCTGAGTTCAAATCCTCAACAGTAAGAACTGTAAGGGAAGTGGTGGGCCCTTGCCAGGTGGCATAGGAGCATTGATTTCTTTGGTTCAGCCCAATTTATAAATTGTAAGGCAGGAAAAATCTGGGCAGTCCTTAGGGAGGGGCCAGGGTGTAGATGGCAGGCATACTTAACACAGCCTTATTCACAAACTTTTGCCAACTTTTGACCTTTAGCTGTATGTATGAGATGCAACCATTGTTCATAAAACCCTCCATAAGAGGACTTGGCATGGAAAGTCACATTGGGGCCAACCTTTTTTTAACAAGCAAGCATGCCCAAAGGCGGCGTTTCTGGATGCTACCTTGATAACTTAGAGGGGATTTATTGCTGTAGATGGCTCAGGGTCTGTGGTGGGGAATGCCTGTTTGTTTAAGAGAAGAAGGGTCCCATGGTGGGCTATTTTCCTTTGCTGACTGCCTCAGTGGGACTGGGATTTGAACTTAGGGTTTCAGCACTTACAAAGCAAGCATTCTACTGCTTGAGCCACACTTCCAGTACAGTAGCTTTCTTTATAATAGCTAAAAACTGGAAAAAATTTAAATGTCCATCAAGAGGAATAGAATAATGGAATACTGTACAACAAATGGAAATAATTTTTTTGTTTGAGTTTTTTTTTTTTTTTTGGTGGTACTGATTTGTGTGTGTGTGTGAGAGAGAGACTGGGGTTTGAACTCAGGCTTTATGCTTGCAAAGCAGACGCTCTACCATTTAAGCACACTTCCAGTCCATTTTGCTCTGCTTATTTTGGAGATGGGAATCTCACAAACTGTTTGCCCAGGCTGACTTTGAAACTCAGATCCTTCTGCTCTCAGCCTCCCAAATAGGTAGGATTACAGGAGTGAGCCACCAGCACTTGGCTGGTACTGATATTTGAACTGGGGTCTCCTGCTTGCTACGTAGGGGCTCTACCATTTAAACCACACCCCCAGCCCCTGGTGAACATTTTAAACAACAGCAGCAGCTGAGTAGGTACAGTTAACTGCTCAAGCTGAACTAGAGCCAGCCATGGCCAGGGCTTGCTCTCTGTCCCCAAGACTTCATCCATTTGGGCCTTGCACTAATATCTATTACAGGCTGCTATAAAGTCATGGTATCTTTGTTATTATTGTCACACATTGGCAACCAAGTTGGCTGGGTGCTGGTGGTTCATGCCTGTAATCCTAGCTATTCAGGCAGGAGACAGAGATCAGGAGGATCATGGTTTGAAGCCATTCCTGGCAAATAGTTCGAGAGACCCTATCTTGAAAAAACCATCACAAAAAAGGGCTGGTGGAGTAATTCAGTTGGTAAGATCACCTGCCTCGAAAGCGTGAGGCCCTGAGTTCATCCCCAGTGCCGCCAAAAAAAAAAAAAAAAACCCAGAAATATATATATAACTTACTCTGTACGCCATTGTATTTGTACTGCCACATACTGAGTTTTACACAAAACAAACATGCTAAACTTAATGGAGTAAGGGATTTTCCAGGGCAATTTTGACCATATGACAAAATTGTCACCTGATCCCTCTTCAGTATCTCTGCAAAATGTGAAACTCCTAACACAGTTCTGGGCAACCATTACTGCCTTGGCCTAGGTTCCTTAACTCACCCTACATGGCCTCTGTGCCCTGGCACCTGCTTCCTTAGCCTTGCTGTCATTCATTCGTCCTGCTGCAGCAACCTGACCAATTCCTACTACCCCAAACCTACCTACTTCTTGCCTTTTTCACTCGACTTCTCTGGAATGCCTTCTACCAGCAGCATTCCTTTCGAATCCCGCACCAGCTTGTCCTAGAAACCTAACTCAGGGCAACGGGAGATGCCAGAAAAGACAGACAAAAGACCAAATATGCATAAAGCTGGTGCCAGGTAGCCTTGGGTGCTCGGATGGAGACACAAGAGCACCCCCTACCTCCAGTGTGTTTATTATATAGAGTAGCAACACTAGGCAGAGAGGCATTTCTCAGGGGAGGGGGCATGACACCATGATCCTCTGGAACAGGAAGAACCTGTGACAGCTTTTCTCCAAACATAAACATTAAAGGAAAAAACAGCTGGTACAGCATCTTGCCCACTTCTGCAGCTGAGGCTGAGCCAATCAAGCGTGCAATTTTACTGGGCATAACCAGCTCCCTTCTGCAGTTTGGGGCTATGCCAAACTCAAACACACAGCTTATTCAATACACCTGTCATCTCCCCGCACAACCCTAACCCAGCCTCCAAACTGCAGAAGTTCCTCTCACTCCAATTCCCAGCCATCCTTTAAGATTCATCCCAGCTGTCCCCTCTTCTAGGACACTTTCCTGTCTTAACTGCTTGACCCATGCTTAAGAGTCCTAGAGTACTTTCTGTCTCCCTAACTTCATTTACTAGGTGGTAAATTTTTGTATCATCTCTGAAGCGCTTAGTACAAATTATTAAATTTGAATCAGAAACTAACCCTCACCACACCTATGCAATAGATATTCATGTTATTAAAAGAAGAAGCAAAGGCACAGGATGGTGAAAGAATTTGCCCAGGAATGCATACTGGCCTTCAGGTAATCATGCCCAGTCTGGCTGCACAGTTGATGGCCATCCATGTTCTATTATGTTGCCTCTCTACAATAGGCACTCAGTAAATGCTAAGTAAACACTAGTTACACTCATTTAGTGGATACTATGTACCAGGCTCTGTACCCTGCTTTACATGGACTATTTTAACTTTACAACAACCCTATGACGCAAGTGCTGACATTATTCCCATTTTGCATGAAGAAAAAAAAATTTAGAGAAGTTTGGCAACCTCCCCAAGGTCACATGGCTAATTCGTGGCATGTTTTCACTCAAGATCAACCTTTTGAGCCCCACGAGTGGCATACCCGTAATCACAGGTACTCAGGAGGCTAAGGAAAGAAGATGGCTTGAGCCTGGGCGACATAGCAAGACACTGTCTAAAAAACAAAACAGAACCAAAAGTCTCAGCCTTTACACTCTACCGAATGCGACCAACAGCTCAAGGATTGGCATACAGTTTGAAGAAGAGCTTGGAGACCCATGAAATCTTACGCCTTGAGCCTGGAACACAGAGTTCTGAACCTCAGACATAAAGCACAGGTTTGACTCACAACCAGTGGCAGAAAGAGACCTGTCCCCAAACATAACCCAGAATCACAGGGAAAGGGAAGCCAGGCCAGCACAATCGAAGCCTTTCCTTGACGCCCTGCCCCTCATTCCTGGGGAGTAGGTTGCCCAGGTGGCACAAAGGTCTCTACTGTTGAGGACACACCCACGGGGATTTCAAAGGCGATGATGTCATCAAAGGGTTAATTCTGACTGTCCTAGGGCAGGTGCTCTGGCGGCGACAGATAGGTTAACCGCCCTGAGGTCCTCCCCGCGGAGGCGAAGCCTAGGGGTGAATCGCGGCCTGGGTAGTGACTGGGTTAACCGCCGCGAGTGGCCTCCACGGGGGAGACGCGCGCTAGGCGACTGCTACCCGATGGTGTGTTAACCGCCCGGTGAGGTTCCTGCGGGGGCGTGGCACTGGCGGGCGTGGCCTGGGCGGTGACCAGAGGGTCCACCTCCACCCAGGCCCCAGGGGGCGGGGCGCGCCCTCATCCAGGCGCTGGAGGCGGAAGCGGCCGGCGGTCAGCGCCCCGCGCGCATCGGATGCTTTCGGCTGGGCTACTTCGGAGGTCCGCCGGCCTCCCGCCTGCGAAGCCAAGCGAGGTTCGAGGGCCGGATCAGGGACTTCGGGGCGGACAAGGGGGACGGCCCGGATTGAGGTCCGAAGACAGCGAACTCATGAGAGGTTCGGGTGATCCAGCATTGATGGAGGGAAAGCAGGGTCATGGATCTAGGAGGTTTGGGGGAGCAAAGGGGGTGGAGCCGGCGGGTCGGCACACATGGGCGAACGAATAGAGTGTCTGGGTGAGGACCCGCAGCCGGGATACTGCACTTCGTATCATTTTCCTTCCCCAACCCCCCTCTAGCTCAATCTGGATCTGAAGCTCAGCTTTCAGAGAGACGCCCCAGCAAGACTGTTTTGGGGAGTCCTCCAGCTGCTCACCTCTATGGGCCAGACAGCCCTGGCAGGGGGCAGCAGCAGCACCCGCACCTCGCCGGCCCTGTACTCTGACCTCTCTTGTCCCGAGGGTTTGGAGGAGCTCCTGTCTGCTCCCCCTCCTGACCTGGGGGTCCAACGGCGTCACGGCTGGAACCCCAAGGACTGCTCAGAGAACATCGAGGTCAAGGAAGGGGGTCTATGCTTTGAGCGGCGGCCTGTGGCCCAGAGTACTGATGGAGCCCGGGGAAAGAGGGGCTACTCGAGGGGCCTGCACGCCTGGGAGATTAGCTGGCCCCCAGAGCAGAGGGGCACACACGCCGTGGTGGGCGTGGCCACGGCCTTCGCTCCGTTGCAGGCTGACCACTACGCGGCGCTGCTGGGCAGTAACAGCGAGTCGTGGGGCTGGGACATTGGGCGGGGAAAGCTGTACCATCAGAGCAAGAAGCCCGAGGCCCCCCAGTATCCCGCCGGATCTCAGGGTGAACAGCTGGAGGTGCCAGAAAGGCTAATGGTGGTTCTGGACATGGAGGAGGGAACTCTGGGCTACGCTGTTGGGGGCACCTACCTAGGGCCTGCCTTCCGTGGACTGAAGGGCAGGACCCTCTATCCAGCTGTAAGCGCTGTCTGGGTCCAGTGCCAGGTCCGCATCCACTACCTGGGCGAAAGGAGAGGTGAGGTCTTAGGCACGTGTGGGAAGAGTACTCTGTCACTGGTAGCAGTAGTTTGGGATGGAAACTCAATGTCGGACAATTGCAAAGGGGGTTGACTTCATTTGCTTTGCCTTCAGTCCTAATTCACTACTAGGAATGGCCAAGGGACTTCACAGCTGTTATTTAACTTAATTCAGCAGAAAGCTGTAAAACTGAGAGTGGGAAACGCAGTTTGCTCAAGTTCTTTTGACAAGTGGTGGGTCCTTAGAATTGAGGGAGACATTCAGGGATTAGAAGGCTGGCGGAAGGGTTAAATGGGTACACCTCCAAAAAGAGAAGGACTGGCAATACTAGGCACCAAGGGTGTGTGCCAGATTCCCTGGGCTCTGGCCTGTCTTTGTGCCACATACCTACTTCCTCAAATCCCAGAATGGAGCAAACGGGGCCTTTTGCACCAGGAAGGAGTCTTGAAGGTAGGGGTGGGGCCACAGGGGAGGAGCCTCCCAGAAACTGACAGGGCCAGGGCTAGGAGCTGGAGCTCTGCAGCTGGAGTCTTTGCAAAGGGCAGATGCCTGTCCTCCCATCACCCAAAGTGAGCCACACAGAGTGGAAGAGGGTTATCATCCTGCTACCTTTCAGCCCAGCGTCACCACAGTGGCCTGTTGCTTAGAGGGTCTTAGCTAGAGCTAAGGGATGTGTGAGTCTGGAGAACTTAAGGAAACCTTAGATCTCCCTCAGACAAGATGGAGCAGGAAAACAGAGGGGAGCCTGGCTAGGACCTTGTAGTTTGAGGATGTCTGGCTGGTAGCTGCACCTCTACTTACCTTCCCCTCCTTCTCTCCCCCAGCAGAGCCACATTCCCTTCTGCACCTGAGCCGCCTGTGTGTGCGCCATGCCCTGGGGGATACTTGGCTTGGTCAGGTATCTTCTCTGCCCTTGCCCCCTACCATGAAGCAATACCTGCTGTACCAGTGACCTGTGATACCACAGATCGTGTTGGCAGTTTGCCACCACCACTACCCTGGGTTTGGTGGGGAGGCACTGCTGGCCTAGACCAGCTACTTAAAGTCAGTGAGACTGATGGGAGAAGAGGCTGTGCCTTCTCCCCAGCCTAAGCTCAGGGGAGCTCTACAGCCCTAGAGCCAGAGGGGTGGGAGGGGGAGGATATTCAAGGCTGTAGCAGCATGGTACACAAGACATTTTTTCAAGTAAAAATAGTAAGAGATGTATTGTTACAGAAACCTGTTCATGTTTTTTTCTTTAAAAAAAAAAAAAAACCCACAAAGGAAACAGTCCTGTGACTATCTCAAGGAAATAGATGATATGGGTAAATGCAGTGAAGGACGACAACCACAAGGCTTAGTGCTAGGTGTTTATTTCCCTTCCATGTTGGATGGCTCACATACACTACACATAGGCATCACACCATGGGAGAGGGGAGCATCCCTGGCCTCTTCGGGGGGGATCTTGGCCTCATGGTGTGGGAGAGGAGAGGGAAGAGGAGGGTGGTTTTGCTCTCCAGACCTCA
The DNA here is from genome assembly GCF_047511655.1 of Castor canadensis. NCBI lineage: Eukaryota > Metazoa > Chordata > Mammalia > Rodentia > Castoridae > Castor > Castor canadensis. The sequence continues at coordinate 36,836,097 of NC_133391.1, forward strand.
CTGGGGCCTCAGGGGACACATGAACAAGCTCCACTCTTTCTACCTCTCAGCCAAGGACAAGCTACCTTGGTGACATGTTTCATTCTAAAGTGGTGAAGGCATTGGCCTGGTCCCAACCATTATAGGGAGAAGGTGTAACCGGTAAAAGAAAGTCCAGTTTGGATTAGGCCACAAGAGGGAGCAGATGACACCATCAGAAAGAAGCATGTGAAGGGTGGGAGCAGTTACTCGGGCTATCTAGTCCCTTGGCTTAGCAGAATAGGGGAGATGGTTGGCTCTTATTGTTTGGCATTGATGATGTCCACAAATTCAGGCTTGAGGGAGGCACCACCCACAAGGAAGCCATCTACATCAGGCTGGCTTGCCAGCTCTTTGCAGGTTGCCCCAGTCACAGAACCTGGGAAGGGAGCAGAAAGAGGGCTAGGTGAGAGATGAGATGAGTATTCTCCAACCCTACTTCCATGTCTAAGATGTCTAAGAAGAACTCAGTCTATTCAGCCCATCCCACCTTGGCTGAAGCCAAACCCACTCACCTCCATAAATGATGCGGGTGCTCTGAGCTACTGCATCAGAGACATTGGACTTAAGCCATCCCCGGAGCTTCTCGTGTACTTCCTGGGCCTAGAGCAAGAAGGCAAACTAAGTGAGACAAATCCTTCCTGCCTCATTAAAAGAGGAAAACCCATTTGCATCTGAGTTAGTTTGGTTTCCAGGCAAGAGGCCTGGGATCTGAGTCAACACCAAGACTCCCATTCCAGGTAGGCCCTGGAATGTATGTACTTGAGCAAGTCATTGTCTTTTTTTTTTTTTTTTTGGCAATATTGGGGCTTGAACTTGGGGCCTCTCGAGCCACTCCACCAGCCCAATTTTTTGTGATAGGATCTTGTGAACTATTTGCCTGGGCTAGCTTCAAACTGCAATCTCCCTGATTTCAGCTTCCTGAGTAGCTAGGTGGCGTGAGCCACCTGCACCCAGCAAATTATTGTCTTTAAAATAAGGGACAGGCCCAGATAGTTTCTGTGCCTGTCCAGTTCTACTGAGGCAAGATCGGTTAAGGGTAGAAAGAGAGCTTCTGGGCTCAGTTACCTGTTGAGGTGTTGCGGTCTTGCCAGTACCAATGGCCCACACAGGTTCATAGGCCAAGACAATCTTGTTCCAGTCATTCACATTATCTGCAGGACAGAGATCACAGATAGAGGGAAGGGTGACTAGGAAGGAGCTTTCTAGCTAAGTTCCCCAGGGTATGAAGAATGGTGATGCCCCTAATGCTTCTTAAGGACCTCCAGGTGGTATGCATACCTTCAGTGGCAGGAGCAGAAATGCTAAGGACCACGCAAGCAACCCTCTCCTCTTTTACCTGGATCAGCATGCGGATCAAAGCAGGCTGCAGGGCTTCTAACCCCACTCTTTGTGTCTCTGTGACCCTGACTAGGTTCAAAGGTCCCTTGCTCCAGAAGTACCTGCGATGACCTTGGTTTGCTCGAAAACGACCTTCTCAGTGATGCCAGCTTCTCTCTCATCTAGCTTCTCCCCAATGCAGGCGATCACTCCCAGTCCCTCTGCCAGGGCATGAGCCACTTTCTGCCCAATCAGCTGTTGAGAAATAGACTTTAAGTGAGGCAATTTTTTTTTTTTTTTTTTGCTGTAACTGGAGTTTGAACTCAGGGCCTCAAGCTCGATAGGTAGGAGCTCTACCACTTGAGCCACTCCACCAGCCTAAGACATCCTTCTTTAAAAAAGGCATCTTGCCTCCTCTTCTGGTTACTAACCTCATCTGACTCCCCAAAGACATGCCTTCTCTCTGAGTGCCCCAGGACTACCCACGTGGCTCCACAGTCTTTGATCATGCCAGGGCTAAGGGAAGAGAGAAAGCCAGGATTCAGCAGGGAGTGCATCCTGCAGCTTCTCCTCAGGAGGAAAGTGAGAGAAGGGTCATCACACACCTGTCTGCTTCCATCTCACCTGATCTCTCCAGTGAAGGCCCCATTAGTCACTTTGTAGCAGTTCTGTGCAGCCACAGCAATCTTGGGATCCAGCTTTTGCCTGGCAAAGTCAATGTAGGCAGTGGGGGGTGCACAAACCACCTCTGAGGATGAAATACGGTGGCCATGGAAATGAGATCAAAGAAAGCCTTCATTATTCAGACTTGCTGTCCAGTGTTCTGGAGTCCCCTAGCATCCTCTTTCTTGGTTCTGCTTTCCTCCCTTTTCACCCCAGCGAGATGACCTTTGTCCACTTCCCAGCCCATGCTGGGCCTATACCCAACTCCCTAAGCCTTCCAAAGGCCCCTGACAAGCCATGGCCCTTCCCCTGCCCTCTGCTCTTTTAACAACCATGGCTCTAATTTCCTCGGGCTATTCTGGGCATGAGCACCTCCCAGACTCAGCATTCTTTGGGGGCCAGCCCTGTCTCCCTTCTAAAATAGCCCATCCCCACTTTCAAGGCAAGGATTTTTAGCAAAAGAAGGGGCCAACTTGTGGGGTTTACATAGGGATCTTTGAAAACTACATGAGAAGGGGATGATGCCCTTTTGGACAGACCCATGGCTCTATGATTTAGGTGGGTGGGAGGGGAAGGATGGAGAACAACTCTGTCCTTGGGGGGCAGGGAACTGACTGGTGCTCGTGCAGGGCTAGCACTTTCTCGTTTCCAGGCTGGGGGAAGATATAGGATCACTCCTCATTCCCAAATAGCTCAGCCTGTTTGGCACCTGCTCAATCCTTTCCATGGAAGGCAGGAGTCACCCGGGCTGCGAGGGGAAGGGATCAAGGGGGTGGCTTAGGCCCAGCCGTGCAAGGCGCGGGGAGGAGCTCTGGGCTACGTGCGGAGGCGCACGGAACCGGAGGCAGTGGGGGCCGGTAGCTGGGAGCCCGCGCAAGCTGAGCTTCCTCCCCCACACACTGGGAGGCTGTAGCCCTTCTCGCGATCGCCTACAGACACTCAGGCTGTGCTCCTTCCCAACTACTGGCTGGTCAGCCCCAGTCCATGCCTAGGGGCCATCTTCCTCCTGGAGACGCAATAAGACCTTTCCCGCCCCACAGGCCGAAGGCACCATTAAATGCCTCCCCACTACCCCCTCAACATATCTCGGCTACTGCGGCCGCGAGACCACTGCGCTGTAGGGCCACTGCCCAGACACCCAACGGCCTTTGTCCCCCGGCTCTGCATCCAGGTCCACGCGAACACCAGGGCTCAGGGATCTCAGAAGAGGGCGCTGCCACGCCCGACCTCCTTCCCAGAGCGGGAGCTCCCGGAGGGGGCTTACCGGTGTCGGCCGGCACCTTGGCAGCGTTCAAGGTACTGATGAGTTCCCCCAGAGAATTCTTCCGCCCATTCATCTTCCAGTTGCCACCCACAAAGAACTTCCTGGAGGGCGCCATGTCGCAGGGACCGATACTCCGAAGGTCAGTATCAGCACGCAGCTGTGGCCACAGGCCGCTTATATAGAGCAGTGTGAAGCAGAACTCCTCCTCCTCCCCGCCCTCCGCCATGGTTAGCCCGGCCCCCTGCCTGGGAGGCCGTCCCTCCCCACCCCCCCACACCCGCAACCCGCCTGCCTAGTGTTGCAATGTTCTGACGTTCCGCCTTTCTTGTACCAACGTTCTAGGGGGCGGTCTGGGGGCGCAGTGCTCCTACCTCAATTGCCTGCTGGGAGAGGAGTCCTGCCTTCAGGGGAACCCACTTTACGATTTCAGTTCCCCTCAGTGGAGATAGTTAGCAACTTGGCCTTAGACCAAATTGCTCACTGAGGCTGAGAGGGCACCTCTCCAACTCTGGAAGAGCCCCATTCTTCCATCACATCCAGGATTGCTGAGCGGGCACTTTTGGTGTAGCCCCAGTTGCTGGGCAAATACAGGCTCCAGTCTGGGAGGGCAACCCACACTGGCATGGAAGAGCTAAGGGCAGCTGTACAAGTGTGCAGACAATACGCCTCACCCCACCCGAGTAGCCCACTCTTTACTCAGGTGGCCAAAGCCTGAGGAGCTGCAGGGGCCAAGCGCAGGTGTCTCCAGCCTATAATCGTAGCTACTAGGGAGGCTGAGATAGATCAAAGCCCAGGCAAAAAGCTCAGGAGACCCCCATCTGCAAAATAACCAGAGCAAAACGGACTGAAGCTCAAGCTGCAAGCATGAAGCGCTGAGTTCAAACCCCAGTCCCACCAAAAAAAAAAAAAAAAAAAAAAACCTGCTGGGACTGCTGAAACCCAGTAGCCACTAGAAACATTTGGGAAACACTAGGACCCCCTCCTATGTGATTGTTGGAAGGAAGGGCTCTTCATTCCCTTTTCCTTTGCTTGGTGCTCTGCATTTTGTTACTCTATTCCACTTCTATTGTCTGGGATGCAAGAGAGGCAAAGGGCAGAGATGGAGAGCATCTGAACCTGGCCCCCTCCAGTCATCATCCCCAGGCAGTTAAGTCTCCCCAAAGGTACAAAACAAGATGAATTTAGCCACTGTACTTTTATTCACATCGTGTATTTTGGCATTTTCCAGAGGACAAGGAAGAGACAGGATGGGAGAAAGACTGAGGCAGGAGAGCAAGGGGGGCGGTCCCCATTTCCCTCATATCCCTCCTTGCCCAACCACACGGGGAGCAAACACATAGGGGGAAGGGAGACACACAGCCTCCCTCCCTGGGAAGAGAATGCACAAAGCTACACCCACGCGCACATACAGATAAGACCCCATCCCTCCACACCTGGGGCTGGGCAGGGTTACACAGAGAAGCAGAGCACTGTGGATTCAAGGGGCAGGGGAAGTAACAAGGTCTCCTTTACAGACAGGCATCGGCCCCACTCCTGTCCCCTTCCTGCTCTATCCCCAAAGTCTAACAAAGTGTTCCTCCACTTTGCTTGGCCACTGTCCTATGGCCTCCAGCTTCTTCCCTGCAGCTGGGGACAAAAAGAAAAAGGGCACAGAGCAGGGGGCTAAAGTCCATCCCTCAGCCCCTGTCCCTCATGTCAGGTGGTCTGTCCCTTGCCCTCAGTGGTAAAAGTTGAGGGCAGGCTCTTAACTGGCTACTCTCTGGTAGAAGTAGATATAGCCCAGGTCTTTGGGTGGCTTCTCAGAGGCACACACTTTCTGGTCATTGTAGATCACCCATCTAAGGAGATAGGGAAAAGGACAGAAAAGGATAAACAAATTGGGCACATCAACTTTGTCTCTCAGTCCAAGGTCCTAAGGTCCTAAGACAAGGCTCCTACCATTCAGTCCCTGGATCCCCAAATCTAAAGTACAGCTGCTGTAAGTATGACACAATGTCATAAATAGTCATTTTTCCTATTTGGTGCCTTTAGACTCTCCAGTATCTTTTCAACCACTCCCACCAACTCCTGAGGGGCAGGGGTCAGCAAACTTTTTCCAAGCCAGACAGACCAATATTTTCTCTCAACTTTCCTCTTTTTTTTGGTGGTACTGGGTTTTGAACTCAGGGCCTCACACTTGTTAGGCAGGCACTCTACCACTTGAGCCACTCTGCCAGTTCAACTTTCCTCTAGCCACATGAAAATGGCCACAGGCAATACAAACAAGTAGTAAGTACATGGCTATATTCCAGTAAAATATTATTTACAAAAGCAGTTGGCCAGATTCAGCCTCTGGGCTGTAGTTTGCGACAGGGATACATTCTCTCAATCTCAGGGGTATTTATGCCCTGCTCCAGCAGTCCTCTGCTTCTCCCACAAATATTCTAAGGACTTCAAGATTGCCCTTCTTCATTCCCACCATCACCTCTCCATTCATAATGCACAGCTTTTTTATTTTTTGTTTTTAAACAATGCACACTGTTACCCTCACCTGCCTTCCTTCTTGATGTGGCAGACGTAGTGACCACACATGGTGGAGGTGCCCATGTGACTTATGAAGGCAAAGAGCTGATACTCTGGGGAAGAAGGCAGGGGAGAAAATGAGAGAGGGATCCTTGAGTGACAATCCAAAGATGTATCTAACAGCTTAAACTCACACAAGAGTGTCAAGGAACATGGAACATACTGTGGGCCAAAGGCTATCTCAACCTCCCAGAATCCCATCCTCACAAGTCCTGTAAGTGGAAAGAGGCTTCTGATCTCTCACAAGCCGAGGCAGCTGCCTTGAGGGGCCTGACATAGCAGAGTGCCCAGACTCCACCAGGACTGGCCTTGACACTCACTTCCAGAACCATCCCGGACTTTAGGTCCCACTGGCACAGATTCGGAGATGGAGTCAGCAGCTGAGCGGCCCTCTGAAATATCCATGGCAGCTTCTGCGTCCAGGTCATCAATGTGACTGAAGATCCAGTCCACAGCCCGTTCTAAACTATTGTTCTTAGAGAGGAGGGAACCGTTACTTTTTCTACCGCGTTCTGAGGCAGGAGCACCAGCAGGGAAAGGAAGACTCAGTTGTCCATCACAGCAACACAAGGGATTCCTCAAGCCTCAGCTGCACCACACTTGTCCTTTGTCCTGCTCACACAGATGGAACCACATTCCCAATCCCCTCCCCACTCCTACCCTGTCTTCCCCCCATACCGTGGCCCGCAGAGCTTTCAGGGCCTGGTCCCTCGAGAAGCCCATAGAGACAATGGTGGTCACACAGTCCTCTGGTGGAGGGTCAGCTGATGCACTTGTGGAGCCAGGCCCACTGGAGCCAGGCAGGATGAGGGGGTTTGCGAAATCTGTGGATGTGAAGGGGTTGAAGTGTTTGGGGAGATATGGAGGCCTTGCCCCATCCTGCCACCCAGTCCTGCCTACCTGGATCATCCATGTGCGACATAACCCAGTTCATGGCAGCCTCGGCCCCACTGTTGCCCGTGTAGTAGACAGCTTTTCGGCAGGCATCCATAGGAAAGCCCATTTCCACCAGCTGTATGATGACTGATTCATCCAACATAGGTGCTGTAGTGGGGAAGATGGGTGCTATGACCTGACTACTTGGGCTAGTATTTCTATTTGTTGTTCTTCTTTCCTTCCTACACACCAGGCCCTAAGCCCTCTTCCAGTCACCCACTGCATGCATTTTTCTTCCACTGACTGGCACCTTAACTAAAATAACCACACAACATAATATGGGCCTGGTATACCAAAGGTTATCAATTTCCTGCCCATTTCTGGTGCATGACACTCCCACCCAACCCAAACCAAGGAGGAAACAAGGATGTAGAGGCAATTAGCCAGTGCTACTGCCATCCACATCAAGAATGTGGCTGAAGGACTCTAGTCAGTCCCCACATCCATCAAGAGGGAAGAGGAAATTTGAAAGGGAGGACAGGAGAAACATAAAGGACAGGGTCGGGGGAGGCAAGGCAGAGAAGCCCCATCAGCAAGAGAGAAAGACAGGCAGGAAGAAGAGTCACTAACATGTCGGAGAGGAGAAGTGAGGGGAGCAGAAGGAGTCTTCGTCTTCGTTGCCATAGAAACCAAGGCTACCTTTGGGCTCATCCGGAGTGACCAGGGGTGGGGCAATGTCAGGTAGCTCCTCCTCTCCTGGCTGCAGCCCTGTACCCCTCAACTGGGAGATGTCTAGCTCCTCTGGCATCTCAATGGACACATCTACAATTGGAAGGACAGGAGAGGGGTCACCTCAGCTTCTGAGGCCACCTAAAAAGCACTTTGGGACTCTCAAGCCCCTTCCCCAAAGCAGTTCCAACCTTGGTGAGAGGGTGTGGGGGGGGGTGTAACAGAAACATTAGTGAGTCTAGGGGTCAAGAGACCGATGTTGGTCCTAGATCTAGCATCATGAGCTACACACAAGGCAGGGAGCCTCTGACTTGTGAAAAAAGAATGACTTATACACTTCTGTGGGTCTCAACTTCCTTATCTAGAAAACAAAAGCAAATCAGCAGTTCTCAAGTTATAGTCAGAGACCTGTAAGAGGTGTGAGAATTGTTTCAATATTATTAAGATGAAAACACCATCCAGGCATGGCAGTGCATGTTTATAATCTCAGTACTTGAGCAGCTAAGGCAGGAGGATGGAGTTTAAGCACAGACTCTAATATATACAAAGACCCTGTCTCAAAAACACACAAAAAAAATGAAAACATCTTTATGAATTATAAAAATAAAACCATGAAAATCATTTTCAGTTGTAAATTGTAACTATAATTTAAGTATTTAAATAGTTTTAGTCAGTGCTTTTCAAACTGGTCACATTTTGAAAATCTACGATGTTTTCCCCTTTCAGAGAAAAGTCTGGGACATTGACACAGTTGACATGTGCTAGAGTCCTGTCTTTTTCTAGTATTTTCTGCATCCCAGCCACCATACCCAGTTTCTTGGGCACCCAGTCTAAGCCGAAGGTGAACTTCTTGATCTGGATGACCAGGTAGTCAGGGAATGAGGCAAACCGTGTGGTCCTGGGGAAAAAAAGAATGTGCTGGTACCCAGAGACCCCTTGGGCTCTCCTCTCTTGTAATTCCCAAACCAGGGCTTGACCTCTCCTGGGTAGAGTCTCAGTAACCCAGATGATACTCCCCACTCTTCAGTCCTGGGCAGGCATCAGATACCCATGACAAGTCAATGCAGAAGCCAAGAGAGGGCTGTTTTATTGACAAGAGAAGCAAGGGACTGGGGGTGCTAAATCCCTTCAGATCTTGAGCCTGTGTCAGGGGCCAATGGCCAGGCAGAAAGGCAGGCTATTAGTGGAAGTGAGATTCTGCCCACAGCTGATACTCAGTGCCTGTGTCCTGCCACAATGGAGAGAGGAAGTACAGAGAAGCTGTACTAGAAAGAGACCCTGCCCCATGAGAGAAGAGGGAGTGGTCAACAAGACAAGTTAACCATTGCCTGTGTCTACCCGTTATGACCTCCCAGTTCCCTTAGGGACAGATCACCGCCCCCGGCAGATTCAACCTTGAAATCCCAACCAAAAGGGATGACAGACTAGCCAAGAAGAAGATGTGTTTAGGGATCACCCTGCCACAGGCCCACAGTCTAAGCCCAGGCAGAAATGACATACTTGACAGCTACTGATTTGGCCTGCAAAGCTGTGCTCCAGAAGTCATCCACCTGCTCAGGAGCCCCATAGGCCTCTAGACAGGAGCTGAAGGGCACTTGGGCCCGAACCAGTTCTGGTAGCGGCACCTTCTCCTCTTCTGCTTGTCGTTTCTTCTCCTCATATTCCAGAAGCTCCTCTGGTGAAAGAGTCAGTGGTGTGTTCTTAAGAGGATGCCCTACCTCAGTCTTGCCCTCCTGGCTCTGTGCTCGTAACTATTCCAGCTTTTCTGCCCTCGTCAAGTCCACTAAGCACATTTCCCTACTTATCTTGCCTCTGTCTCAACATGGCTCAGCTAACAAGCTTTGGGCAAGGTTAACCCTTGCCCTTGTAGTCCAGCTTTGGGCCTCGGGCTGGGGAAGCAGGGCAAACCATGGGCTCTGCTCTCTATCAGGTGCACATGCATTCCTCAGAGACCTCAGTCAGCCTCCATCTTCACCAAGGCCTTGCTGAGGAAACAACCTACCTTTGTTAAGGGCTGCATCCATGGGCACTGGCAGCTGCATGATGTAGTCAACTCGCTGGGTGTACTTAACCTTTTCTGTGGCCAGACACTTGATCTTTTCCTCCACCAAGAAACGAAATACTTCATTAGGATTTTCAGAGCTCCGGCAATTCCTCTATGGGAAAGAAGCGGTGTGAAGAGATCTGAGCAGCCAGGAAATAGCATGGGGCCTTTCGACTTTTGAAGTGATAGGGGGAGGATGGAGTGGATGCAGGAAAACTACTCGGGGCCACAGAGATATCTAATAGATATCTCAGGGCCTCACACTTGCTAGGAAGGTACTCTGCCACTTGAGCCACACCTCCTATATTTTTCTTTATAAGCAACAATTATCTCATGCCATTTTCTTTCTTTCCTTTTGTGTCCCCCTGAGTGCTGGGGATGGAACCCAGGGTTCATGCATGCCAGGCAAGTGCTCTACCATTGCGCCATATCCCTCAACCCTCTCATGCTATTTGCTTTGAATGTATCCTTCAATTAGGCTGCAAGCCCATCACAGGTAAGGGTCATCACTTGTCTTGACTATACTTCTTGACGAAGTATTTGAACACAAACACTACTCACAGGGCAAGCTCAGTGCAAGCAGACTGTCCAGTTACGGGGATAGGAATGGGCTGAGGCTGACAGAAAACTGTCAGTGGGTGTGAACTGCACACAGACAGAATGAAAGTGAAGAGTGGCCCCTTTGCCATTTTCCCAACCCTTACCTCCACCATGTTGATAAGATGAAGGAAGAACTCCTGGGCATCTTGCTGCCGATTGGTGGAAAACTCAGGGTGGCCCTTGCCAATCAGGGCCTTGAACATCCGAGGGGCAATGCCATCTTGAACTTCCTAGGCAGAGCCAGGACAGAGACTCAGCTAGGGTTCAGAGGCTATCTCCCAGACCTCAGCTTCCCCATAATTCCAGAGCCTGAGAGGGATAAAACCCCAGACTCACCTTCTGTTCTGGTACCTGCTCCCCATCACCTGACTCTGGTGCTGGCTTGGAATACTCTCCCGAAAGAAGGCCATGACCCAGCTTGGCCCTAAGGTGATAACCAAGAAAACCATTTAGGTTCAGTCAACCAATAATCCTCCCAGCTATCTCAACTCAACCTCGTTTGCGGCCCTGCTTAGACCTTTTCAAAAATGTGAAAAACTGGCAGCTGGAGGTGTGACAGAGTACCTGCCTTGCAAGTTTGAAGCCCTGAGATCAAACTCCAATACTACCAAAGGAAAAAAAGTAAAAACCCCTTAGGTTGCACAGGAACCCACCTCAAGACAGACAGTGTCACCCAAGAGTTTGTAACTGTTCAGGGGCTCAACTGCTGCTTACCCCAAAGGCCATGGAGAAAGAAAACGTATGGGCTATACACAGGACTTGGCTACATACACCTGGGTGCTGAAGTCCTGGGTGGGATCTGTTGGAGCATTCTGGAAGATCTTCTCCAGCTTATCCACATACCTATGAGTCAAACAAAGGAAAACTGGAAAGACTCTATCTAGCTTGTGCACAGAAGAAAAGGGAAGAATGAAATTGTCTACTAATTGTGTATTCCAGACTGAGTAGCTACTGTCATTGAACCTTGAAGTTCATTTCTCTCTAGCAACCTGTCCATCCTCCCTACTCAACTAAGAATACAGTGTGCTCAGAGGCTCTTTTCTTTGACTTCTCACCAACAGGCCCGGGAAGAGAGAAGATAGCCCAAGATTAGGATAAACAGAATTCGTATTCTATTCCACAGAACTTGTCAACACATCGTAGGCTTTCACATTCTGTTTCCTAATTAGACAGTACACTCGTTGATGGTAAGAATTTGCCTTTCTTCTACCTTAATGTCTCAAGCCCTCCTTTGGCCCCCCAAGTGCTGCATGTCCATGTTAGGGGCTCATCTGATGTCACTGGCCTAAAATAAAGACGACCTGCTAACCTTTTGAGTCTGTCTGAGGGCCACAGAGAGCCCAGGGATTTGGCAATCTGCTCTATTAGTGTGTGTGGGCGTGTGCTGGGACTATGGTGGAGAAGTTCTGTAATGTACTCCCCTTACAGCATGCCAGCCATAGTGTATTAGGAACTATTCTAAGACTGAAATCAAACACATGGTGCTGAGGGCAGTAGAAGGAAATTGTGCCCAGAGGCTGGCAACCAGGAAAGCAGCTAGGGATCTTAGAGGTAGACAATGAGTGACAGTAGCCCGGAGGAGAGACCACTCACTTCCTCTGGAAGTCAGGGATGCTGAAGAGCACCTGGACCACGGAGTTGAGGTAGCAGCTGTTACCCAGATTCCGGATGCCTGTGTACCCAGGCCCAAACAGGGGCTTCAGTGGCACACCCGACTCCTGGATCAGCTCCCATTCGCCAATCCGCTGGTTCATATCTATCTCCAACTCAGTCATTGTCTTGTCTGTCTGCATATGAAGGAATACTTCAGACCAGGAAAGAAACGCAGCCCTATAATTTTTACAATGATCTCTCACAAAGTCTAGGATGAAATCCAGCTGTAGCTCAGAATTTGTGGAATTGTAGGCACACTGAATATCATACAGTCCAAGTTCTGGACTGGAAATTATCCCAGAGGCCTGTTAGTCTTCAGGCTTGAATGAGGGAATAAAATGAGTAAGGTTCCCTCTACCCAAAATGTTTTTCCCATTCTGAAGTTATTCTTACTCTTTAGTTTGGATATTTTTTTTTTTCAGTACTGGGAATTGAACCCAGCACCTTATGCATGCTAGGCAAGTGCTCTACCACTGAGCCAATCAGCCTACCACTTATTCTTTAGATTGTCACTCGAAGAACACTTCCTCAGGGAAATGTCCCTGGATCCCCTAGATAGGCCAGGAAGTACTGTAAACTACTGTAATGCAGTACCCTGCCTCTCCTTCATAGCACCCATCACAGTTTGTAATTATTCATTTATTTGTGTATGCCTGCCTTTCCTTCTAGAATATAAGCCCATGAAAGCAAGAACAACACCTGCCTTATTCACACAGTGACTAACACATAGTATTTACTGAATACTTAAATGGTTCTAGAAAGTTCTTCAAGAGAAGCCCGCATATCTTGGAGCCTGGGTTAATTGTGGAAGCTCTCTCCAAAAAACCCTACCTCAGCCTCAAGCAAGGAAAAATGATCACAAAGGCAAGCTTAAGTGGTAGAGTACCTGCCTAACAAGTGCAAGGCCCTAAATTCAAACACCAGTACCACAAAAAAAAAAAAAAAAAAAAAAAATCTAAAGCTGACAGGGATCTCACCTTCTGCATTTTCAACATGTCGATGCCAAAGTGGGACAGGTGCTCAGCCAGGCTTGGGTCCAGGACCATGTCATCCTCATCATATGAGTACACATCTAGAATAGGAGACGGACAGCATCATATGAGTACACATATAGAATAGGAGATGTGGCTCAGGACTGGTGGCCAGTCATTGCATCTCCTTCTCAAAGGGAACGTGGTGGGACAGAGGATAATCTGAATATCAATGAGGCCACAACCTCTTCTAGGACTGGATGACACATAAGATGGGGTAAAACAGGGTGAGGGTTGGGATTAATTCTGATTCTACCCCTGCAGTATAAGGTAATAGGTGTAGGTTTGGAAAGATAGTCACTAGACAGATAATGATGGTCACCTCTAGAAGGGGACCAGGATTTGGGAAGAGATGGTACTGAAAATTTGATCTCATGTATAGTATTTTCATTTTTTATCAAGAGAATATACTCATGTATCGTACATGTCACATAAAACAAGAACTGAGACACATTAAGTGGGGGAGAGGAGTACCAGCTCCATCAGGTGTGATGGTGCCCAACTTGACGGCTAAAGGGTATCCTGTCTCCCTGTAGTGCTCCACAGCATGGTTGTTGCCCCCACTGCCATCAAAGTAGCGCCGGCCACAAAGGATGGAGCCATCTGTCAGGTTGAGCCATAGGTTCTCTCTCATGTCACACTTGGAGCACTTCCAGCCACTAACCCAAGGAAAAGAAAATTAGCTGAAATGTGGGTCAGGGGAATATGGCAGCAGTACTCAGAGGGGACTTTGCAAGTTCTCTGCCAGCCTAAGACCCTGTTCTTTCCTTTGAATGTCCCCTACTTTGTGCATTGCCCCAAAGTCTCCTTCCCTGTCCTGCTCCTGATCCTCTCTCCCACCAGATCCTTTAGAAGGGCAGTCTCTTTGCCCTTGCTCTGGAAACTGTGCTTAAAGACGGAGGGGCCAGGCCTCACCATGGAGGGATCCGAGCTGGGTTGTCCAACTGCTTGAGGTTGAATGCATGCTTAGACACCTGGCGAACTTCCCCATCCCAGGCCTGTACCTCCTGCTTGCGGGAGGCTGAGTCAGCAGAGAGTAGGGCCTCCACTGCACTGGTTACCTGGGGGAAGCAGAGGGTCAGACAGTACCCAACCCCTGTTCCATATGCTCCTCTATCCCTTGGTTTTTCAGCTTTGTCAGTACTGCCCAAAGCCATGACTACACTATTCTCTTGCCCTAAAATCTCTGGTAAGGTAGGGAAACATTCATACCCGATCTCTGACAATGTCAGGGAGCCCCCCCAACCCATCCCGAGCAATCTCCAAGTAATCTGGCAAAATGATAATCTTCACGTCCTCGTCATATTCAAACTTCTCCTCAGTAAGATCAAACCCGCCTTCAACACCTGTTAAGACAGGAAGAAAAGAGAGAGTAGGGCAACCATAATAGATCAGTGTCTCTCCTCCAGTACAGTACCTCACTTTGTCCCCTCCATAGCTCTAGGGCCACTGATCAGGCCCAGACTTTCCTAGTACCTCAGAGAACAGGAAAAAACCAGCCCAGAAAGAAGAGTAGCATTTCAGAGGTGCTCACCAATTGCCAGCCGAGTGGGCTTCTTACGAGGTGGGTCTCCAGTACCTGCAGTAGTGTCCTCTTCTTTCTGCAACGAACAGGAAGGGCAGAATCAGCAATAAGCACCAGGGACTGAACAAATGGGGAGGATGAAGAATGAAGTGGTTAATCACAGAATAGAATAAAGCTAATAAACATCTTTGTAGAGTTTTAGTAACATGAACAAAATAGGTGAAAGGGAGAAACCGATCAGAATTGAACAGACTCAAAATGGGTACCTCTTGGATTGTGTCTGATGTACCAGCTCCTACCCTAGCCCTAGCCCCTGTGCCTACCAGGCGCCGAGTCCGCCGGAGGTGCAGATAGACACGCTGGCCAGTCTTACTGAAATGTCTCTCCACATACTGTTTCCCAAAGCCCAGGAATGTGTTCATGCAGATGTAGAGGCCACCTTCCGACTCCTGTAGGGCAGGAGGTAAGGGAAGAAACACAAGTAAGATGAAATCTGGCCAGGTGGGGAAATCAAGGACCTGATCAGAAACTGCTGGTTTCCAGAAGAATGGTTCTGTTCTCTAACACTGCATGGCCCTTGGCAACTTATTTAGCCTCTTAGAACCTGATCCATAGCTGAGATTCTCCCCATTTCCTCCTGTGACTTTAAAAACAACCTACAAGGACATCAGGGGGCTCTGAAATACCTGAGTCACCATTCCTCTTCCTCTTGCTTTTTCTTTGGGTGGGCTTTGGAGCCCACCAAACAATTAAAGAGGGTTCTCTTCATTCACCTCCTCTCTCTGGGAGCAAGAGACAGAAAGTAAATGGGGGATCAAATACTGTAGGCTTCCAGGTTCAGGGATTATACTAAGAGGAAAAAGGGTCTTTTCCAGGAAGTGGAAAGACCTACATGTCAGGCACTGATCCCAAACCTAGGACTCCTAAAACAAAATCTGTCTGATCTCCATATTCAAAACTTTCCAGACTGGAGGAGTAAAGATTTTAGCACTAAACATATACCTAACCCTGAGCTTGCCAACAGCCCACACTCTACTAGGTACCCAAACCCTGGTACACACTGAGTCCTATCCCTCCTCTCCTGCTGAAGCCTGGATCCAGGGAACAACATCTTGTTTGGGACTCACAGCTAAACCTGAACCCAGTCTGGCAAGGTTAGGAAGCTCAGCATTCTGTAGCCACCAGGAACTCCCTATCCTTTCTCCTCCTGTGACAAATAAATAAGATCCCCACTGAAGTCCCACCAATCTCCAACCTTAAAGCTATTCCCTTTTAGAACTATCTAGCAACACTTCCTGAGGCAGCTAGAACACATATAACCCAACAACAGGGAAAGGTAAGTGTCCACTTCAAATCTCAGCTGAGGAGGGAAAGAAGGGCTTCCCATAAGTGGAGCAAGTCTACCAGGACCTTTGTAACAGTGGCAGAGAGAGGAGGAGAGGGAACTGCAGACAATAAGAGTCTTGCCTAGATCCAAAACTTTGAGCAACAGATATCCTCTTCCTGGAATAAAAGCTTTAGTGGCCTTGAAAATTTCTCTGCTGTGATATTAAAAATAGGGCACTGTATAAGTTCTTGGTCCAATCGATTGCTCAGTTCCACTCCCTAGAATAGTGTGGATTGCAACGTACAAGAACAAATAGAGCATTTCTCACCAGGGAGGTCAGCTAAGCTTTCTTTTTCCCATGAACCCAATTTGAAGATAAGAAAATGTTGGAGTTGGTTAGCAAAGCAACTAGGCCACACTGGAGAACTACTGACTTAGACTGAAAAATGAAAAGTGTCAGAAAGTTACAAAACCCCTTTTTGGATTATTCCAAAGAGCAAATATAAGTGGAAAGAAGGACCCACTGACTTCCATCATCTGCTGGTAATTAAGAAAAGCCTTTTCCTCCTGGGAGGACGGTGGGAGCTGTGAAGTGATTAAACTCTTCAGCTAAAAATAAAAGATACTGGTTTCACCATGGATTGAAAACCCTGGAGCTCTGCTCCAAGTGGTCCTCTTTTACCTCTGCCAAAACCAGACCTCAGAGAAGTAGCACATTGTCAGGGGCTCAGATCAAAGCCCAGCAAAGCACAAATCACAGTGATGGTCCTGAACTGGGCCTCACACCATGCTGCTATACTCAGCACTGGTGATGCATTAATGAAGACTTTCCACTCTGACTTGCAGTTTTCAGGCTATGAGCTGGTCTGGCTGAACACCCTGGGCAGGGCCCAACAGCACTTTGGGGGGCGGGGGAGGCGGATCCCAACCAAGCGGTTGCCCTCTCAGTTCGGGCCTGGAGACTTGTCTCCTGTTGAGGGTGCCACAGGAAGGCAGAACTGCAGAAAGGGAGGTATCGGGTGGAGCCTGCAAAACGTGAAGCACGGAGTGGGTGGCGGCTTTGTCTAACTAGGCAAGAGTGGGAGCGGGATGAGAAAGGGGCCTTAGCATCCTCCAAGAAAAGAAGCCATCTCTCTAGGAATACTTTAAAAGGGGTTCTCTCTTCAACCTGTGATGGACGGGGAGAAAAGCGGGGCGGGGGGGGGTCGGGGGGGCGCGGCCATGGTTCACTTCAAAGGAGAAACGACTAGAGCTTTCCTTTTCTTTTTCATCCTCTCCCTACCACCAATGACCCACCTCCCGCCCCCTGTCCATATTAACCATGGGTGGAGGCTATTTGACTCGGTCGTTCTCGGAACCGGCCTTCTTCACAGCCCACTTCCAGATTAACAGCTGCCTCGGAACTGCAGTCCCTATCCTCCCAACCCCAATCCTAAACCCACAACAGTGGGGAGTCGCCCCCATTCCTCCCTCACGAGACTACAAAACCCGGAGAACCGTGCGCTACCGCAAGGCCACCTCCCAGGCTTTTGCAGGGGTCGGCTTGGGGGTTGTAGTCCACCTGTCGTGTTGCCACCCTAGCTTAGAACGGCGACAAGGGCAGTGGGCGACTACAATGCCCACAGTGCTCCACGAGACTGGGAGCGGGCGAGGCGAGCGCAGCGGCTTCAGGGGACGGTAGTCACTGCACAGCTCCCAGCTAATGAAAAGCAATGGCGGAGAGAAGCGTGGAAGACTACAAGTCCCAGGGTGCATCACAAGGAGGCGGTAGCCCAAGCCTTGCAGGCCCCGGCAGAATGACCAGGGAGATGGAAGGAAGTCGTGGTCGCCGCAGGCGTGGGGATTGGGCTTACCGGCGTGTCGAAAGAGAAAGCGCACTCGTCTTTGTGGACCCGGTCTCCAGCCTTGGGGACCCGGATCGTCGGTAACACTGACAGCAGCGCCTCCTCACTCAGCTCCGCCATGACACCGGCAGCAGCTCCACCACACACAGCGGCTCCCACCGTCCCAGTCCCCCACCCCTGCTCTCCCGTCCAATGAGCGCTATTCGTTAAGTGCATGCGCCAAAGGCAAGACGCGCGAGAACGACAGTTGGACACAGCCTGCCTGCTGGCGTTCCGCCCCCTGCCCTACTCTCCGCCAACGCCAATGAAAAGCGGTCCTGGTGCAATTGATGGTCGAAAGGACCAATCCCGGTCTTCCAGGGCAGGAGCGCATGTAGAGTAGCCAGGTGGGCTCGGAGTTGCGGCTGCTGGGACTCAGGGACCAGGGGGAGTCCCTTCGCGTGAAGGGCGGAAACTGACGGCTGTTTTGGCCTCTCGATTCCCGAAACTTTCCTTTGGATTCGCCCAATTGGGAAGTAAAAGGGCGGTTGTCTTCTTAGTATTTGAATAGGGGCTACCCACTGAGGCGGAGTTTGAGCGGATTATATGAATGATTGATTACTCCGTCAACCAATAAAAATTACAGTCTCTCGCTTTAGGAAACCATGATAACTTCGTCTCCCGCCGGAATTGTGCATAATAGCGTAATAATCCATAATTTTGTTTAGTAAAATCGTTTGTTTGACATTACGTCTCAAAAGCGAAAAATAGCATTCCCCGAACTCACGCGGACAGCTTACAGGCAGACACTGAACACAAGTTCCCCACCCCTCCAGGGGACGTCACGCCTAGGCAAGCCAAGTCTCAGTTCATTGGTCCCACAATCCTCATGATAGACATCCTTCCAGTCCAATGGCTTCCTGCTCTGGAGGCGGGGCTCATCAAACAGGCCTATAGAAGTCTATGTCGGATCAGCCAATAGGGTCAGAGTAGGGGCGTGGCGGGAAGTTTGAAACATAGCTTTGGGAGTTGAACCTCGAGCTGGTGTGTTATCAGAAGCGGAGCTGGAGCTAGGTAAGCAATTTTAATAAGTTAGTAAATAAGTTAAAGGGTCCGGCAGGTCCTGAATGAGCCATTTGGAAAGCCGCAGAAGTGTCTGGGCCAGCGATCAAGAGGTTCCTCAGCTGGAAAGGGAAGATCTGGGGTGAGAGGTCGGACACGGTCTCGCTAAGAGCTGAGACTTGAGTCACTTCTCACAGGCATCCCAACCTCTACACGGGCCGGGCCCTGTCCCTGCCTCCAACCCTAGTGGAGATGGGCTCAGCCAAGAGTCTCCCAGTCACTCCAGCGCGGCCTCCGCCACACAACAAGCATCTGGCTCGAGTAGCGGACCCTCGTTCACCTAGTGCAGGCATCCAGCGCACTCCCATCCAGGTACTCTGGGCCGGGGTGGGGAAGTCAGGGAAACCAAGTTCTTGGTCCTCTGCCTACCTAGATTCTGAGAGAGCACTGAGGTTCACCCCTCTGAAGCCTTATTTTCTGCCTTTTTTGGGGGGAGTGGAAGGAGTGGGTGGTACTGGGGTTTGAACTCAGGTATTCACGCATGGAATGCAGGAATGTTACCACTTGAGCCACACACCTCCAGTCCATTTTGCTTTTTTCTTTTTTTCCAGTACTGGAGTTTGAACTCAAGGCCTACACCTTGAGCCACTCCAGCAGCCTTTTTTTGTGAAGGGTTTTTTGAGATAGGGTCTCAGTGAACTATTATCCCCAGCTGGCTTCCAACAGCAATCTTCCTGATCTCTGCCTCCTGAGCAGTTAGGATTACAGGCATAAGCCACCGGCACCTGGCTTGCTCTGGTTATTTTTATTTTTATCTAGCTATCTATTTATTTGGAGGTGGGAGTCTTGTAAATTATTTGCCTGGCCTGACCTCAAACTGCGATCCTCCAAGTCTCCGCCTCCCAATTTTCTGCCTTAATCTGCATGTGGTAGGCTGAATGTCTCTGAAGGTTTTAGCAATTTCTTCCTGGAATGTGGGCAGGAGAGAAGAATTGGGCCCCCAGACTTGTTCTAGCTTGTGGTCCTGACAGGTGGAGAGCTCTCCACAGCCAGGTCTACCAGCAGGAGAGCAGCTGGATGGTCCTAAGCAGGCTCAGGACTCAGATCCTCGCTCTCCTACTCTTGGCATTGCTCGGACACCTATGAAGATCAGCTGTGTAGGTAAGTATAGGGCTCAGGGAATGTTGATGTGGCTGCCACCTACTATTCTTGAGTGGAATCAGTGAAGCCATCCTCTCAGTCCTGCATGCACTCAAGCTTCCAGGTAGGCAAACATTATACCACTGAGATACATTCCTAGCTCCCATCTCACTTGGCTCAATATTTTGTTCCTTCTCATCTTGAGTTCACTCTTCCCACTCTTTCACCCACCTGAGCATGAGTCCTAAGGCTCCTTTATCTTTTCCTCCTTGCTGAATGGTTTGTATCAGGAGGTCACTGCTCATTTCGCTTCTTTCCTCTAGACCCTCAGAGTCCACTGATGAAAGAGCTGGGTGAAGTATTTGAGACAGAAGCCTCCACACTGAATCTTCCCTCAGAGCCTGTTCTCCTGGAAGCACCTTTATCTTCTAAACTGGACTTGCCTCTAGATACTCCATTATCCCTTGAGGACCAGATGTCTCCTTGGAACCAGAATGAACTCCTCTCCAAACAAGTGTTTTCCAAGGAGGAAGCAAAACAGCCCACAGAAAACCTTTTGTCCAGCCAGAGCTCAGACAAGCCCTCCAGGGACTCTGAGACTCCCCAGTCTTCAGGTACAAAATATAAGGGCAAGATGTAAGGAAGAAAAACTAGGAGAAAGTCCTGGGACAATGTGCATAGATAATGTGAGAATAATAAACTGTAAGGCCTCAATTTTGAGTCCTTGCTGTAACACCTTCCCTATCCTAGGTTCTAAGCGCAACAGACGGAAACCAAACAGCAAGGTACTAGGGAGATCCCCTCTCACTATCCTGCAGGATGACAACTCCCCTGGGACCCTGACATCACGACAGGTAAAGGGAGAGAGGATGAAATTATTGCTATATAGCCAACCTATCCTTAGAGGAGGCCCTTTTACTTAGTTCTTCCCTCTCTGAGCAACACTCCTCAACTCATATACTGCCTTTTGCAGGGTAAGTGGCCTTCTCCTCTAAGTGAAAATGTTAGAGAACTGAAGGAAGGAGCCATTCTTGGAACTGGACGACTTCTGAAAACTGGAGGACGAGGATGGGAGCAAAGCCAGGATCATGACAAGGAAAATCAGCATTTTGCTTTGGTAGAGAGCTAGACCCTGAGTGGCACTTACAGCCTGGTGATATTCTGTGTCCTCACCCTTTCTTTCCCAGGTAGACTGAGGAACAGCTTGTTTTCTTTGATTTCTCCTAGACTACCAACTCTGGGACTTAGAGTTTTATTAGGCTTTCTTTGTGTCTTGTATATTTCTTATATATTAAAGAAAGTGATTTTATTTTTTACTTATTTATTTTTTTGGCGGTACTGGGGTTTGAACTCAGGTCCTAGCGTTTGCTAGGTAGGTGCTTTACCACTTGAGCTATGTCCCTAGCCCTATAGGAAGTGATTTTTAAATAATGCTTTAAAAAGTGAGACCTAAAGCTGCACTAGATGTCAGGAGCAGCCTGGAGGGCTTGTGTCCCCTGGTGTCTCCCCACTGATACTCTCAGCCCCTTGTGCATACCTCCCTTAAATTGTGGTGTCCCCAGGGCTCTGTCCTTGGCCCTTCTCCCTTGTCCTCCCTAAATGTTTAGTTCTAGGACTTTAGCTATCCTTTATCTATATTCTGGTACCTTCCAGGTCTCTCTCTTAACCCTGACCATTATCCAGTTGCCCCACAAACACTGTGAAGTCAGTTTGTCTAAAACTGAATTTATGATTTTCCCTTAAAACGTATTCCTCACCCCCCGGTATTTCCTGTCCTTGTGAATAACATCATCTGCCCAGCTGCCCAAACTTAAACCTTGGCTATTGCATTGAATCCTTCCCTCTCAATATCCTATAACTTAACTTGGCAGTTGGTTACTAAATCCAATCCTGGTGCCTCTTTTTTTTTTTTTTTTTTTGCGGTATTGGGGTTTGAACTCGGGGCCTACACCTTGAGCCACTTTACCAGTCCTTTTTTTGTGATGGGTTTTTTTGAGATAGGGTCTCATGAACTATTTGCCCAGGGCTGGCTTCAAACCGTGATCCTCCTAATCTCTACCTCCTGAGTAGGTAGGATTACAGGAGTGAGCCACCAGTGCCCAGCTCTGTCTTTAATCTCTTCCCAGTCCTTTTCCCCTTGTCCTGTCACTTGTGTGTGTGTGGGGCGGGGGGGGGGGGGGGGCGGATAAAAGCCAGGGCACATATTAGGCAAGTGTTGTACCACTGAACCATACCCCTGGTCCCTGTCCTGTCACTATCTAGTTTCTTGCCACCTGCTTCCTAGTCTGTAGCCTGGCCTCCTTTTACCCTCACACATGAGCATATACACATGAGCTATGGCAGGCTGTAGGTGCTATACACCTTCTCCCTCCCTACCACCTGCTGAATTCACTTCTCCTGACCCAGTTCAGCTCAGCCTCCCCCATAAGGCTTGGTCTTCTGTCTTCACCCTTCTCCCTGCCCACAATTCACCCAGTACCCACCCTTTTATCACAGCATTTCTAAAACATTGTGATCCAGGTCTTTTGGAAACAGAAGGGAAGTGGAAGCCAATTATCACAGAGATACCAGGTTGCTATACTTTATTGTAGGTACTTTTAGAGAAAAAAAAAATGTAGAAAAAGAAAGCATGAAGGAAAAGGGGGGCCAGGAGCCTAATGGTGACAGCCATAGTCAAGAGGCTGAGCACCCTGGCTAGGTGTAGACAAAAGGTGGTGACTCTAGGGGAAAATTCCTAGGGGTTGGGGCTTCAGCCTGGAAGGCTGCTGGGCCTGCAAAGTACTGGTAGGGAGGGGGTGTTGGTTGTCTTTGCTGATTAGGGGAGACACCAAAAGAACTACGGGAAAGGGAGGCCATGGGAGGAGATGGGGTAGTTGTTTGCTCCCTGTGTCCCTGATGCTGCCTCCCAAAGGCACCCTCCCATATTCCCCACTGTCCTCGAAGGAGGAAGCTTAGTGGGAGTGGCCCCTGGGATACAGAAGAGAACCTAAGGAAGAAGGAGTACAAGGGGGCAGTTGAGTTTCTTCCTGGCCTTCCACCTTTCTCCCTCCAGCCTCCTCAGTTCCAGATTTTGAGGAAGCTGTCCCAGGAGCCAGTGGCCACAGCCATCCCATCAGCTGTGACCCCCAGGCAGCTGACCCTGTTGTCATGGCCAGAGAGGATGCCTGGGGAAGAGGGAAAGGAATTAGCCCATCTCCCTGTGCCCATTTGGAAAGTAGTGGGGGGAGTGGGAGAGGGCAAGTGGAGCACAATAACACTAGATTAGACAGGAACCCTAGATTGGAGAGATGGGACTCAGCCTCTGGAGGAAATTGGGGGTCTGAAAGATTAGTCCTAGAGAAGGGATTTCTCTTGAGGCCAATTTTTTTTGTCCAGAACTTGGGTTGGGAGTGGGGCAACAGCAGACAGGGAAAATTTGTGTCTGCTGTGAGAAAAGCTGGGGTGTGTGTGTGTGTGTGTGTGAATATGATCAAAGTACTTTATATATATGTATGAAAATAGAATAATGAAACCTGCTTAAGTTGTTTTAAAGGGAGTGAGAAGGGATCAGAAAGAATAATAGAGGAGATGGAACTTGACCAAAGTACATTATATGTATGTATGAGAATAGTACAATTGCACAATTAAAATATGATAATTTTTAAAAAAGACAAAAAAGAAAAGCCAGGGTCACCTTTGCCAGCACAGGGAAACAGGGAAGGGAAAACCCTTTCATCCAAGGCCTTTGTTTTCTAGATGAGGAAAGCCAGGTCCAGAGAAGTGGCTTATGCAAGGGAACTTAGAAAGTAATCCAACCAAATTAGGCCTGCCTCTGGAGCCTGTGCTTTCCTTCAGTGCCTGGCCTTCTCCAAGAGAAACCAAACTGTGCTTCAACTCCAAACCAGGCTGGTCCTAAACAAGACCCTAAGCTAGGGCCAGGACCCTCAGGGCCCTCCAGCTGTCCCTGGTTCTTAGGTGCACAGCTCCCTGAGGCTGCCCCTTCTGTACCTGGCCCTGAAACCTCAAGCACTCAGAGTAGACTGGACATTCAAGGTCCACAGGTCTGGGGATGACTGTGTAGAAACCACGACATTGGACGGAGAAGTGATGTTTAAAGCAACTTTTGTCTGTGGAACATGATCCTAGGTTAGGAAAAAAGAGGTGCTATTTCTAGGGGGATAGAGTTACCAAGTAACTAAAAAGGTTCCCATACAGGAAGCTGGTAGGAGGGGCATCTGGAGAGGGGGAGGAAGGGGAGACTGAGGCAGATTCTTATCCACTTACCCACACGCTCACACTTCATGGAGTCCCAGACATTGCAGTTAAAGTCATCGTAGCCTGCAAAGAGCAGGCGGCCGCTGAGCGAGAAGGCCACAGACGTGATGCCACAGATGATGCTCTCATGGGAGTAGGCAGTTAGCTCCTGGTCTGCCCGCAGGTCAAACAGGCGACAGGAGGCATCATCTGAGCCTGTGCAGATGGCCTCCCCATTGGGGAAGAACTGAGGGTACAGGTAGGAAGGGGTTGGGGCTCAGACCTGAGGCAGCCCTGCCCTACAGTCTGCTGTCAGGCACCCTCCTGTGGCTCAGGACAAGCTGCTTCTCTCAGCCTCTCTGCCTGGCCCTTCCCTGGCCTGCAGTGAGAGGCAGCCAGCCCTGGTGTATCTGTTTACCACTGACATTTATCACAGCTAGCTTCGTGCCTAAGGATCTCCTATGCCCCTCACTCCAAGCACTGCAAGTAGGTATCATCGCCATGTTGCAGGCAAGAGCACCAAGCCTCTCCCAAGAAATTGCCCCAGTCTCCTATGACTGTACAAGTGGGCTGGGGTCCCACTGCATAACCTGAAACTCATCATGAGGAATAGCAGATACACTCAGTTGGAGGGACACTATAGAAAACTGGTGTATAATCTCCAAAAATGTCAATGTCAGCCAGGTGCAGGTGGCTCACGCCTGTAATCCTAGCTACTTGGGAGGCAGAGATCTGGATGATCACGGTTTAAAGCCAGCCAGGGCAAACAATTCATGAGACCCTATCTTGAAAAAACCCATCACAAAAACAGGGCTGGTAGAGTGGCTCAAGTGGTAGAGCACTTGTTTAGCAAGTGTGAGGCCCTGAGTTCAAAACCCAGTATTGCAAAAAAAAAAAAAGAAAAAAGTCAATGTCATGGAAGAGAGAAAAGTAGAAAAATGGTTCCACAGCTAGGCATGGTGATGTGTGCCTATAACCCTAGCACTTGAGAGAAATCATACTGTGGGGAGCTGGAGGAGTGGCTCAAGGGGAAGAGCGCCTGCCTAGCAAGCATGAGGTCCTCAGTTCAAGCCCCCATACCACCAAGAAGAAAAAAATATCATACTGTAGCTATGTTACAGAAGGGCCTTTTTGTTATTGCTGTTTTTTTTTTTTTTTTCAGTACTGGGGTTTGAACTCAGGGCCTACACCTTGAATCACTCAACCAGCCCTTTTTTTTGATGTTTTTTTTTTTGAGCTAGGGTCTCACAAACTATTTGCCTGAGCTGGCTTTGAACCACGATCCTCCTAATCTCTGCCTCCCTGATAGCTAGGATTACAGGTGTGAGCCACCGGTGCCTGCAGGCACAAGTATTCAAGGGACAAAGATGCATAATATCTGAACCAACTCAAAAGACCTGAAAAGGGGCTGGAGGTGTAGCTCTGGCAGACCACTTACCTAGCACAAGGAAGGTCCTGGTTTGGATCCATAGCACCACAGGGGGAAAAAAGTGTGTGTGTATGTGTGTGTCCAAGAGAGCAAAATAAAACAAATGTGGCAAAACGTTAACAGTAAATTTAAAGGACATGGGACTTCTTTTTGTTAGTATTGCAGCTGTTCTGTGAGGTGAAATTATTTCTAACCAAATGTTAAAAAGAAAAGGCTTAGGGGAGTGTAGGAGGGGGTGTGTTGTAGATGTGAGGTAGTCACAGAGGGGACACAGGGAGGGGTGCTCACACATATGGCGTTGATGTCCGACTCGTGGCCAGTGAAGGTCTGGCGGCAGGTCCCCTCCCGCACATCCCAGAGCTTAGCGCTAGCATCACAGGCCCCCGAAATGAAGAGTTTGTAGTCAGGAGACACAGCCAAGCTCATGCAGTCACCAGTGTGTCCCACAAACACCGTTTTCTGCTGCCCTGTCTCAATGTCCCACAAAGCACTGCCGGGAGGGAGAAAGGCTGTCACAGAGAAAGTCCACACATGTGGTTCAGGATGGCCTTCCAAGTCCCAGCACCTGCCGTATTCAGCCCTTACCACGTGGTGTCCCCCGAGCTGGTCACAATGTTGTTGTCGTCCAGGAAACGGCAGCAGGAAAGATAACCTGGAGGTGGTTAGGACAGTATCCTGCTGCAGAGCCACAACTCACCAGGGACCTAGACTTTCCTGAACCCCTCAGGATGGAAAGGGAGGGTCTCTCACCCACCTGTGTGAGCTGAGAGCTCCCGGCTGACCTTGACATTGCCCTCACGGGATTTGAGGCTATAGATGGAACACATATTGTCCAGACCCCCACATGCCACAAAGTTCCCTGATGGGGCATAGGCACAGGTCATGACCCAGGAGGAGCGCAGCGGGATGGCGTGTACCTACAGAGAGGGTAGATTTGGGGCAAGCAGAGCCTGAGCTGAGCTTCCAGGTGGGCAGGGCCAGAGCAGGGGGTAGGTATAGTAACCCCAGCAAGGATGTGGTTGTAGGAGATCAGGAGACAGAGCTGGTACCTTGTTGGTGGTGTAAGTATCCCACACGATCAGCTTTCCGTCTTGTGAGGCACTTACCAGCAGCCTGGGGAAAGGGCACCCCATGTCATCCACACCTCTCTTCCTTGCCTTCCCGTCCTCCTCCCCTCTGGTCCCTTCTCAAGCCTCACTTAGAGTCAGTGGCCCAGTGCATGGCATAGATTTTGGCCAGGTGACCCCTTAATGTCCGTCGTGTCCGCATCTGGACTCGTCCCACCACCTCTAGGCCAGACACCAGCTGCAGGGAAAGGGGTATTAGACGTCAGGCGTCTGCCACGGTCACTGATCTGTTCAAGTTCCTGCTGGTCACCAGCCTCTAGGGCAGGCCCCCCCAAACCGGAGTGACTTAGACTCCTACAGAATGCAGACTCTTCATGGCTAGTGGCATGTTAAATGGGATAGCTAAGTGGTTAGCAATCTTCTCCAGATGGGGGAAGGGGGAGTTTCTTTGGGGTAAATACTCCCACCTTTATCAATTTCAAGCAACCCCTGTGAGGTCACTGAACAAGAACTTGGGATGAGACCCACACAGTTGACCTTCCCAAGTGGGTGGAAGCCTGCTTTCACACATCACTGCGGCATGACCAACTGTCACCATGACCTTGAACTGCACCTGCTGAATTTTGTCCTACACCCCCTCCTTTTTTTTTTTGGCAGTACTAGGGATTGAACTCAGAGCCTCCCACTTGCAGGCTAGTGCTCTATCACTTGAGTCACTCTCCCAGTCTCGTCTATGCCCCTGGAATGCCAGCCAGCCTTGGGCTGGTGCTCCAGAAACCACAGACTTGATTTGCTATTACTTGCTTTGTTATCTTGGGAAATTACAGAACCTCTCTCTGATCCCGTTTCCTCAAGATGTAAAATTATATCAAGTTAGGTACTTAAGCAACTTAGCCCAGTACCTGGCCCATGATGTTTACTATTACTACAAACAATAAGATCCTGTCAACTCTAAGAAACGCCAGTATTTTATGTGTCACCAAGAAAGAAAAAGTACTCCCAATCATAATCGTAAGTCATCACTTATGTTGGATGCACCTTGAGGTCAGAGATATTTAAACATGAAGAAATGTGCACCTTAGAATTGATGAAATACAATCTTAGAAAACTAAAATCTAGAAGGGTGTCATGATTTGCAAAGTCCTCTCACTACCTCTGTGCTCCAGGAGCAATTGTCGTCTCTCTTGTTTAATGGAACAGCGTCAGCATCCCAGCATTCAATACGGTGCCTGGCCCAGAGCAGCTCTCACTAAGTGTTTGTTGAATGAATTCATGAATGTCTTTCCTCACTCTAAGCACACACTGTACTAAAGCATAGGCACCAGTGTGTTGCTGGTCAGAGAGTTCAAGTCCCCTCCCCTCACACGCTGCCTCAGGGAAACAGGTCTCACCTCTGCCAAAGTGGTATCAGCACAGGCTTTCCTGGCATCCTGTGGGGAAAGCAGACATCAGAGAGACCATGGGCAGGGTGGGGGTCGTGGGCCTCAGAGGCTGGTGGGCATGATGCTTTGGGGGTTGGGGAAAGGTTTGAAATGTGAGATCCAGATTCGGAAAATCTCTGGTTACTTATAGGTTACAGGTCTCATGCAAACATGAATCCAGCCCCTTCCCCTCAGGCCACATTCCCTTATGTCCTCAGTTCTGTTTTCTGGGGTCCCCAGTGGGAAGGTTCTGGAGTTACTGCAATCTGCTTCTTGAGCTGCTCCGCTTCCTGCCTCAATTGCTCCATCTCCCCCATGGTGGACAGGTCAAGGGGTAGCTCTGGTTCCTGCTGGAAACATGGGATAGGTATTGGGGAATCCTCCCAGGCCATGTTTCTGTTATTCACACTCTACCCCACTCCTGAGGGCTGGCACCTACTCTGGAAATGATGGGGGGCACCTGGACTCCTCCCCAACTAGGCCCTCCTGATCAGGTACATCCAGTCCAGTTCTGCCTGAGCCCTCCCTGCAGCCCTCAACCCCAGGGCAGAGCCGGGGCCAGCTCCCTCTTACTTGGGCTCTGGCTGGACCTCTCCCAGGTTTTCAGGCGCCTCTTCACTCTCTCAGCTGCGACTCCTGCCCGTCACCTGCCCCGCTTTGTTGCCAGAGGAGCTGGCCTGGCCTGGCCCCGACTGGGAGGGGGGGGGCACTGACAGGGAAGGGTAAGGCCAGTGATGACA
Source organism: Castor canadensis (assembly GCF_047511655.1). Lineage (NCBI taxonomy): Eukaryota > Metazoa > Chordata > Mammalia > Rodentia > Castoridae > Castor > Castor canadensis. Next base: position 36,864,624 of record NC_133391.1, read on the forward strand.
ACGTCAGGCAAATGAAATCAGCTGGCAGAGGTGGGGGGAGAGGACAGGGAGGGAGGGAGGCGGTTTCCAGAGACTTGGGCCTAGCCTGGAGGAAAAGTAGGAGCAGAGATTGGGCTAGTGATTGGAGCAGCCCCTCACAAACAGCCCTGAGCAGGGGGAATACAGGGGTGCCTCCCTGGTCAGTCTCTGCAGGCAGAGATAAGAGCATCAGGCCCCACGGATCAGAGCAAAGCTGTGAGGATTAAGGGTTGGGGTTTTGGAGGGGAGCAGAGCAACAGAAGCAGTCACAGCCCTGATGGCCCCCTGGGCCCTGGTCCCCACCTGTGGTCATGATCTTGGCAGTCAGAGCCTGCTCAGTAACCAGGATAGAAGCCAGGACATAAGGGTGATAGATGGCCCTATTGTCAATGCCCTAAACTGTGTTCCCTGGCTGAGGGTGGTGGGGGAAAAGGGCTGTGAATCTGGGAGGGTACAGACAGGAGCTGAGATTAGAAGGGACTGATCTGGATAATCCTTCTTCTCAACAAACCCTAACCAGCTGCCTCTGGGCCTGATCCTGCATGGGGGAGAGAGGTAGAGGGGATCCAGAGAGGCTGGACAGACCTGCCCCTGCTTTGGGCAGAGAAAGATGACAAAGGAAAGGTGACCCCAGCCCCAGCTTCCAGGCTGGGGTCAGGCCCCCTGCTTGATCCCATAACACAGGAGGCTCTGCTGGGGCTGTGAAAGCAGGATCCAGAAGGGTCAGGCTGGCCCTCTCAGGCAAGCTCAGGGAGGGAAGGCAGAGCTTAAGAGTTGAGGCCCAAGGAGCAGCTGTGGGGGTGGGGGTCTTGGTTGATTTGCATGAGGGAGCAGGTGGCTGAGATTTCCCTGACAAATCACAGGTTCTCACGGCCCAACCTCTGGGAGGCCCAAAGACACCAGTCTCCTCCCAGGCTGGCCACAGTACCCCCATCTCCAGCCACCACAGAAACTGTGATACACCGCTGGGTCCTGGCTGAGAGTCTCTACATTCTTTATTGCACAGGCTGGGTGAGAGGATGAGGTTCTCTCTCCTTTATTCCCACTGAAGCAGTCAGCCTCCCACCCTTGCCATTTCCTTTCATAGAGGCATGGTGTCCTCTGCCTGCCGTAAGGCTACGGGTCTGTGAGCTGGGGCCAGCCCAGTGAGCTCTAAGCTACATCTGTGCAGTGTTCTCTGAGTCCAGGCTCAATGGCCCTTGTCCTTTGTCCCCAAGATGGTGGTGTGCAGGGACAGAGAGCTTGCTGTTGTGTTCCTGATGTCACATCGGAGGTTCTTGTGAGTCGCTTCACAAGTCAAGTGGCCACATCCCCAAGGAGCTGGTTCAGCCACTCACAGCTCCTCTCTGACCCGAGGTGGCTTCCCAGCTTTGTCTTGGACTCGCTGAAACTTGCGGCTGGGGGGTTCTGGGGAAGGGTCCCTGCTAGGCATCTCCCCTCCTTCTTCCTCCTCGTCCTCCTCTTCCTCCTCTTCTGGCTCCTTCAGCAGCTCTTTGGCTTCTGTCCATTCCTGGGGGTAGAGGAGACTCTGGCCCTATCCCCTACAACCACCTTCCCTGGGCTGTCTCAGCTTCACCTCACCCACCAGTGAGTTTCCTCAGTGGCCACCTGCCCACCCCTGCTCCAATTTACCTGCTCCTTGTGCTCAGGTGCCCACGTGTGCCACAGTGCCAGGGCACAGCGCCGGCCCCGTGTCACAGCCCACACACCGTGAGGATTCTCCCCACCAGAGCTGAAGGCCACGAGGCGTCCACAGCGAGGACGGACCTGAGCCTGGGGAAAAGGGCAGGTTCAGTTCCCAGCATGGCCTCTCTCAAAGAACTTGACCCTCACTGTCCTGAGCAGGATGGGGCAGGGAGCAGTGAAGGCGAGCATTCTTGCCCATTAATTTCCACTCCTTAATTAAGGCACTGACTTGGGGCAAAGGAGAACTTAATCTCAACTTTGGGAGCAAAGGTGCCAGACTGAGGCTAGAGCCAAACGGGGCAGGGGTCTCCTGTTGGTTCTCTGTCCTGCTGCCCTGATCTTTTTTGTCTAACCCCTTGAGCCGGGGTATGAAGCAATCTGAAGGAACAAGAGCAGTACCAGGCTCTGCGTGGAAGGGCACAGGCCCTTGAGGCATTTCCACCCCATGAAAGGACTGGATTACAAGTGGCTACGAAGGAAGGAGGTGATTGGGTAAAAATTAAAAATCACTGCCCCTCTCTGCTTACTCATTTGGTAGGCCCTGGTGTCTACCTAGAAATTTCCATGATCCAAGAATAAGGGGGTAAAATACCCAACATTTTATTAATTGCTTATTAATTCTAGACATTGGCTCATTCTTTTAGGTATATTATGTAAATTAATTTTGTAGGATTTTTTTTGGTGGTATTGGGGGTTGAACTCAGGGCCTCATGCTTGCTAGGCAAGCATGCTACCACTTGAGGCACATCCCCACCCTACCCCCGTCTTTGAGATAGCTTCCCTGTGTTGTCCAGGCAGCCTCCAACACCTGGGCTCCAGCAGTCCTTCCTGCCTCAGACTCCTGAGTAGCTCTGACTACAGGATCCACCACACACCTAGCTGTGTTCACTCTCCTTTAGAAAGTGAGGCAAACCCTGAAGGCAGGATCTAGTGTGGGGAGCGGTCATTTAAAGATTTAAGTCGGGGAAGCTCAATCTACCCCAGAGGGAAGAACCCTGAAGACAGCCCAGGGATCATGAAGGCTGAGAGGCGGGAAGAAAAGGGTTAAGGTGGCCCTAGCCATTTCCCTGCATTTGCCTCTGAGAAGCTTCTGTTTTGAATCTTGACTCCCCAGCTGGGCCCTCTGTCACCCCCACATACACACCTACCGTGACAGTGAGGGCATTTGGTTGCGTGAAGAACAAATCCCCACCCTGAAAGTCATCATTGAGGTAGAGGAGGCCACTGTGGAGGGAAGAGGACAGGAGGCAATGAGACCCCACCCAGGTCTTTGTGGTCTTTGTATGTCTGCCTGCCTGTCCCTGGAACAGCCACCCACCTATAGTCTCGATAGGTGTAGGCTGGGGGCTCCCGCCAGCACTCCCCAGTGTCAGGTTCCAGGATGCAGTTGTCTGCATGCACAGGATGACTCAGGTCCATGCGCTGCTCTTGCTCTCCTAGTACACAAAGAGGTCTGGTGAATGCCTCTGTGCCTTGCCCACACATCCCCTGCAGTCCCTGGGATCACAGTTGGCAAGAGAAGCCTGGTGTCACACCTGGGCAGGGCAGTCACGGTCTTTTCACGTCAAGACCAAATCTCACACAGGTTGGGGGTTCTGAGGTTGAGGAGGTGCGAGCAGGGGTCCCTGGTGGTTACCTTCTATGGCACTACGGCACACCAGGTGGGTGAAGGAAAGATGCAGGGGCCGCTCCGGAGAGAAGTAGGCCTGGGTCAAGGTCCGCACTCGCTCGCTCACCTCCAGGAGCAGCTTAGCACCCTGGCTGCCCACAGTCCCAGCCCTGGCCAGCTGAGGCAGGAAAGGAAAAAGACAATGGAAGGTGGTCCCAGCCCCAGGAACCTGTCTCCACTGCTGTCTCCACTGCTCCACCTCAATCTCCAGGTGTGGAGTCTCAGCAATCTAGCTCTGCCCATCAGCTATGTCCCTCAGTCTGTGACAACACCCAAGGCCCCAGGTCTCAGAACACCAAGGACTCTGGTAATATCAGTCCCAGGAGAACTCCTCCACAGAAGTCCTGGCCCGGTGCCCAGCCTCCATCCACCCTCTTCTCCAGCTCTGATCATCAGACCAAGCCACAAGGGCCTTCTCTCACCTGCGCAGCCTTGAGTACTGTGAGCCCTTCAAAGTGTTCATGGGGGGTGTGAGGGGAGCGGCGACCACGATAGCCAGACCTGGCTCCAGCCCCAGCTGCATCCTAAACAGAGAGAGAGCGTTCACAGTGCAGTCACCTCAGCCCACCTCACTGCCCACGGGACTATGTGACCCCCCCTCCAGCCTTCGAAGGTGATTTCCCTTCCTGAGCTGCGGCCCTTTTCCAGAGAAAGTCCTGGTTGTCTGGACTATCACTCTCTGGGACAGGTCTGGTACCCCCTTAACAAGGGGACTATGTGCACAGAGCTCTGTAGCTTCCTACAGCCAAGGAAGGGCCTCGGAGAGGGTAAGGACACCATGAGAGGGGAGGCAGAGCTGCAGACTTGGGGTGGGAAGGGCTTGATCACCAGACCCTGATAAGCTGGGAATGGAGGATTCCTTTTACAAACAGGACCCTAACAGAAGTCTACCAGTCAGGTGATGCACTGACCTCTTCCCACTTGACATTTCTTGGAGAACCTACAGACTCCATGATTCTGCACCTTGATGTTGGGTCCCCATCAAACAACCACCTACATCACAGCTCTCATCACCTGTAGGTTGCATGCTACTGGATGCTTACAACTGGGATCACAACGTTTCTTGATGAATCTTGGTTTAAGTACTACTACCTAGTTTTTCCTAAATATAAATCTCACCTTGGAGAGATCACCTAGTCACTCAAACCATCTAACCTTTTACCCTCTTCTTCTTATTATTGGCAGTACTGAGGTTTGAACTCAGGGCTTCACAATTGCTAGGCAGGTACTCTATCACCTGAGCCACTCCACCAGCCCTTTTTTGCATTGAAAATTTTTGAGATAGGGTCTTGCAAACTATTTGCTTTGGCTGGCTTTGAACCCTGACCCTCCCAAGGGCTAGAATTGCAGGTGTGAGCCACTGGTGCCTGGCTGGGACTGGGGTTTGAATTCAGGGCCTCATGTTTGCTAGGCAGGTGCTCTACTGCTTGAGCCATTCTGCCAGCCTCCCCCCCCCCTCCGCTGTGTGTGTGTGTGTGTGTGTGTGTGTGTGTGTGCGTGGTTTGGGGAGTGAACCCATGCATGCTAAGCAAGTGCTGTATCCCTGAGTCATACTCCCACCCTCCCATCCCCAAACTTTCTTCTTTTTTTTTTTTGGTAGTACTAATGTTGAACTCAGGCCTTGTGCTTGCTAGGCAAGCACTCTCCCACTTGAGCCATGGCCCCAGCCCTTTTTACTCTATTTACTCAGATAGGGTCTCACACTTTTACCTAGCCTCAGCTCATGATCCTCCTACCTCTGCCTTCCACATAGCTAGGATTACAGATATGTACCACCATCACCACATCTGGGTTGTTGTTTAAGGTAGCGTCTTGCTAACTTTTTGCCCAGGCTAGCCTTGAACTGTGATCATCTATCAAATAGTTGAGATTATAGCTATGAGCTACCACACCTGGCCTAAACCTTCTACTCTTTTATTCATCCATTCAGCACATTTGTACTAAGCACCTATGTGCCAGGCACTGTTCTAGGCATTGGAGACACAGATGTAAACAAGAAAAGGTCCCTGCTCTCATGAGTGTTATATTTGGAGAGAACCAAAAAATAAATAATAAACCACGTTAATTCAGATGATGTGTAGAAAATTAAAACAGGCTTACAATCTTGAGAATGCCCAGGCAAGGGTTAGGGAACAGCTAACTGAAGAGGTGACATCTAAATTGAAACCGAATACTGCAAAGGAGCCACCTGAATATCTAAAAGGGAAACATTCCAGGTGGAGGAAACAAGTGTGAAGGTCCTGAGGCCAGAATGAATTAAAGGTGAGCAAGGAATAGAAAGAAAGAAGGTTCAGTACTTGGGAGTTATCCTTGACTCCTTCCTCTCATCATTTTCCACACAGAATTAGTCCTTAACTTCTCTACTTTGATTTTCTAAGTATTTCTCATCTGCTCTCCTCTCTTCACTCCCTTGAAATGAGGGTCCTCCTATGGCCTCATTGAGAACCTCCTGGTTTCTTCCCACTGCAGTCTATACTCAGCCACGAGAGGGCTCCACGGGTTCTACAGGATGCTGACTGTACTTGCAGGTGCTTCTTAAATCCTTCAGCAGGTGTCCACCAACTCCCAATAGAAGTCAAACTCCTCCATAGGATTCAGAAGGCCCTCTCCTCCCCCTGCACCACCTCCTGATAAACTACAGCCGAATGACAATAGCAACATCCAACACTGAGCACTTCCTACATTGTCCTAAGAGCTCTACCATGTGCTAACTCATTTAATGCTCATTAAAGGCATTATTACCAATACTGGCTTATAGGCGGGGAAACTAGGCTCAGAGGTGTTCAAATAAATTACCCAAAGTCACATAGGTAATAAATGTCGATCCTCACTTAACTCCTGTGTTCTACTGCAGTTCCCAGAATGCATCTTGTTCTTCCTTCTTCCTCTTTGACGTTCTTTCCCTTCTCTGCTTTGTTTGTTTGGTTGGTGAGATAGTTGCCTAGACCAGCCTCAGACTCCTGGTTTAAGCCATCTTCCTGCCTCAGCCTCCAGAATTGCTGAGACTACAGAGAGGGCCACCGTGCCCCTCTTCCTGGTCAAGACTTGTTTAAGAGGCTGGAGGTATGGTTAGTGGAAGAGCTCTTGCCTAGCATGTGTGAGGCCCCAGGTTCAATCCCCAGCATCACAAAAACAAAACTATACTGGTAAAGTCTAAGCTTGAACACCACCCCTCAAGTAAGGTTTCTATGACTTTGGACTTCAGCACTTCTATTTGAGTGAGGACACACTTGCTTATTAAACTTACCACCTGCTCTGATTATGTGTTTCCATGTTGGTTTCCCTTCTTTATACATGAAGCTGGTGGAGTGGGTCAAGTGGTAAGAGCACCTGCCTAGCAAGCATGAGGCCCTGATTTCAAACCTCAGTGTGGACAAAAAAAAAAAAAAAAAAAAAAGGAACCATCTTTATACGTGAGCTCAAAGACAGCAAAGTCTGCATCTACTTCCCCCTGGAATTTAGTTTCTAGTATACATAGGTGCTCCCTAAGAGTTCGTGTTGGATGAGTACTAGCCTAGAATGACAGACTCAATCTGAGTGAGGGTCATTGAGGAGACACAGATGGAAAAAAGAAAACTGTACGTCAGCCAAGCCCTGAACTCTCAGCTAACGAAAGAACCCTTACCTGCACACCATCGATTTCTATGCCCTTGTGAGTTTTTTGTTGTTTGTTTGTTTGGTGGTGGTACTGGGGTTTGAACTCAGGATGGTGTAAGGTAGGTGCTCTACGGCTTGAGCCATGTCCCCAGCCCATTTTGGTTTGGTTATTTTGCTTTATGCGCAGGCTGGGACTGCCATTCTCCTATTTATGCTTCCTGGGTAGTTGGGATGATTGGTGTGTACTACTGAACCATCTCTTATCGGTTGAGATGGAGTCTCAAAGACTTTTTGCCTGGGCTGGCCTCAAACCTCAATCCTTCTGATCAGTCCTTCCATGTAGAGAAGCCTGCTTTGCAAGCAGGAAGCCCTGAGTTCCTAGCCCCACCAAAACAACCAAACAAAACAAAACAAGGTCCCTCTTTCAGTCTATTGAAAGTGTTTTTCTGGGCTGGTGGAATGGCTCAGGTAGTAGAGTGCCTGCCTAGCAAGCACAAGGCCTGAAGTTCAAACCCCAGTATTGTCAAAAAAAAAAAAAAAAAAAAAGGAAGAATAAATTCTGCTATCACTTTCACTCCAACCCACCCCCCAAAAACAACAACTACAACAACAAAAAAGCAAAGAAATATCCACCCCATGTCAACTAAATTAAGAGCAAAAGGAACTTTTCTGCACTGACCCCAGGGGAAATTCAGAACAGGCAGAAGGGAGGAGGAGCAGGTGAAGAGAAGAAGCTGGAAGCCAGGCCTGAGGGTCCCTGAGTACCCAGCCGGACTAGGGGCCGTCCTACCTTGGCCAGCTGCAGCAGTACCCCGCACTCGGCCGGGGTGAGCAGCCCATCCAACACCGCTCGCTCCGACCCATTCAGTTGTGTGGCATCATGGGTCAGGGTCACTCCCTCCAAGAGGAGGACGTCTGCAGGGGAAAGGACAGGGAAGAGGTCACTGAGGACCTCCTGAGGGGCAGTCTCAGCAGTAACTGGCAGCCCCCAGGCCCTCCAGGCTCCTGCCTCATTCCCCCTCCCCCAGAACTCACCCTTCCAGTAGGTCAAGGACTTCAGCTGTGGAGGCTCGTGGTCCCAAGGCCTCGTCTCTTGATCCTCTCTCAGGTGTGAGAGACATCCTCAATTGATGCACAGGGCAACCCAGACCCAGACTCCCAGTACCCCTTCCCTCTCCTGTGCCCTAAGCCAGCCACCCCCATGTCAGGGCACCCCTTACCTGAGCTTTTCCCTCAGTGCCTCAGGAATGAAGCTTACTGGGGTCCAGGAATCCTGTGACAGTAAAGAAAAGCATCATCGCCCGCCAAGCTCATCCCCTGACTCCCTCATGTTTGACCACATTAAGGTCCTCCTGCTTCCAGAGAGGGAAAATGGAGGTACAGGAAGCCCTGCACCCAATGTCAAGGTTACTCACTGTAGTGTCTTGGGCACTAAACCAAACTCTGTAATAATAAACAACAGCTTACATAGCACTTACAGTTTGCCAGGTGCTATTCTTTTTTTTTTTTTTTTTTTTTGTCTTTTCTTTTTTGGTGCTGGGATCGAACCCAGGGCCTCACGCATGCTAGGCAAGCGCTGTACCACCGAGCTACATCCCAGCCCATGCCAGGTGCTATTCTAAGAGCTTTATACGTAGAAGTGAAATTTATCACTTAAAGTTCACAATAGTCATGAAACAGTGCTAATGTGCTCATTTTGCAGTTGAGGGTCCCGAGACACAGAGAGGTCAAGTAACATGGTCAAGATCACACAGCTGGTAAATGACTTATTTTTATCCAGCAGTTCTCAGTCAGGGTGTCCCTCCAGGGAACACTAGGCAATGTCTACAAACATTATTGACTGTCAGACTCAGGGTCTGTCTGTTCTGTGTGCATGGCTGAACATCCCACAACGCATAAGACGGCCTCCTTTCCCTTCTCCCACAAAGAGTTATCAGGTAAGTAATGATTTGTGTGTGTGCATGTGTACACTGGGAATGGAATCCAGGGCCTTGCACACACTGGGCAATTGCTCTACCACTGAGCTAAACCCCAGCTCCAAAAAGTCAATAGAAAACTGCTCCTTTGGGAAGGGTGCAGGGTCTCACAGCTGTAATCCTGGCTACTTGGTAGTTGAAGATTGGGAGGATCCAGGTTCCAAGACAGCCAGAGTAAAAAGTTAGTAAGATGTCATCTCAACAAAAAAAAAAAAAAAAAAAAAACGGCATGGTGGTGCATGCCTGTCATTCCAGCTACAAGAGAGGTATAGTGGTCCAGGCCCACCAGGCAAAAGATGCAAGACCCAAGAGGCCAGGCATGGTGGTTCACACACCTATAATCCCAGCACTTAGTAGGCAAAAGCAGGAGGATCACAAGTTCAAGGCCAGCTGGGCTACATAGTGAGAGTCTGGCTCAAAAATCAAAAACAGCTGGGTACCAGTGGCTCATGCCTGCAATCCCAGCTACTCAGCAGGCAGCAATTAGGAGGATCTCAGTTGGAAGCCAGCCCCAGGCAAACAGTTCTTGACACCCTATCTCAAAAAACCCATCACAAAAAAGGGCTGGTGGAGTGGCTCAAGCAGTAAAAGCATCTGCCCAGCAAGCGTGAGGTCCTGAGTTCAAACCCCATTGCTGTGGGAAAAAAAAAATCAAAAACAACCAAAAAAACCCCCACGAGACCCTACCTGAAAAATAGCTAAAGCAAAAAGGGCTGGGGTGAAGGGCTGGGGTGTGTGGCTCAAGTGGAACAGCACTTGCCTAGCAAGCATGAGACCCTAAATTCAAACTCAATTACGCCAACAGAAAAGAAAAGAAAAGAAAAGAAAAGAAAACTGCTACAGGTGCAGTGGCTCAAGTTTGAGACCAGACAAGACAAAAAAGTTTGAGAGAACCCCCCCATCCCAATCAATGACTACCCAGGGAAGCATAAATAGGAGCATCATGATCCAGGCTGGCTATGGTATAAAGTGAGACCCTAGTTCAAAAAGCGCTGCAGAGTGGCTCAGTGGTATCTAGCAATACTGCCAGAAAAAAGAAAAGAAAGAAAGAAGGGAGGGAGGAAACTGCTGCTTTAAACTAGACAGTGACAAGTTGAACTCTGGAGCATGCTTGTGGCAGAGGGAGAATCGACATGTAGTCTTGCCTGAGCCCCATGCCATCCTTCACTGCAGGCACCCTGTACACTGCCTGGGAAACTGGGATGCCAGGCTTCTTCAAGCCTCCAGGGCCTAAAGGCAAGTGGGAGACTGGCAAACGTCAGTGACCTAAGTGTAAGACATCCCTGCTCCTCCCTCCCGGACAGCACTGAGGGGTGGCTGGATGCGAGAACAGCGCAGCTACTCACGGGGTCCTCGAAGCTAGTACCCAGGTGCTCCATGGCATAGTAGAGCTGTCTCTTCTCCCCTAGGGACCGCAGGATGAAACGCTGGATATCCTGAGTGGGGCGAAGCGGGCAGTAGAAGAAATGGAGAGACAAGAAGATGGGAGGTGAAGGCTGGAGAGCAGGCAGCCTCAGGTTCTAGGGGAGGACTGCAAGCTCCCCAAACCCTTCACAGTGCCCTTCACTGTGCCTCAACTTTCAGGGTGTCTGGGCTCAAAGCCAGGAAGGAGTGTGTGTGTGTGTGTGTGTGTGTGTGAGAGAGAGAGAGAGAGAGAGAGAGAGAGAGAGAGAGAGGGAGAGAGAAAGTGCAAAAGTGTATGAGTGCACATGTGTACGAACACAAAGTGAGGGCAGGCAGGAGTTAGGTTAAGGGAAGGGAGGAGGCAAGGGGCTGGACTCATGAAGAGCAGGGCGTTGAGGCAGAAGTCAGACTTGAACTTGGAGTTTCCTTTGGTGGCTAGAAATGATTGGATAAGAGGCCAGAGTGGGAGCGGAGTATGAGTTTCTTCTCAGGTGTGTTGGTTTGAGCTAGACCTACCCCAAGGGTAAGTGAGGAGAGGAGGTTACCTCTCTTGGTCCAAGGCCGGGTCTCGGCTCTCCTAGCTCAGCTTGGTACTGGGTCAGAGCACTTTTGGCTGCCTCATCTTCCGGGTAGAAGAGCAGGACACTGAGGACATTTTCCACGGCCTGAGACAGATTCCCCACTGGAAATGGAGGGGGGGGCAATAAAACAAGGCAGGAGGACAGCAACAACTGGAGAAGGTCTACCAAGACCATCCAACCAACTCCAAAAGCCCCCAGACCACCTGGCAGATATGCCCACCCATCTCTTCTTTCAGTAGCTTGCTCAAACATACCTTCACTGGCAGAGCTCAAAGAAGAGGAAGAGGAGAAAACAAAGCAAGGTGAGAGAAAGCAAGGGCAGGAGGAGCTACATGACCCATCTCCTGGGCTTTTCACAGTGGCGCCAAAGAAGGAGAGCAAATTAAGAGTCTTCCTTCTGAAGTGACGGTCCCCAAGGTCCCTGACAGTGAAACTATAGATCCAGAGACAGGAAGATGAGGCTCAAGATACCATCAGAGAGAAGTCATCACTCCCCATTTCCAACTCCCAGAGCCCACACTTCCCCAGCTGACCTTGAGCATGGGCCTCATACAGCCGCCTCAGCTGGCTAGGAAGGAAGTCGGGGACAGGGAAGCTGCGACCAGGACGGGTGGCTGTGTCGGCCACACAGCGCTGCCGGCACTGCAGGACCCGAATCCAGTGCCCTGCAGAGGACACACACAAGCCATCAAGCTTGTACATGGTCCTCCCTGGCACTCATACCCTCCTGCAGACACATTCCTAGCCCCTCACCTGCAATGGCCTCATAGAGTCCAGGGCTGCTCCCAGCCTCTTCCTCTTCTGCTCCCTGCTGCTCCTCAGGCCCCTCACAGCCTGCACGGCAGCTCTCCATCTGAGCCAGGCTCGCCTGCAGGGCCTCCTCTAGTCTGGGCAGTGCCAGTCCTGCCTCTTGGCGCCCCAATAACTCCAGGCCAGTATCGTAGGCTGCCTGTGAGGAGAGGGGAGCAGTCAGTCACCTGAAATTCAGGGGAGGGTACAGAACAACAGTGGGAAGTGAGAAAAAGGGGAGGGGCATTAGTCTCACTTGGGGCCTGAATTCTATGTCCCCCTGCACCTTGGAAAGGACAGATATGACCTCAGAATCAGATTGTTAGAACATCAGATTGCAGTGACCACAGAGGAAGGAAAGTAAGTCCTAGGACTCTCAGCAAAGCCACTGAGGACCAGTACCCAGATCCGCTGATGCCCAAACTGCACAGGGTGGTAGTCCTGTGTATCCAGTCAGTTGACTGCAGGGGCAGGACTGAGGTGGTGTACAGGGTCTCACCCAATGCGTGGGTGTCTCCAGGTCCCGGAAACTCTGGGGCCGAACCCCAGACATTCGTCTGTACTTCGCCATGTCCTCCCTCATCTGCAAGTGTGTTGGGTTTGCTACAAAGAAGGTGTGTGCTGCAGCTGCTGCCAGGTCTAACTTCTTCAACTGAGGAGTCAGAGAGATGGGAACATCAGATAGGGCTGTTAGACCTCTGTCCCTTCCCAGACACACACTCTGGTTCTGAGTGTGCCAGCTCCCAAAGTCTGTGGGAGAGTGATCAATCAGGACTGTCCCACCTCCCAACCTGCGGAGTCTCTAGAAACCAAAATGTAGGAACTCTCTCTCAGGAGTCTGCTACCTAAGAAAGGGAGGTCCGAAAACTTTGGAGTGGGTGGGACATGGCCAGATGGCCCCAGAGGATCAGGAGACAAAGTAGAAGTGATGGCTAGGTGAGGTGGGAAAGTGGGGAAGACCTGAGCCACTAGCAAAACCCACAGGTCTCTAGGACCCTGAGCTGAGGTGTGTGTAACCAATGCCCCTCCACCCTAGCCACGTAGGCATTAGCCACTATCCAGGTCGCGGTAGCTGGGCAGTGTCCCCTACCATAGCCCCAGAGGCCGCCCTCGGGGGCCCTCAGCATTGCTTTCTTCCCCTAGCCTTTCCGAAGCTCCCTCCTGCCCCAAGAGAAGGCTCACATTCAAACCCTACCGGTACCCCTGACACAAACTTCACACATGCCTCCTCCCATCCTTTGGCTGGTTTCGCCTCCACCCCCACGCTGCTTTGCATTCCAAGGAGAGGCTTCGCTGAGCGCACATAGGTCTCAATAAGTCCTACTAAAATAAAACTGCAGACCTTCCCCTCCATCTTTGATCTACTCCACCCCCATAACCTCTGCATTCCAACTTGGCTCCCACTGTCTCTTGGCTATCCTTTTGGGACCCCTACAGTTCTGATGGGACCTACTCGAATGTAGAGATCTCTTGTAGCACCCTCCACAGCCCCACCCCGAGTCCCGGCCGTGAGCATCCTGCCCTCTCCTGGTCAGCTCTAAGTAGGACAGCAACTAGGGGTAGGGGTAGGACCGTCGCTGGCTCCCGTACCTGGTAATAGGCCCTCTGCAGGTAGTTGTAGGGCTCCCGCCGGCGGAAGGCATTCCGCAGCGCACTCCCCACGCGGAGCCGCGCCGCGCCCCCGGGGCCCAACTTACGCGCTGCGCACCGGGTCAGGCAATCGGCGCGGCGGAGCGTGGCGCGGAGGAGCAGAGTCTCCCAGGACCCCGGGGGCTCCGGGGCGCCGAGAAGCTGGGCGGGAAGCGCGGCGCCCGGCTCGGCCGCGCAGCTTGCCCCGCAGTCCCGCCGCGTGCGGCCCAGCGCCGCCTGGCTTCGCAGCGCCTCCCGCAGCAGCGCCACGGCCCGCGCCCAAGCCCCGGCCGCGTAGGCGCGCAGCCCGTCGGCGTAGAGCAAATCGGGGGCCTGGGGGAGCGCTCCTGGGGACAGTGGGGCCAGGCCTGGGGGCTCGGAGGGCTCGGGCGACCCCGGGGGAGGCAGCAGCAGCAGTAACAGCAGCAACCGGAGGAGCCGGAGCATGGTGCCAGAGTCGCCGAAGGGAAATGCGGCCGGCTGCCGAAGGGAAATGCGGGAGCCAGGAGGGAGGGAGAGAAAAGGGGGGAAGGAGGGGGAGGGAAAGGAAGGAGAGATGGAGAGGAGGAGGGAGAGGAGGTCAGAAGGAATAAGTGACTGAGGCCTAACGGGACCCAGGCCGAGCCGTAGGGAAGGCCAATGTGAGAGACGGAGACAGAAATCAAGGAGCCCAGTGCCACGTCTTAAGACGAGTGGGTCTAGGATAGGTGAGAAAGGGAAAAAAAGGGAGAGGAGGGCAAAACGGGGGAAATTGGAGCAGGCTTGGCACCTCCGTGAGGGCCAGCGCCCGAGGCCCATGTTGTGCGGGTAACTGAAGCTGTTTCTCTACATCCTTGGGCCCAGAAGGAGTGTGGACGTCTCCCACATGCTCATCTACCCTCCCATCCCTTTGGAGAAAGAGCTTGAGAGTGTAGCATGGAGAAGGGTCAACTCCAGGGATGGGATACCGAGTCAGGCCTCAACCGTTTACTGACCCAAAAGTGAGCCCCTTGGATGGATTTTGGGGAAGCAAGCGGGTTGAGCACTCAAACCACCTCCACAAATCTGAACAAAGATCTTTCACAAACCAACAAACTCAAGGGTCTCTCCATGTCCCACCCCAGCATCGTATGTGCATAACCCTGTCTCTGCTATGTCTGTCTGCATGACAGAGTACGATGATTTCTCCATGTGCCATTCTGTACTTCTGTCCTCTGCCCCATTCCATTTTGTCCTCTCTGAGCTCCTCCACACACACTCCCCTTACTCCGCTTTTTGCCACCACAGTATAGGACACGCTGAGATTTCTATGGCAACACTTCAGATTTTAATACATTTTGCTAAGGGTTATGGAAGGTGAGTAGGGCATCTGGTCTGGTCACTTGGATGGGACAGAGCAAGGGGCTCCAGAGCCCAGATCTAGTGCCCGGAGTCTAGAGGCAGCTGCCATAGTCTCAGGGCCAGAGTGAGGTATACCCAGGCCCCCTCTGAGTTCAGCAGACCACTTGGGCTCACAGCGTCAGCTGGGGGAAGATGGGGTTGCCTGGGCCCCAGGGTCTTCCCCAAGCCCTTGCACTCCCCTCACTCCCTGTCAGGGAACAGCGTCTCCCTGCACTTAGCCCCAAAGGAAGTCCAACAGCTCTGCTATCAGGGGACCCAAGGGAGAGTCGGCGTGGTGAGAGACCCAGTGGCCTGGGTCGGCGAGGAGAAGGTCCTGGTGAGGCAGTAGGAGAAGGCAGAGGTGTCTCGTCGATGAAGGTGGTGATCTCCTCCCGGAAGAAGCCAGGACCCCGTGAGGGACCCCCACCTGACCCCAGAACCCCACTTTCCAGGAACTGACGAAGGCTAGCCAGCCCACCACCTTCAGCCTCTTCTTCATCCTCCTCATCCTCCAGCCTGTGTCTTTGTCCCAGGTACTCAGGAGGGCCCCCAAGGGCACGGCTCTGGGACGGGAGGACCCGGATGTCATCAGAGGATGACCACTTGTGCAGGAAGGAGCCTGGTGCCCGAGGGGTAGAGAAGATGTTGGTCTCATCATGGGACAGTCGGCGGGACAAGGGGACCTGGGAAGAGGAGCAGGTGAGACCTGGAGGTGCTGCAGAGACAAAGGTAGAGGGGAAGCAGGAACCAGAGTGGGGACACTCTGCAAGATGGTGCCACACTTTTCAACCTCTCTAAAACATTCACTCCAGTAGGCAAACCTGGTTCTGAGAGGCCTGGGGAGTCTTTGGTTCACCTGCCCCATGGCGTGCCCTGCAGGCCAAGGTTTGGGAATAAGGAGCAAGGTGCCAGAGACTGGAAAAGAGTTGTACAAAGGAGCAGGATAAGGGGTGGGTCCCTAATCCCATACCTGTAAGTAGTGTACTCTCTCAAGAGGGGGGAAGAGCATGTGCCGACCAGGTAACAGCTTCACCTGGGTGGGGTCCCGGCCCCCTGGTCCTGTGGCCCCATTAGCATCAAAACGAACTTTGCACACTCGGCCATCTGTATAGTCATCACAGGCCCCATCTAGGAGAGAAAAGGAGCAGAATGATTACAAACAGAGAACGCCACCCCTACCCCCTCCCCTTTTTAAGCTCAAGGAGAATCCTTTAGCTGCCATTAGTTGTAAGCTCCAAGAGGATGGAGCGAGTGACTTGCATTTATTGCACTCAGTGCTGAATCCCTAGTGCTTCATGCACACAGACCTATGTATTAAAACAATTACCTGTCCCCTTCCAAGAACCGATCCCAGAAATGGGATCTCTCTAGGAGGCTTAGCTTACCTTTAGTACCATAGCCTTTTTGCATTAGGACTGGGGACTGTTTCTCTGGCACTCTGCCTGGCAGGGGCCAGAGCCTGCAATGTGGACTTTTAGAAGGGAGCCCTCAGTGCAAAAGCAGAGTGGGCAGCAGAGTGCAGTGATTAGGCAAAGGGAAACCCGGAAGTGGCATGGGCTCTGTCCAGCAGGGGGCGCTCCAGGGCAGCCCATCTCCTTTCCAGAGAAGGGACCCTTAGAAAGGGTGGAAAAGATAATAGATGCCCAGGAAAGCAAAAGTCCAGCCCCTCCTCTGACCATCATCACCATCCTCCTCCGACATGATTGCCACACACTGCTCCCACACTGTGCGCACGTCGGCACGGTAGCGTTCACAGGACCAGATGAAGGAGGGCAGCAGCAGTGTCTGTGCCATGGAGCACCACAGCACAGCCAACACCATCCACGGAGGAGCTGAGTCTGACTTCAGGGAGAAGAAGCTCACCACCTGGGAGGGGAGAGAGGAAGAGCAGTTCAGGGCCCAGAGCCAAGGGGGCCCACCTGAACCTGATATCCACCCACAGTGCAGTAGTTGGTCTGCAAGAGATCAGGAAGAAGGGCTGGTGGCCTGGCTCAAGTGGTAGAGCACCTGCATGGCAAGTGTAAGGCCCTGAGTTCAAGTCCCAGTGCCATCACCAATAATAATAATAGGTCAGGAAGGGAGGTGGAGTGAGCAGAAGAGAAGGGACTGACTCCGAGGAAGGTCAGGGAAAATGAGGGAGACAAAGCCCTGGCTGGCTTTGGGAGAAAGAGGAAGAGACATGGTGCAGAAAACTTGAAGATGGAGAGAAATCCAGAAGTAGGGACTAGATGGGGTGGTGGATGGGGCCAGCACTGTGGAGTTTTCCCAAGGAGTGCTCAAAGAATGTGTGCTCTCCAGAGAGAATTAGGGAACAGGAATGGCTGTTCACAGCTGGATGGTAGGTTGAACAGTGGAGCGGAAGAATAGCTGATGGAGCTGGATGTGTAGTGGACTGATGATGGGTGATGGAGTTGAACAGATGGTGGAGCTTGGCGGAGGGTAGATGGATGATAGAGATGGGGAATCACAAATGGATTGGGGGAACAGGTAGAGGAGAGGAAGCTAGGTTGATAGAATTGGAGAAGAAATGGGGCTGCTCCATTGCTGATGGAGATCAGATGTTGATGGTGGGACCTGAATATTAGGGAGAACGGGGGGGGGATCCCAATCTCACCAAGATAGGCACCCCTGTGAGTGAATCATAGAGAAAGACGATGGCGCTGACCAAGTTGGTGACCTGCAGAGATGTCTTGGCAGATTCAGAGCCATCCAGTGAGGACCGTCGCTTGCCTCGGGTATCTTCCACCACAATGGCTGGCACCTCAAAAGCTGGCCGGGTACCCAAGCCCCCCAGCCCACCTGCCTTGGCTCCTCCGCTGCCCCCTGCTCTCCGGGCCTGCTGAGCTCTTCGGGGCCGGGCCCATAGCGTCTGATAGAAGGTGATGGCCACACAGACCAACCCCATGACAATGCCCCCAAGTAGCAAGAGGCTGAAGCAGACACCAAAGCCAAGGCCAATCTTGGAGACTATGAACTGGCAGCCTCGGGCGTAGTAGCGCTCGCCATTGTTGTGCCAGCCGATGGAGGGCAGTGTGGAGAGGATGAAGCTGACCATCCAGATGCCCATAACAGCATGCAGTGCCTGCTTCTTGGCGTTGCTGAGGCGGTAGTTGACCGGCCAGCGCACCATCCACATGCGATGATAAGAGAGCGAGGCGACTGTGAAACAGGTGGCCAGAGCCAGTGTGTAGTAGGTGGACACAAAGACCTTGCAGATGCTCTCGTTCCAGTCATAGTCGGAAGAAGCCTGCCGCCGTAGCTGTACCACAGCAAAGGTGGTGAGGGGCACAGCTGCCATGAGTATATGCGTGCCTGCCAGAAAGCAGAGCAGCAGCTCCAGTGGCTTGTGCTTCTGCTGCTTGGCTGAGATGCTGAGGATGATCCAGGCATTGGCCAGCAGTGCCAGGAGCCCACAGGCCAGCCAGGACAATGCGTTTGAGCGCAGGGAGGCCTCCTCTGCCCCCACCCCGCCCCGCGCCATCCTATCCTCAGCCTCACCCCCACCCCCTTAAACTCCTGGGGGGTGGGGGCTAGGTCTCACCCAGGAGCCCCATTCACAGGCACCCCCATGATGCCCACAATCCTTGCCCAGTAGTCGGGCAGGCAGCCCCCAGGCCCACTCGACTGCTTAGCATGGCATGATGGACCCAGCTGAGGCCAGGTGGGCAAGGCAGGGGAGGAGGCTGCAGGTCAGCAGAGGCAGTCCTCAGCCTCCGTGTTGGGCTGGGCTTTTTCTTAAATATCCCTGTAACTGATGGGGGAGGCAAGCTGGCTGCTTTCCCACCTAAGAGGCTGGCTGGGACGTGCAGGTCTCTTTTTCCTCTGGCTCTTGACCAGTCAGGGAATCTTCTGGATGCCCCAAGGGGTTTGGAGGTGGGGCTCAGCTACCTGGATAACTGCAAGGGAAAGATGAGATGTGGGAGGGGGAGGGAAAGATCAGGTTTAGGCTGTTCTCTAACCCACTTTTTGTGCCCCCTTTCTCCTGAAACTATAGAAATGACTGAAAACCAGGGGTCATTTCAAACATAATGAATCTGCTTTAAATCGATGGCCCCTGACCCCACACAGGTTACGAGCTCTCATGCTTCTAGATCACCAGGAGGAGAGGTAGTCTTTCCTCTCCGTCTCCCATCCCTTTGCAGCCCTTTCTCCCTGCTCTGCAACTCCCATCTTCTTCTTACAATATCATCTCAGTTGTACTCCATCCCTATCTTCATGTCCCTAAATCTCTCTTCAGAGCTACTGATGGGGGCGACACATGACTTTTTCTTCTTAGGGCTTCACAGTAAACAGCTTTCCTTACCTGCCAGTCTCCCAGCAGTCTTGGTGCTCAGCCCCATTTCCCCAAGTCCGGATGATAACCCTCCAGCTCCCCAGGGAAATAGAAAAATGGGAGAAAGGAGGCTGGGACTGAAAGAGGGGCTAGGAACCGGAAGGCGGGGAAACCACTGACATCAGAAGCATCCAGAAATGGAAAGAGGGGGAACTAGGGAGAAGGAGGAGAGTTTGAGCAGAAGAGAAAGAGGGGCAAAGTGGTAGTATCTGAAAATAGAAGGAAATGCTCAGAAGCCTCTGGAGAGGAGGCCTTGGAGGGAGGAGGGGGGACGGAGGTAGGGAACAGGGAGGCTGAGAAGACAAGCCCAGTGTTTGATGAGGTGCCCACCCCCACTAGCAGACCTTGAGTCTCCTCTCCTAGGCGAGAGAGCCAGAGCCTCAGTTTCCCTCTGATGGAATGGAAAGCCCTGATCTTAGTGACGCTTCAGTGAGCCCTAGGGAGGGGGCTAAGAGGAAATCATGCAGAACACTGAACAGAGTGGAGACTGTAAGGATGAGCATAATGGCTTTGGGGCAAAGGGGTACAAATGGTGCACCGCAATGCTAGGTCTATTTCCTGAGGAAGAACCACAGACCCTTGTTCTCCCCAAGAAGTCCCAGTCGACCCCCCACCTTTTTCTTCCCTGGGAGCCCAGTATACCCTAGTTGCCATGGCAATGGCCAGCCAGCGGGAGGTGGAGGGAATTGGTGGGGAGGTCCCCCCACTATCCTCCCCTACAGCCTAGGGCCCCTTCCCACCCACCTCCCCCCAGGCCTGGCTGGTGAGCTCAGGAAGAAAGAGATGGGGAGTCAGAGAGAGGAGGGAGGCCGGTAGGATGTGAAGGACAGAAAGAAGAAGGTGAAGGACAGAGAGAGCTCAAAGGAAGGGAGGAGGGGGTCCTGGGGGACTCCCTGGCCGACAGGGGGTCTGTCGCCCTTCGTGGTGAAGGGGTAAGGTCAGGCGGCTCCTCCCTGCTGTCACCCACCGCAGAAACAGCAGGTGGCTGGGGAGGAGGGGCGGGCCAGAGGGGAGAGGAGGCAGCTGGGGAAGCGGGGAGGCGCCGCGGGGGACGGGGCAGGGGTCGTCTTACCTCTGGTTGCGCCCAGCACTGCCTGGAGACGCACTCCCGACGCGGCTCTCCCGGGCTCCGGCCGCCTGCCGGCTCAGCTCGCCCGCCCTCCTCCTTTCTTCCCTCCCTCCCTCCGGGCCTCCCTCCCCCAGTCCCAGCCTCCCGGGCTCAGCCAGGCTGCTCGCTCCGTCTCGGCCCCTCCCGACCCCTCCAGGCCCCTCTGTCCCGGGGTCAACGGGCCAGCCCGGGTTAGGGAACCGAAGCACAGCTTTGGGGTGGGGGGCGGCGAAGGTAGGGCGGGGAAACTGGACGGCGGTGACTTAGAGGGGGAGGGGCAACGAAGGCACCGAGAGGGAGGAGGCGAGGAGGATGGCGGGGAGCGGGCTTCATTGGTGAAATGGTTGGTGTCCTGCCCCCATTCCATCCCGTTTTTCCAACACGAGCACGAGCCCAAAGAGGCAGCTGGTGTTGGGGACCGAGGAGTTAGCTGTTGGGGAGGAGGATGCGTGTGTCACTCTGTGAGGGTTGTTCTTGGGTAGAGCTCAGAGGGGCATGGACTGGAGGCTGTGAGGGGCTTGTGATGCAAGTAGGGCTGCATGTGGAGCTGGGGATGGCAAGAGGGTCTGAAAGGATGTAGGCTCATCAGTACACACACACACACACACACACACACACACACACACAGCTTTCTCCTGGAACACAAATGCACACACAACACACACACACACACACACACACAGCTTTCTCCTGGAACACAAATGCACACACAACACACATTACAGTTTCTCATAGTCCTTTCTCCCATCCACACCCATAGACACAAGGAAAGCACACACACAACCCCTACAGTCATGTCCCCTGGTCATATCACACACATGTAATTGCAGAGTCTTCACACACACACACACACACACACACACGAAAAGCATCTTTTTAGTAATAACTTTATTGTATTTTTCTGTCAGCTCAGGAAAGCAAGGGTGCAGAGTGGGCACAGAGTAAGCAATCGGGAGCCTGACAGCAATTGGGTGGCCTTTCTAGAAGAAGCAAGCTGGAAGAAAGGGACAAAAAGGAAAAGGGAAAGGGAGGCAGAGATCAGGAGGATTGCACTTTGAAGCCAGCCCCAGCAAATAGTTCCTGAGACCCTATCTCGAAACTATTCAACACAAAACAAGGCTGGCAGAGTAGTTTAAGCTGTAGAGCACCTGCCTAGCAAGCTTGAGGCTCTGAGTTCAAACCCCAGTACCACCAAATAAAAGGGGGAGGGGGCAAAGGGAAGGGGTTAGGACTGAGAGAGGTGTAAGGAAAAAAGAAAAGAGAGGGGCAAAGAAGCTGGGGATTCTGAGAGAAATGAATCAAGAGGAAGAAGACTACTTGTAACCCTGTGTCCCTTGTGGCTAAGGCTTCTTCCCTGTGTCCTGAGTGGCTAAGGGGAGAAGGAAGAAAGGTTCAAGGCAGGGTATGGATAGAAGGCCAGCACTATCACCTTTACAGGGGTCCCCTCAGAGAGTTCACTCCCAGGCTAGCCCCTGGCCTCCTCCCTCAGCAGAACTAACCTTACAGAAAGTTCTACACAGGGTGTTACAGGTCACTGGGCATTCTCTCCCACAAGGCCCGTGCTTCCTGCCTGTGACCTGGTAATAGGACTACCACCAGCAGATGATGAAGGAGGGATCTGAGGCAGGAAGGCCCTCCTCTATGTTCCTAAACTCTCTGAGACAGGCCCTTTTTGTGGGTGGTGTGCTCCTGTGGCTTCAAAGGTGCTACTGGGTGCCTGTGACCAGCCACTGCAGAGGTCTGTGTGGCATTTGTCCCTGCATTAAGAAGCAGCAGTGACTGTAGGGGTTAGGAAACCAGGTTAATCTGGACTTCAGCACTTGCTGGCTATGTGACCTTGAGTAGGCATCTAAATTCTGTTTCTGTTCTGTACACCAGACAGTCTTGGTCCCATCACTGTAGGATTTTTGTAAGAGTCGAATAGACAGATGATATGAAACTGGTTTATAAACTGACACATGCTGCTTGGGGAAGAAGGAATTGTGACTGTGGATGAGGGTGTGGGTGTGTGTTCAGGAAGCCTGCTGGTACCTGGGTCAGGGTGTGAGTCTGCGGCCCTGCCAACACAGAGTGAGAAGCAGGCAGCTTGGGGCAGTGGGGCTGGCTTCAGGAGCCTTTGGATATGCATCTGTCCTTGGGTAACTGAGTTATCAGCCAAGTTCCCATCCTGTTTGGTTCCAGGGTCCACTGGGACAGTCCTACGCTTCTGGTTTCCAGACATTCAGCCCTACTCTCCATGCCAGGCTGGGCTGGTCCTCTGCACTGCCCTGGGATCCAAGCAAACAGCTGAGGACAGGGTCCAGAAGAATAACCAAAGAAGGGCTAGGGCTTGGATGAAAAGGAAATGGGAAAGAATAAATGATGTGATTGATTAAGCCTCTGAAAAGTTGATATCAAGACTGCCAAGGCGGTTGGGAACAGAAGGTGAGGAACAATGGTTAGTCATGGAGGAGGAGAGCAGGAGGCCAGAGGCACTGGGATCTGCTACATTCATTTGGTCCACAGGCCTGAGCCCAACAGGAAATGCAGGACAGACAGATGGCTGGACCACAAGTAAGGCCTTAGCCTCAGATGAGACTCCGAGTCTTCTGCAGCCGGCTGGAAGAAGGAAGAATAAGGGGGCGAGTCCATTCCCCAAGTCCTTGGTGTTCTAGGACCTCCATGGCTCTCACACCCACTTTTCTCTTCCAGTGCAGTGCAGACCCTGGGTGTGGTTGCAGGCACACCCAGAGATATCGGAGGCCTGTGGTCTCTTCACCTCTGTCTTCTTCCACCTCGTCTCACCTCCTTGACCACCCCTTCTCACCCTTTCTCCTCTCTACCACATCCCCTTGACCCCCATCTTCTCAACAACACTCCTCCTCAACCCTCTTTTCAATTCCTTCCTTATTGCCTCCCCCCACCCCTTTCCTCCTCTTCTCCTTCCCTCCCTTCCCCTTCTCTCCCCTCCCATTGCTCAGCCCAGATCCTTACTGGGGGCACTGGCAGGTCTTCTTCTCACTGAGCAGCCTCTTGATCTGAGACATCCGTTCTGCCTGGCGCTGTCCAGGGACAAGGAAGGGAGTTGTGAGGGTCCCAGGCCTCCAGGAGGGAAGTGCCCCTTGGAGGGGGGAGTGGGGGGAGCTGGGAGAGAAGCATTTACTGGGACTGAAGCCATATGTCCTGGAATTGACTCTGCTCCTTCCTATCTGTCTCTCTGCGTCGGACCTGGGGCAGGGCCTGGTCCATAATGAGGGACCTTGGGGGCTGAGTAGAGAGAGCTGGCCAAAAACCAGTCACACACACAGGATACCCTCGTATGGGCCTCAGGTACTCAAGGGCCCAGTGAGGAACATGGTGGAGGGGTCTGGGAGACTTGCTTACCCGTTGGTGCCGACACCTGACACAGCAGAAGATGCAGAGTCCAGTTAAGACCAGAAAGCCTATGGTGCCCCCCAGCACAATAGTCAGGAACATTGGCTGGTCCTGGCTTGGTGCCGAAGACAAGACTGCATGAGAAAGAGAGGGGTACTCGGCACACTGTCCACCATTGGGGGCACAGGGACCCCTGGAGGACAGACTTAGGTCTAGTAGTTGGCCTGGGTGCACAGGGCTCTCAAAGAGCACCAGGGCTTGAGGATGCAGAACTAGGGAGGAATTTTATGTTTTAGAGACTACAGGGTGCTCTGGAGAGCTAGAAGATTGGCACAGACCCTGGGCCCTATGTATGAGTGTGTGTGTGCGTGCGTGCGTGCGTGCGTGTGTGTGTGTTTGGAGAGAAGCCAAGGAGGAGGGAGAGCTCGTGGTTAGGAGGACCCCATTCCTAGGCTGTAGATCTGAGGGTGAGAACTTGGAGGGCTCCATGTGAGAACCTATAGCCCAGGACCACACCCATCTCATCTTATCATATCACCTCTGTGACTCCATGACCCCTCCATCTCATAAGAATTGGGAGCCTGGGATTTTGGGTTGTCTCTGCCAACTTCCAGGAAGGTACCTCAGCTGAGGAGGCCAAAACTTGGGGTTATATCTTGGATCTTGGATCCTTACCCTCAAACTTGGATTCCAGCAGGACCTGGTCCTTGTCACTCAGTAAACACTGCCACATTCCTATCTCAGGGTTCTGCACCTGAACCATCTTCTCTTGCTTTGAGACATGGACCTTCTGGTTCTCCAGCTTCAAGGTCAGCATGAGCTTTGGAGGGCTTGGTCCCAGGACCTCGCAGACCAAATTGTTCTGGGTCTGAGCCACTGTAGAGGAAGGAGAGGCTGAGACTGGGAGCCTGGCCCTCAGGGTTCCCGGCACCTTCAAGCTCTAAGGGGATTCCATAGAACTATCAAAGTTTTCTTTGACAGACAGCTTTCTTTTTGCCTTTCAGAGCACATTTTCATGCAGTGGTAAGGTAGAAAACACAGCTTTGGAGGTCCAATGGTCTTGGATTTAATGGCGTTTGATCCCAGGGCCTTACACTTGCTAAGCAGGCACTCTACCACTTGAGCCACTCTGCCAGAGCCAGCTCTGCTTCTTACTAGCTGGGGTGTCCCTGAGCAAGATATTTAAAAAGCAGAGTCCCAGACAATAATTAAATGCATGAGTACATGTAAAGTATTTGACACCTGGCATGTACCAAGCACTAAGTGGTAGCTATTATTACTTGTGGCGTTGCCATAATGATGTAATGTGAAGAACTCAATGTCGAGTTCATTATTACTCATGTATAAAGAGCAGGGTTGTTGTGTGTTACAAAGGTGAGGAAGCAAGCCCACAGTGGGTGGGGGGCCTTAGCCAGGGTCACAGAGGGACAGGCAAAGGCAAAACTAGACCCCTGGTTGTTAGCCCAGACCCTTTGGGGATTCTCAGTGGAACTATCCTCAGGCTGACTCATGGATGTGGGTGAAGGACATTTTTTTTTTCGGTCTTAATTCAAAACCAGCCCAGGGCTGGGGGTGTAGCTCAGTGTTAGAGTGTGTGCTTAGCGTGCATGGGTTCCCCTGCACCAAAAATGATAAAAAACAAACCCCAAACCCAAAGGGTCATCAATCAGTTCAGCCAAGCAACCAGGACGTGGGCATCCCTTTTTAGGACCTTGCTGGCCTTGGAGGGAGCCCTAGCCAGCCCCTCAACCTCCTTCTCCTGTCCTCCCCTTCTCAGCCCAGGACCTCACCTCTCATCACCACCAAGTTCACTTTCTTATGCAACTTTCCTTTGGGTAGAGTTAGAGTCAGGTGCATAGAACCAGCATACTTAGGCAAGGCCTGGGGAAGTTTCAGGTGAAGTGGGAGTTTCTCAGCCAGTTGGAGCTTGGTGTCCAGGGTAACCTTTTGGACAGACACCTTCTTCTTCTCCATAGAGAAGGTGACCCAGGACTGAGAGGAAGAAGCCCCCTCTGCCTGCCACCTCAGCTCCCCACTCAGGTTTTCATCTTCAAAGTTAAGTGGGAAGGAGAACTCCACCTGCTCCCCCTCTTTCTTATACACTGTGTTGATGGTCTTCATAAAACCTGGAAGTGGAAAAGGATGGACCCTGGGTGAGGTGGAGGTAGGAAAATGAGAGAGTACATTGTGGGTTAGGCTTGTGACAGGGGCAGCAAAGAGATGGAAGGGGACTAGGTGAGTCCATACCTACTCCAAACCTAATTCCAGGTACTTAAATTCCTTCCTAGCTCTCCAGTCTTCCATCCACCTCTCCACCCCAACATTCCCACAGCAGCTCACTGCCCCCCTTCTCCCAGAAGGCTTTATAAAATATCTTCACCATGGGGGGGGTTCTCCCTCCTTGGAATCCCTGAAGGGGAGAGCCATTTGCTCTACACTCATTAGGTGCATAATTTATTTCCCTTCACAAAATAGGACCCAATCCTTAAACAGGGCTTACTATGTGACAGCCACAGTGTGGCTAGGTACTGTCATAGTTAGCATTTGCTCTATTTTACAGATGCAGAAGCCAAGGCAGAGGTGCAGTGCCTTGCTCAAAGTCATGTGGTTGTGACAGAGCCCATGCACTAAAGCACCACTCTGTGCTCTGGGCTTTTGGTCTCTCCACAGTGCCTAGCTGAGGATGTAGAGGTGCAATGCAGAGCATCATCAGTCAGGTTTACCAGGGTTAGTGTCCCTCAGTGCATAGATTGGCCACCTTGGTAGGAGTGCGGAGTTGAGGCCACAAGGAAAATAGATGCCCTTGATTGGGCTTTGATCACTTGATAAAGCGAGAGCACACAAGGGAGGTATGAGGATACGTAAGACACCTCAAAAACTAGATAGCATTTGTTGCCCTCGACGCAGAGAAACTAAAGCAGATACTTTAAAGCAACTGAGGCCAATAGGAGAAGGGGACCAGGAACTAGAAAAAAGGTTAGTTCAAGAAGAATTAACCTAGAAGGTAACACACATGCACAGGAAATCAATGCGAGTCAACTCCCTGTATAGTTATCCTTATCTCAACTAGCAAAAACCCCTTGTTCCTTCCTATTATTGCTTATACTCTCTCTTCAACAAAATTAGAGATAAGGGCAAAATAGTTTCCGCTGGGTAGCGAGGGGGGTGGGGGGGGATAGGGAGGGGGTTGGGGGTAAGGGAGGAGGTTGGGGGATAAGGGAGGGGTGGGGGAAGGGGGGAGAAATGACCCAAACATTGTATGCACATATGATTAAAATAAAAATTTTTTAAAAATTAAAAATAAAATACATAAAAGAATAAAAAATAAAGAGTGAGAAAAAAAAAAAGAAAATAGATGCCCTTTATCACCCCTCCTTTGGGTCCTTTCCCTGGGGTCTCTCACATCCCTACTTCCCCATCCCTTCTTTCCCTCAGTCTACCTGAAGGGTGGCTGTAATCAGCCCTCTCAGGAGGAGGGGTTCAGAGTGTTCCTCAGGTCAGATCTCAGCTCTAGGAGTCTGGGCCCAGCCCACATACAGCAGAGGAAGGGTGGGAGCATCTAAGTAGGGATGAGGCTGAAGGAAAGGACATCTCTTACCCAGCACCTGGATCTTTATGTCAAACTGAAGCTCCTTCTGGTCCTGGGAAATGGTGCAGGTCCAGGTGCCACTCTCCAAAACATTCAACATGTATGCTGAGAGGACCTTGGCCCCACTGATAATTCTATTCTCTGGACTCTTGCATTTCATCAAGGGGCTACTACCAGAGGGGCCTTCCAAGGTCAGGGTCAGGTTCTGCCCCTGCAGCAGATAGGAATCTGAGTTGGGAGTCACTGTGGAGAGAGCAGGTCACCTGTGTCACATGCACCATTTGCAAGAAGGGAAGAGGAGAGTCTCTCCATTGTCCCTTGTCCCAACATTGCCTGTCCTCTCATCATCTAGCTGCCTAGCCACAGCCCAAGGCAAATCTTCCTTCTCTCTCTTTCCTTCTCCTCTCCCCTTTCCTCTCTCCCCTCATCTCTCTCCCTCCATCCTTTGGTTCCTTCCCTCTTATTTCTCTTTTTCCCTACTCTGCCTAACCAAAGGCTTGTGGAAGGTTTGAGGAGACTTGGTAGCCAGTCAGATCCATCTGTGAAATCCACCACCTCAGGCCCCAATTTAGTGTAGGGGTAGGAGTAGGGAAGGAAGAGAGGTGGGCCTGAGGTGTCTGCATCTCAGGCCTGTCCCACTCACCTCTGAACACCTGCAACTCCACCTCCAGCCTCTTGTTCTCCACTTCACAAATGTAAGTCTTTGAGTCCTTCACCTCAAGTTTATGGATGATCAGGGGAAAGGATCCTTGATCCCATGAAGCTTTTTTTGACTCAACACGATCCTTCAGATAGGATGTACCTGAAAGCAGAGGAGGTTGAATGTCCTGGTGACATGGCATCTCTGGCAAGAGTAGTACCCAGAACTCTCTTGATCTGATTGTAGAATCTTCCCCTCATCCTAATCAGAGAATCCCAGACTGGTGATCTTCCTAATCTCTTGAGTACTTGGTGTTATAGGCATGAGCCACTGCCCTTGGCTGATAGTATTTTGAACTAGTGAGATCATGGTTCAAGTTAGCCCAGGGAAAGACTTAGGAAGACCTCCAGCTTGACAAATAAGCTGAGCATGGTGGCATGTACTCTGCAGTCCTACAGCTAGTTACATGAGAGGCATAAGTAGGAGGATTGTGGTCCCAGGCCACCCCTGAAAAAACACAAAACCCTACCTGAAAATAACTAGAGTAAAAAGATCTGGGAGTGTGGCTTAGTGGTAGAGTGCCTACCCCGCAAGCACAAGGTCCTAAGATCAAGTCTCAGTACTGACAAAAAAAAACCCCAAAAAACAGGTTCTGGTGACTCATGCTTGTAGTCTTAGCTACTTGGGAGGCTGACATTTGGAGGATCATAGTTTGAGGCCAGGCAAATAGTTTCTGAGACCCCAAAATTACCAGAGCAAAATGGACTGGAGGTGTGGTTCAAGCAGTAGGGTGCCTACTTTGTAAACACAAAGCCCTAAGTTCAAACCCCAGTCCCACAAAAAAAAAAATGTGTGTGTGTGTGTGTGTGTGTGTGTGTGTGTGCAATCCCCAGTACCACCAAAAAATATTTTTATTTGGAGAGCATCAACTCTGCATGAATCATCTTCAGTTAATCTTCACAAGAATTCCAGGAAATCGGTACTGTTTTGCTTATGTTGCCAAACTCTTCCACATTTTGGGTAAGAGTATAAATCAGTACAATTTCTTTGGAAGGTAATGTATAATATGTATAGAAATTACAAATGTACATGCAAACCTAAATGTCCACCCAAAAAAGTTAGCTAAATAAATTATAGTTCATCCACTCGGTGGATTGTTGTGAGGCCATAAGAGAAGAATGAGGACGTTATTTATATATTGATATGGAACAATGTCTAAGAAATGACTAAATGAACAAAGCAAGATGTAAACAGACTACTATTTATTCTAAAAGGGAGGGCTAGAGGTATTGCTCAGTGGTAGGGTGCTTGTCTAGTGTGCCCAAGGCCCTGGGTTTGATCCCTAACACAATAAAGTAAGGGGGCAGGAAAAAATTTATAATATATATATATATATATATATACACACACACATATACATACATAAATCTCCCATATCTGCAGGTTCTGTATTCATAGATTCAACCAACTGTTGGTTGAAAATACTTGAGCTGGGTGTCAATGGCTCACACCTGTAATCCTAACTACTCAGGAGACAGAGATCAGGAGGACTGAGGTTCAAAGCCAGCCCAGGCAAATAATTCAAGAGACCCTATCTCAAAAATACCCAACACAAACAAGGGCTGGTAGAGTAGCTCAAGTGGTAGAGTGCCTGCCTTGCAAGCGTGAGGCCCTGAGTTCAAACCCCAGTACTGCCAAAAATAAGATAAAGTGTACAGTGGACATGTGTAAGCTACACGCACATCATTGTGTATTGAGCATTCACGGAGCTTGGTATCTGGGGGAGTGTCTGCAACCATTTCCCCAGACACCAAGGGATGATTGCGCGTGGGAGTATATGTGGTTATATTTATACACATGTATATGCCTTGGGTATGAAAAAATGTTTCTGGAACAGAAGAAAATTATAACCTTGGTTGCCTCGGAGAAAAGGAAGCAGATACCTGTGAGACAGGTGTTGGGGGCAGGACTTTCAGTGTGTGCCCTTCTCAAGCTTTAACATTTTGACTCCAAAAAGAGGCAGGGCTGAGATGAAAATTTGGCATGTCTCTTCATTTACTATCTAACAACCATCACCCAGAGGAAGTTCCTTCCTTAGCTAGCCATTTTCTGGTTCAGTAGTAGTTCCAGAATTCATGTGGTGGAGGACTTTGGTACTCAATTTACATAGCAAACACAGAGGTTTTTCATTTACAGTGCATATTTGGAGGATGGCGGACATGTGGTGGAGAGTAAACCCCTACCTCCAATGTCCTGAGTACATGCCCTGAGCTGTCAGTCCTAGGCCCGCACTCTCTTTTTGCCTCGGTGCAAAGGATGAGGTCCTGTGAGCCATACACTCTCTCTTCTCTCCTCTCCAGCCCCCACTGTTCTCTCACCTTGCTCACCTTGCTCATCCTCTCCAAGAGACCTTTCCAGACAGCCTGGTGGCCCTGGGCACACACCTGCCCCCCAATTGTCCCTCTCATATGTGCCCAATCTCCCCTTTCTTTTGTCCCTTCTGTAGTTCCTACCCTGCTTGGTCTTTCTCCTATATCTACACACTGGTTTAGTTCCCCAATTTTTTCTACATTCCTTATCCTATTAACTAAACTTCTTCGGAGTGGCTTACTCTGGTCCTGTCCCCTTTTCACCTCTATGAATTCTCCCCTCCATACCTAAGTTCCAATTCCTTTCCTTATTCTTAGACTCTTGGTCTAGGTGCTGCGCGAAGCTCTGTTGTTAGTTCCCAAACCCATTTATATAGACCTGCCAGCTCTGCAGGTGATCCCCAAATTAATTTTCCAAGCCTCAACCTCTTTTGTCAATTCCGGGCCCACCTTTCCAAGGGCTCAGGGAATAGCTCTATATGAATTACCTGCCATTGCGTCACACTCAGTTGGTTCCAAATGAAATAAATCACCCTCATCCTCAAATAAGTCTTCCTTCTTGCTTTCCTTTTTTTCTGATGAAGAAAACCCTGGCCCACTTGTCCGTGCTGTCCCATACTTTGGAAAAGAGATTGCAGAACAGCATGAAGACCTCAGAGAATGGGCAAATCTAGGCTAAATTCATAGGGAGAGACCAGTATTGAATGAAGCCTTAAAAGAAGTATTGGCAGGCTCAGTGGTAGAGCGCTTATTCCTAGGTGCAATTCCTGGCACAGCAGGGGGGAAAAATACAGGTGACAGGTGGGGGGGGAGGGAAGCAGCAAGGACATTACAGGAAGGAAGGGAGAAAAGCCCCAGGAAAGTAGTACAAGGCAAGCTGTTAGGAGATCATCTGGGTGCTCCAACAGAGGCTCCTAGGTGTGGTCTAATGGCTGGGAGTGACACTGCTGTGGAAGTCAGTACTGCAGCAAGGGGAGAGAAATCCAAGTAGGAGAGACTACACATCCTTCTAGGATGCAGAAAGAATGACCAGGGTGCTCACTGTAGCTCAGGAGCAAACAAAGAAGAGAATGAAACCAAAAAACTGTGACAAGGAAAGGAGTGGCTATAGTTGGTGACGGGAATAAAGTAGAAAAAAACCTTGGACTCTGGTTCAGAAGTTGAGGCAAGAAAAGGGTGAAACCATCATTGGTAAATAACAGGAAGGAGGAAAGATCAGACCATATAAACAGAACAAAAGCTTTCGCACAAAACACTTAGGAAATTTTAGAAGCATAACGTTTTAATCTCACAGGCAACCAAGGAAATAAAGAAATGCGAATTAAAACAACTATGATATATTTTTTAACTATCAAATTAGCAAGAAACAAAAAAGGTTTTAATAATGCTACTCAATGCTGGCCAGGGTGTTAGTGGGAAAGGCACACAGTACTATTAGCTAGAGTAATGTAAGCAGACAGCATCCTTCTAGAATGTAGTGTTTTTTAAAGTTCACATCTTTTTAATTTTTCTTGGTGTTGCTGGAGTTTAAACTCAGGGCCTCACACTTCCTAGGCAGGGGCTCTTACTGCTTGAGCCACTCTGCCAGCTCCTAAAGGTCACATCTTTAATTTCATTTTGAAAACTTTCTCCTTAAAACAGTAATTTTAAAAAGCAAACTAAAATTTAGATACAAAAATCATAATTATATTATTGTTAAATAGGGTACAATGTTAGACAAAACAACAATGACAGTACATTACAGGGCATTCATTTGACAGACTATTCTGCATATTATTTTTCATAAAATTGGAATTATTCATAATATACACTGAAAACTTTTTTTTTTTTGCAGCACTGGGGTTTGAACCCAGGGCCTTGAGCATACTAGGCAAACACTCTACTGCTAAGCTACCTCCTCAGCCCCTGTAACATATATTTTAAAAGTTGTTTTAAGATAATCTTTGCTTTTTTTTTTTTTTTTTGGCAGTACTGGGGCTAGAACTCAGGGCCTCCCACTTGCTAGACAGGCACTCTACCATTTGAGCCGCTCCACCAGTCCTGTTTTTGTGTTGGTTTGGTTTTTTTTGAGATAGGGTCTTGCAAACTATTTGCTCAGGCTA
Organism: Castor canadensis; assembly: GCF_047511655.1. Lineage (NCBI taxonomy): Eukaryota > Metazoa > Chordata > Mammalia > Rodentia > Castoridae > Castor > Castor canadensis. The sequence goes on from NC_133391.1 coordinate 36,896,827, forward strand.
GCTTTGAACCTAGATCCTCTTGAGAAACTAGGATTACAGGCATGAACCACCAGTACCTGGCCTAATCTTTACTTTTTTAGGTTTGTCATTTGAACTACCAAAATTATAAAGACTTAACACTTTCCCCTTCCTTCACTCACCCTTCTATTACTATTAATAAGAAGTTTAGTGTGCGTTCCATGTTTTTTCCTTTTCTCATGCAAACACATATTCATACACATTGAATTTTTAAATTAAAATGGTATATGAATATATACATGACACATATAGCTTACACTTTTTTTTCCTTTTTCAGAATCCAGGGATTTACACGTAATAGGCAAGTGCTCTACCACTGAGCTATATCCCCAGCCCTTAGTTTCTTGAGACAGGTTCTCAATAGTAGCCCAGGCTGGACTACTACCTTAGCCTCCCAGAGTACTGGAATTTCAGGTCTGAGCCACCATGCCCAGTTTTAGCTTACTCTTTTCATTTAAAAGAATACCCTTAAGCTGTACGATGGTGACTCACGTCTGTAAACTAGCTACTTAGGAGGCTGAGAGCAGGAGGATCGTGGCTCAAGGCCAGCCAGACAAATAGTTCACAAGACCCCCATCTCCAAAATAACCAGAGCAAAATGGACTGCAGGTGTGGTCCATTTTGCAAGCATGAATCTCTGAGTTAAAACCCCAGTCCCACCAAAAAAAAAAAAGGAATATCCTTGACATGCTTCTAAGTATGTATACAAGGATGGAGCTTTATTCTTTTTGTTTATTTTGAAATTATAAAAGCTAATCTTTTAATTCCAGTTTGAGATACTGTACTTTCATATGCAGTTATAAGACATAACGCAGAGAGTTCAGGCATTGTGATACGTGCCTGTAATCTCAGCTATTCAGGAGGCATAGGTAGGAGGATCACAGTTTGAGGACAGACTGAGCAAAAACTTGAGACTCTACATGACAAATAACTGAAGCAAAAAGGGATGGACGCATGGCTCAAGTGGAAGCACGCTTGCCTAGCAAGAACAAGGCTATCAAATTCTGGTAAAGAAAGAGAGAGAGAGAAATCCTGTGTGTTCTTTATTAGGTTTACCTCATTGGTAACACCTTGGAAGCTAAAATACAGAACATTTTCAGCACTACACCAAAAAGATGCTTATGTAGTACATCTCCTTCCCTCCTGGGCCCCTCACCCACTTAGTCCCTGGCAGTCACTAATCTATTGTCCACTTCTATAATTTGGTATTTCTAAAATGTTATAGAAATGAATTTACACAGCATTACATTTTGAGATTGACTTGTGCATACTATAATTCATTCCTTTTTTTTTTTTTGGTGGTACCAGGGTTTGAACTCAAGGCCTCATGCTTGCTAGGCAGGTGCTCTACCACCTAAGCCACCCCACCAAGCCTTTTTTGTGTTGGATATTTTCGAGATAGGATCTTGTGAACTATTTGCCTGGAGCTGGCTTTGAATCCAATCCTCCTGATCTCTGCCTCCTGAGCAGCTAGGAGTACAGGCGTGAGCCACAGGTGCTTGTGTGTTTGCTTTTAATGGAAGTAGACGAAGTATCATCTACATGATTCTTGAAATCATATAATTTATGTGATAGTTATTTTTCTAGTACCCAATAAAAAAGGGCATGACTATTAAAACAATAAATTAACTTACTATTAGAACTGACTTGCCACCAGGAGTTAGAGTAGGGAAATTCCAGACAAGTGCCACTGAGTCACCATCAATACTAGCCTTTTGTGGTCACAGAGTTTACTAGGAGGAGGTCTGTTTGCTTCCACCCTGGATTGGGGTAGGGAAATCTTACCTATGATCAAGTAGCTGTTCTGATTCCCCAGGACCTTGATCTGGTTGGTGAATTTCCAGGAGAAGGGCACATTTCCCTTCTGGGAACCTTTGCAGGGTAGTTCCACTGAGTCTCCTGCTTTGCCCAACACTACTTCCTTTCCATGAGTGACAGCTGGGAGTAGTGCTGGGTGGAAAAGAAGAGGGTGAGGCCTCAGTGCTACAGCTGACTCCCACTGCCCCATCAGTCCCACCTCCCATGCCATCTACCACAGGACCTCAGGACTGAGCACTTACCCACTTGCAGCACCAGGAGCAAGTACCTAAAAGAGATTCCTTGGTTCATTGTGGCTTTGCTGAGGTAGACAGGGGCCTGAGTCATCAGGGACCTGAGCCTGCAAAAATGGAAGGGACAGAGATTGATAGGAATTGTTAGTCACCAGACTAACAATTTGGCCTGGAACATACAGGGACTCCTCTCTCCTGCAGACCTCTTATAGCCAGCCCAGAGAACAGGATTTGCACACACTAAGCAGAGACCCCCACAGTGATAAAATGTGTTAAGACTGATTGATGTTAAGATTAGGTGATGTTAGCAATAATTTCTCTGGCTTGACATAGCATCACATCTCACATACACAGAAGTTAGTATATCTGTGGTTGTCAAATGCAGCCTAAAGTGTTACAGCATTTATATAGAGTTGTAGGACTGACAGAGTGCCTAACAAGCACGAGGCCCTGAGTTTGACCCCTACTGCCACCAAAACAACAACAAAAACCAGTGAAGAATAGTCACTGGTGGTGACTACTAGCTAGGTGGTAACACACACCTGTAATCCTAGCACTTGGGAAACACCTCCAGTTAGAGACCAGTGTTGGCTCCATAGCAAAACCCTGTCTTAAAAATTAATTAAAGAGCTGTAGTCTTCTAATAAAAATAGAACAGAATCGAGTGTGGTTGTACATGCTTATAATCCCAGCTACTTAAGAGGCAGAAGGATTGTAAATTCTGGTACGGCCCCAGGAAAATTAGCAATACTCTATCTTTTTTTTTCTTTCCTTTTTTTTTTTTTTGGTGATACTGGGGTTTGAACTCAGAGCCTCACATTTGCTAAGCAGGCATTTTAGCCTAGCACGCGAGGCTCTGGGTTCAATCCTCACTACTGAAAAAAAAAAGATTTCTGCCCTGTTTTTACTTTAAAAACATAAGCATAGGCTGTCAATTCTACTTCAAGTAAATAAAATTTATACAATAAATACTGATATTTGTACCTATTATAGTTTGTCATATCAGCCAGGCTTAGAAACCTGTGGTAGGCGTTTAAACTAAGCTCCATTTCTTTATGTTTCTGTCTTTTTTGTACTGTGGGACCTCCAGCATGCCAGGTCTACTACTGAGCCACAACCCTAGCCCTGATATTGTCATTTTCAAAGGTATCATATGTTCACAGATGTACCTTGTGTTTGGACTGCCTTGTCTTACTTTGATTTTATTGAGTCTCCTGCCTGCTTGCCAAAAGCGAGGCTGCTCCAGGTCCTCATACAACTGAATACAGAGGCCTCCTTGGGCTTCAAGCCATTGAATAAACTGAGATTTCAATGTGCCACACGCAGAGGTGGAAAAGATGTCTGTTGTGGCTTACCTATTTATTTTAGCTATTTTCAGGGCTGGAGTTGGAACCCAAGAACTTGGGTGTGCTAAGCCAGGGTTCTACCACTGCTGGGCATCCCAGCTCTTGTTGCTTTGAGACAGATCTCATTATGTAGTTTAGGCTGGACTTGAACTCACTATGTAGTCCAGGCTGACCTCAAACTCATAATCGCCCTGCTTTGGCTTCACAAATGCTGGGATTGACAGGCACATGCCAAGTCTGGCAGATTTCTTAATAAAAATTTTCAAAAAGTGGACTAGTGGAATGGCTTAGGTGGTAGAGCGCCTGCCTAGCAAGTGGGAGGCCTGGAGTTCAAATCCCAGTACCGCCAAAAAAATATTTTTTTTTTTTCAAAAAGTAAAAACAAAAATAACAAAAATTTTTTTTGGTGGTACTGGGGTTTGAACTCGGGATCTTGAGCTTGCTGGACAGGTGCTCTACTACTTAAGCGATGCCCCCAGCTCTTTTTGCTGTAGTTATTTTTCAGGTAGAGTCTTTAGTGTTTGTTTGGGCCTCCTTGGACTACGATCTTTCTATTTTATGCTTCTGTCACCAGCAGAATCATAGAGAAAGGTCTTGGGATGTGTTTGGTAACTTAAACCAAGTTGAATTGAACGTAGGAGGGGAAATCACTTCTCCAGTATTCAATCTAACTGTTTCTAAAATGGTTCATTTAGGGCTGGGGGTGGGGGTAGCCCAGTAGTAGAGCACCTGCATAGCATATGTGAGGCCCTGGGGTTTGTTCCCACAAATGCAAAAACAAAGACAGATAAATAAATAATAAATAAATATCCTATAAGTGTGTGCCCACCCCTGCCCTGACCTGACTGGAGCCAAGTCACCCAATCACGCTCTTTAGTCTCCATCCTCTGCCCCGCCCCCCCAATCAAGGGGCTGTGATTGGATCATCCAGACTCACTTGGGGCTGGCCAATGGGAAGAGTCAAAAAGAGATGGGCTTATTTCCTGGCTACTGCTATGTGTTCCCCTCCTCCTGCCCCGCCCCACTTCAGTTCCTATCTGGTGGCCCTCACTGGGTTCCAGAAACACCAATTCTGCCTCTTTAGGTCCCTCCTTCCCTGTGCACCTCAACATGCTGATTGGTTTCCTTAGCCCTGTAATTAACAACCTTGTTCCCTCCCACCACCCCTCTCCGCCGGTAGGACTGGGTTTTGAACTCTGGGCAAGCATTCAACCGCTTGAGCCACTAGTCCATTTTACTCTGGTTATTTTGGAGATGGGGTCTCGTGAACTTTTTGCTAGGGCTGGCCTCAAACCACGATCCTTCTGATATCCACCTCCCAAGTAGCTAGGCATGACCCCCAGAGCCTGGCTAATAACTCCCTTTTTATGCAGTCCCTTGAACCATCTGGGGTGGATCCTGTTTCCTGTTGAGCACCAATACATAATTTTTGATAGGGATGTAGCACTGAGAGGAGGTGTTGGGGACTTGGTCACCCTAATGAGGTTTGGGCAAAGCTAAGAAAAACCCTTGTCCAGTTACTCGAACTGCCTGGAAGAGGAATTACTCAGGGCCTAATACATGGTAGGTGGTTGAGGTGGATGGATGGATAGATAGATAGACAGACAGACAAGTACAGACAGATGGGTGACAGTTTTTGTTTAAACTAGGGAAATAGGAAGAGAAAGGTCAGGAAGAAAGTTTCTGGGGAAGGAGGGAGGGAGACAAGCTGCTAGTCAGTGCTGGTTAATGGGGAAATTGTTTGCAATCAGCACAGTTAGTTAGCATAGGATGCAATTTGGGGAAGGGTGTGCTGAGAAGAGAGGGGTAGGGTCAGCCTCATAACTGAAAGGGTTCCCACTGTTTTCCATTCAGACTGACTGTGTCCTTGGTGAGCAGAGGATGGAAGAAGAACAGTCTCCATGTCCCTCTCTGAGCTGCAAATTCAGCTTACCTTGGTAAGGTACCCATCCCCAGACAGTCTTTCCTCCCCTCCCTCTCCACCATTTTGGGGTCTGTACAGAGGGCTGCCTCCAGCACACTGCACAGGCCCATCACACTGAGGGCTTGACCTGTGGAGGAGGCTGTGGGTTTCCAGCTGCAGCTTGCTTCGGTGCTTTGGGCTTCCGCTGCCACCCCAGAGACCTGGCCTTTGATTCCCACATCCTCAGCGTCCCCAGAGGCACACTACCTCACTACAGTAGCATCCTGTGTACCTCACGCCTGGGAGAGGCTGCGAGGGCTGGCTGCCCCCCTTCCCAGGTCCTGGTGCCCCACGCCCCACTTGCTTCTCTGCTCACATCTGTGCATTTCTGAAAACCCTCCCCCCTGCTTTTTCTCTGCTCACATCTGTGCATTGCTGAACCCCTCCACCTCCAATTTTTTTTCTGCTCACATCTGTGCATTTCTGAACCCATCCCCAGCTCCAATTTTTTTTTTCTGCTCACATGTGTGCATTTCTGAATCTTGTTTTCCATGCTCATGCCTCCAGTCTTCAGCTCCCTGTGTGTGGCTCTCTGCTGTTCCTCATATACCAGGAACCATTGTGGCTGTCCCTGTCTCTTCCAGGTTGGAGTGCCCCTGCCTCTTCTTTCTCATCCTTTCCCTCTCCAACTGCCACTAAGCTCTAGATCCTTCTGTCTTGTAAATAGGCAGCCTGGCCTCTGGCAGGCAAGCAAGCTTTCCACTCGCTTTGATCTGGCAGAGCCTACAGAGCATGGCCTGGAGCTGAGAGGGGTGGCAGAAGAAGGCTGCAGGGTAGGAGGGACATGTGGACAAAGGGAAGTGCACAGAGTTCCCCCCAAGAAACACACAGAGGCCTCAGGGGAGGACATGAGGGAAGAAAGGAAGGAGAGACCCAGAGGGGCTCCTTAAAGCAGCGGCCAACCTTCTCACATCTACTGTCACACACAAAGAATAGGGTTAGTCGGACAAGCTAGAGGAGAGGCAAAGACATGAAGAAATTCTGGGAGACACATGTGGAGCCAAAAGAGAGACAAAGAGGGACCAAGAAAGGGAGGGCACTTGAGGTTCCTGTGCCCTCACCCTGGCCCCTAGGGATGAGGGGAAGAGGGCACAGACCCACCACAGGGACAGTCTGTGGTCCCACAGCACTTTTATCTTTCCCCCACGGGCCCTCATTCAGCCCACTTAAGCCCAGGCGCGGTATATGTCTCCCACCACACACCCTGTCAACTGCTGACAGGTTTCCTACAAACTTCCTAGAGACCGTGACCCTCTAAGGGACCCCTGTGGTTCTGTGGCTACAACCTCCACCACCATCTCCTTTGCCTCAGACGCCCACGTGAGGGTCGCCGTGCCCTCTCTTCTTCCCTGGTCTTCAAAAGAAAGGTACAACAGACAACTAAACTTCATGCCCTGCAAACTCAGATCCCCAGCCACCTACTCCCTCCTAATACCTAGGTATCTGATTTCCCATCCTCATCAAAGTTATTTCATTAAATTAACATTTTCTGGGTGTCTAAAATATGTCAGACTCTTGTCACCTCACTCTGGGTCACTGTCACCTCACCACTGTGGCCAGGAATGGGGTCTAAGGCCATTTTCGAGGCTCTGTGTATAAACCTTTGGTGGTTGAAAGAGGAAAGTGTCTCCTAAAAGTGTCTGGAAGCCTGTCCTTAGGATCTCTCATCTGACGTGAAGGGCGGCCATTTTGTATCAGTCCATAGAATCTAACAGTACAAGAAATTGTCAAAATGAGAAGTAGCATCGATCTCCCCCATTGGGTTCTTCTCACAGCCTTGCACCCTAAAAATGTGTCCTACAAGAGCAGGACATTTAAGAAGAGCGATTCCACTCAGAGTGGAATCTTTGAATTTTGAAGAATGGTGCCTTTCTATTTTGAGAAATCAAGATTACACCCCAGGAGCCTTCTCTCCCAGCATAGGTCTACGAATTGAAGACAGAGACACCCAGAGGAGCAGCATCACTCCCCTGTGAGGGAGGTCTGAGGAGAGGGGAAGGGTCTGAGGGTATGGGAGGTAGGAGGCTGGAGTTGTGTAGGTCATCCAACATAAGAAATACGGAGTCCTGTATCTCCTCCATTCAGCAAACCCAGGAGATTCGAAACTCCTTTTCTAACTCCCCAGGCCTCCTGAGACACCTAGCACCTATGTTCTTAGAATAAATTCTTCTAATGACATATTTACATATGTGCATGTTTGTGTGTGTGTGTGTGTAGTAGCAGCTTATGCATAGGACCTCAGTTTCAACACTTTTTGAGATTTTCAGCTCCCCGTTTCCTTACTGAAGCTAACTGAAATCAAAGTGCTTTTAGGCATGTTATTCAAAAATCCTAAAAATCAAGCCAGACATGGTGGCGCAGACTGAGATAGGAGAGGATCACTTGACCCCAGGAGTCTAAGAGCAGCCTGGGCAACATAGCAAGACTTTCTCAAAAACAAAACAAAAATCCTAAAAATTCACAAAAGTAGGGAAAAAAATTTTAAATATGTATAAGTACAAAAGAGTTAAAAGAAGCTATATGGATCACATGGGTTATGAAGTATTGCAAGTATGGGCTTTGGTGTGAATTTTTAGTAACTGCGTCACTGGGAAAATTGATTTGGGGAGAATTAGCTCTAGAATCTATTCTACTTCTCTTTTTCTTGCTTTTATTGTTTCCTCCCCCCTTCATTTATTTATTTCTGCCTTAATACCTACTCATTCTTTTGCATTTTTCCCTCTCCTCTTTGGCTCTGTTTTTGTTTTTTCTCTCTTCCAGTCTTCACCTCTTCTGCCCCATGCCTCGTTGCCTTCCACTGCCTTTCTCAGCTGTTCCCTCTCTGGTCTTGCCATTCCAGTCAGTGTGCCTCTGAGGAGTACTTACTGCTCTGGGGCTAGTGGCGAGGCAGAGAGCAGTATGCTGTAGTCCCTGGCCTCTGGAAGCTCACAGCTCCAATGGGAAATTGCTGTTCATGACCCATCCTGTGATACATGCAAGAGAAGTTGGCCAGAGCTCTGGGCAGAGAACAGAGTCCAGAACATTCGGTGCGTCTGCTGCCGTATCAGCCTTCCCTTCCCAGTTCCCTGAAAAGGACTGAAGCTGCCCCTTACCTCTGGGCCTGTTGTTCTTCCCTTCTACTTCTCCCACAGGTATACAACTCGGAGCTCTGCAACCTTCCACCCAGTGGGGAAAAGACTTTGTTACTTCTACAGAGAGAAGCTTAAATGAAGAGAGACAGGAAGCCGGGTAGTGAGGCTCCTCTACACCCCAGGCCTAGGCCAGCCCTCAACGTCACCATCTGGGGCTGGGGGCCCTCCCATCACCTCCAGCCACCACCCCTCCCCAACTCTCAGGGAAATGGTGGAAGTGAAAATGCCAAAGTCATAGGAAAAAAGTTAAGAAGAATCAGGCTGATGAATGGAGTGCCACTGTTGTGTGGCAAGAAAATGACACATTAATGACACAGATCCATCAAGGCTTCAGGGAAAGAAGTGAGAGGCAGACATGCATGTGAATGTGTATGTGTGCATATTGTCACCAATTTTAACCCAAGCAGTTTCTTCTTCCCTCTCGAAATCATAGGACCAATAAATGAAACTAAGCACTGGTCAAACACTGAATAAAGTTTTATTCTTGGCCAAAGAATAGGAGAAGCCAGAGGTGTAGCTCTCAGATCAGCCTCTCAATCCATGGAGGCTGAGAATGCCATAGATACAGGTTAAGCAAAATGAAGGGGAGAGAGATAGAGGGGAAAAATAGTCAGCTGGTTTCTAAGAAGGGGTGGACATTTTCTAAGAATTCCCTTGAGGCAGCTTTTTGTTCCTTTTAGGGTTGCCTTCACTAGTTGTCATGGTGATTGTCAACTGTCATGGCTGGATACCGTGGGGATTTTACTAGAGTAATGTAATCCAATGAGATGGTAATGAGCCTAACAGAGAATGGAAGGGGCCAATTTGGCTCCCATTGCAGCTGAACCTGGACCAATCCAGTTTTATCTCGTGCCATTCCTGGGGGCTGAGTAGGTAGTTGGCCAACTTCCTTCTCTCTATAATGCAAAATACATGCTTAGTGTATTGTATAAGTCTCATCTATAGAAAAGGCATGAATAGCTGGGCAGCTTGGCTCACGCCTATAAATCCCAGTTACTCAAGAGTCGGAGATCGGGAAGATGGCATTGGAGACCAGCCTGGGCAAAAAGTTCTTGAAATTCCCATCTCAACCAGTAAAAACTGGGCGTGGGGGAGCCCACCTTGGGTCCCAGCTGCATGGAAGATGTAAATAGGAGAATCACCGACCAAGCCCACCCAGGCAAAAACACGATAGCCTATTTGAAAAATAACTAAAGCAAAAAAGGGCTGGGGGCATGGTTCAAGTGTTACAGCTCTTGCCCAGCAAGCACAATGCCCTGAGTTCAAACCCCAGGGTCACTAAAGAGGAAAAAGCATGGATTAGCCCTTTAGATCACAAAGGCCACTCTTGCACTGGGATTTGAACTCAGGGCCTCACACTGGAGAGGCAGATGCTCTACTACTTAAGCCACTCCACCAGCCCAGTGTTGAGTTGGTTTTTTTGAAATAGGGTCTCATGAACTATTTTCCCGGGATGTCTTGGAACTGCGATTCTCCTGATCTCAGCCTCCCAAGTAGCTAGGATTACAGGTGGAGCCACTGGTATCTGGCCCCTCACATATTTATTTACCAATTCCTGTGGATGTTACTTTCTGAATGGCTCCAAATCTATCCAGGTCATTCTGTACCAGTACCACCATTCCAATCCAATTTGCCACTGTCATCCTTTGCCTGAATTACTCTTGCCTCCTCCCTCCCCGATCTGTCTCCTAGCCTCTCCATTCTTCCTTCCTCCAGGTCATACTCTACACAGCAGTCCAAGAGATCACCGAAAAAACACACCTGTTGTCAGGCACCAATGGCTCATACCTATAATCCTAGCTACACAGGAGGTTGAGATTGGGAGGATCGAGGCCAGCCCAGGTAGAGCCCCATCTCCAAAATAACCAGAGCAAAATGGACTGGAGGTTTGGCTCAAGTGGAAGAGTACCTGCTTTGCAAATGCAAAAGCCCTGAGTTCAAACCATAGTCCCCCCACCCCCCAAAAAAAGGCACACATGTGAGCTGGCCATTTTCCAACTCTGAAAAAGTGGCTAGCAGCTTGCAGCACCAACAATACAGCACTCCTTTAGACAACCATTGTACTTCATTTTCAGCAAAGGTGCATGATGCTACTTCTCATTTCAGAACACATTGTTCCCAAGGGTTGTGATTAACTAAAATTAGTATTTACTGCTTCATCAAAGACATTCTTCAATAAAACTGCCATTAGCCTTTTTTTTTAGTACAAGTGCCTGGCGGAGAAAGGCTATGGTATGCTTTGGTGCCACTGCCTTGATTTTTGCTAAGGCAGCAACTTTGCCCAGAGTGCTTTTGCAACATCATCGTGATGTCAATGTAGTGACAAAGACAAGTAACACCTATCTTTTTTTTTTTTTTTTTTTTTTGGTGGTACTGGGATGTGATCGGAGGGTCTCACACTTGCTAAGCAGGCACTCTACCACTTAAGCCATTTCACCAGCCCTACTTTGTGTTGGGTATTTTCAAGATAGAGTCTCCTGAAGTATTTGCCCCAGGCTGGCTTGAACCAGGATCCTCCTGATCCCTGCCTCCTAAGTAGCTAGGATTACAGGCGTGAACCACAGGTACCCAGTTACATCCTATCATTTTTATAAAATAGCATGAACTTGAAGACTCCCAGAAGGTCTTAGGGCACTCAAGGGTCCACAGGCCACACCTATACTTTGAGAGCTGCAGATCTACGTAATTTTTATTCATTCCTCGGCTCTTAGCTATCTCTTTAGTTGTCCCCAAAATCTATTTTCTTCTCCTTAGGACTAGAACCCTCGATTTTTAGCTGAGCTCCTAGCTACTGAAATTTATTATTTATGTTGAGATGGGATCTTGCTGTATTGCCCAGGCTTGTCTCGAAGTTCAGGTTTTAAACAATCCTCCCATCTTGACCCCCTGAATGGTAGGGGCTACAGGCTTGTACCACTGTGCCTGGATTGAGCTATGCAGATTTAATACATACTTCTCAGACTCCTTTGCAGCCAGACACAGCCAAGTGACTCAGATTTGGTTAATGGACTGAAGTGCGAATGTTGGGCTCAACTTCTGAATTGTTCCTTAAAAGGTCTTCTTCTCCAACTTTCTCCTTCTTACAGGCTGGAATACAAAAACCCTATAATATATAGCTTGCAACCAATTTCTGTAGGCATGTAAGTTTGCTGTAGTCTAAACCTCTCCATCCAATCATTCATTCACATATTTAAGGAGCTGTAAGTGTTCACCAGCCGGGGCACTCTGGTGTTGGGGGTGTGATGTTGAATATGACAGATACAGTCCTACAGCTCTGACTTGTGACAGGGACATTAAACAATGAATAATTTCATTACAAGTGGACAAGAGCTACAAAGAAAGGAGCCCAAAGTGCTGGGAGATCTTATCACAAGGGAAAAGCATATTATAAACATTGGGAGCTTGGGTTCTGCTGAAAATGCAGAAAAAATAGTGCAGACTTGCCCAAGACTGGAGTTTCTTTCTCACATGAAAGAAGTTTGGAATGGGTGGTTCAGAGGTGAGGGAGCACTACTGTACCCCAACACCAGAATCTGGGTTGTTGGCATCCTTGTTACTTTTACCATCATGACTTCGCCCATAGTCTGAGCAAGCCACTTGAGTTCCTCAGCTGAAATAAGGCTTCCCTAATGTAAGGTCTTAGACTGGAGGTGTGGCTCAAGTGATAAAGTGCCTGCCTAGCTAAGCTCAAGGCCCTGAGTTCAAACCCCAGTGCCACCAAAAAAAAAAAGGTAACACACTTGCCAAGTGTAAGCTCTCCTGGTACCCCATGCTTTCCCTTTATAGCAAGTGTCCAATTATAATGAAAGTTATTCATTGTTTTTTGTAAAACACAGTGACCATGTGTCTTACCAGCACTCTCCCTCTTGGCCCTGGTAGACCCTTGATATTTGTTGAATACTTTTTTTCATACTAAATTTTATTGATTTTTTTTGGCGATATTGGAGTTTGAACTCAGGGCCTTGAGCTTACTAGGGAGGCACTCTACCCCTTGAGCCACACCTCCAGCCCTAGTTTATTGATACTGATTGACATTAAATTTTTTGTGGTAAAATATACATCACATAAAATTTACCATTTTGCCAGATGCTGGTGGCTCACGCCTGTAATTCTAGCTACTCAGGAAGCAGATATCAGGAGGATTGTGGTTCGAAGCCAGCCCAGGCAAATAGTTCACAAGACCCTATCTTAAGAAAACCCATCACAAAAAAGGGCTGATGGAGTGGCTCAAGGTATAGACTCTGAGTTCAAACCCAAGTATTGAAAAAAAAATTACCATTTAACCATATTCATTTTATTTATTTTGCAATCCCCAGATTGCACCCAAGGACTTACACATGCTAAGCAGGTGTTTTAACACTGAACTACACCCTCAACCCACATTTTAATCATTTTTAAATGTATAGCTCTGTGGGAGTAAGTGCATTCACACTGTCAAGTCAAAACTTTTTTTTTTTTTTTTTTTTGAGACAGGATCTCATTAGGTAGCCTAAACTGAGATCGAACTCTCAATCCTCCTGCCTCAACCTCGAAGATGCTGGGATTACACGTGTCCTACCACCCGTGGTCTTAAGTCAAAATTCCTGAAACCAAAAAATCTCTGAAGTAAAAGCATTTATTGAATCATTACTGATGCCAGCCAGTCCTAGGACTGGGCCTGGGACAAGTTCCCAAAACTTCCAGCAAAAGGCTAAATAGCATTTGGAACTATATTCACTGGACCAAAAAAGCTAAGAACATTTTTAGAACAAAAATTCAAGGAAGGAAATAAGAAATTGCTTACATTGAACCTATATTGTCTATAGATAAGAGAAGCAAGCTAATGTGAGCTGGAAAAGTTTTGGGATTAAAACAACCCTAAAGAGGAGTACTCATTGCTTCTGGATTGGTGGAGGATGTAAGTAGCATGTAAGGGGCTGCTGATGTTCTACCTCCTGGGGCTTTAGTCAAGATTTTGTTTGTTTTTTTCTTTTTTAATTATATTATCTTTGTACTAGGGGTACAAATTATCGTATTATCATGACATTTATGAGAGTTCTTACAATAGATCATAGTTGAATGCATCCCCTCTATCATTCTCCTTTATCCCCCTCCCAGAAACTTTTTTTTGAGGGGCGCACTGGGGTTTAAACTCAGGGTGTCACACTCGCCAGGCAGGTGCTCTACCACCTGAGCTAGTCCGCCAGTCCAAGGTTTTTACATGTATTCAGAAATATGAAACTTTTTTCTTTTTGTAATTTTTTTTAACTTTTTTTGTAAACAAAAGTTTATTAAAAGTTGTAGATGCTTAACCTACAGGGGAGGTTAATGAGTGATACCAAATGTGCCTGTCCTAGAAAAAAGTTAACAGACTCATCTCAACTTTTACAAATGGCCTAACTGGGACTGCCAGAATGGCTCAAGTGGCAGCATACAAAAGCCCCCAGTACCACCAACCAAAAAAGGCCTGATACATAAGGTGAGCACATTTCTGCACCAAAGAGGATGCCATGTTGTTTCCAGAATTCAGATTGATGACAGTTACTGCTCCTCAGGACTGACCATCCTCTTGGAATATATAGACTGAGAAAAAACTAAATTTCAATCTCACTTTCTGCTCCAAAAGAAGGCATTCATAGTACTAAAGGTAAGTCCTTTCTTTTTGTTGTTTTCATTTGGTTTTTGTTTTCTGTCCTGGAATTTTTTTTTTTCTTTTTTGGCAATACTGGGATTTGAACTCAGGGTCTCATGCTTACTAGGCAAGCATTCTACCACTTGAGCCACTCCACCAGCTCTGAAATTATTTTTTTGTTAGTTTGGCAACACAACTGTTAGCTTCTGAACTTGCTTATCTCTCTTCCCCCTCCATCCTCTGGGCCTTGTAATTAAATTTGGGACACTTTAGAATTTTTCTCTTACAAATATGGTTCTGAAAGAGCCATCATACCATCCATCTCTGGAACGTTTTCATCTTCCCCAACTGAAATTCTGTACACAATAACACTAACTCCTCATTCTTCCCCAGCTCCTGGCTATTGAATATGTCTGGTGTCTCAAACTTTCAGTATCTTCAGGAACCTGCTAGGTAAAGTAAATGAGAAAGTAGGTTGGCTGTAATACAGTAGGGATGGATGGGGACTGAGGTAAACCAGAGGGTACTTGTCCAAGCTGAGTCTGTAGTATAGGTTGGACCAGAATATTGACCCAGAGTTATCAGCTCTGCCAAAATTTCAAGAGAAAGTGAAAAAAAAAAACCCAGACATTTATGTAATATCTCCTAATTTAAATGCTGGCAATGAGTTATTTATTTTGATGTAACAGTGGGTAGATAAAGGAAACCTCCCCAAGGCTGGCTCTAGCTTCAGGCTCACCAGTTTGTAACCCATGGACCTGTGGTGACCTATGCAGATGAGCTCCTGAAAGTCAGCAGGCACCAAGAACCCAGAGCTTCCCCTAGGTTTTCCAAAGAGGAAATGAAAAAAGGAAGAAAGAATAAGTGTATTTAGCATTGTTGTGTGGTTTATATGGGTATGTATTTTATTTAATCCTTATAAGAATGATTAAAAAAAAAAAAGCATGAAGAAATTGAAGCTCAAAAAGATGGGGGTTTTTTTGGTTTTGATTTTTGGCGGTACTGGGATTTGAACTCAGGACCTTGTTCTTACTAGGCAGGCTCCATCACTTGAGTCACACACCCAGCCCTTTTTGTTTTAGTTATTTTTCAGGTAGGGTCCTGTGTTTTTGCCTAGGCAGGCCTGGACTGCAATCCCTTACATAGCACAGAGATGACTGGTGCACCACCACACCCAGCCATTGGTTAAGGGGTCTGGTGAACTTTTGCTCAAGCTGGTCTCAAACTATCAACCTCCAAATCTCCACTTCCGAAGTAGTGACTTAAGTCACCATGCCCGCCCAGCTGCTCAAAGAGTTTCTAAAAAATTGGAGCTGAAGTTGTAGCTCAGTGGTAGAGCATTTGCCTAGTAAGTGCAAAGCCCTGAGTTCAATCTCTAGCACATAAAAAATAAAATGTAAAGTAAAATAATAAAATAAAATAATAGCTAAGTCTCACAGAGCTCATAACCATAACTGGTAGAACTGGGATTTGAACTTATGTACTTGGACCTCGTTCCCTACATAGTCCCCCTCATCATGTGGTCTCTTGCATTATGAAAGGCGAGGATGATAGCTAAGAGAAGTCTTCTTCCATGGCAATGCAGGGAGCATGAAGCCAGTAGCTTCATCCGGGGCTTCTGAGGCTTAACATCACCACCATCATCTTCTCCTCTGTAGAATGTTGTTCCATTTTCAAAACACTTTCACTGCAAATCTCAAAAAGTTGGGCTGGAGGTGTAACTCAGTGGTAGAGTGTTTGCCCAGCATCCACAAGGCCCTGGGATCATTGCATAGTGTATACATGTACTCACATATTGACACATTACATGATACCGTATTAATATGATATGTACAATTCTATGTTACATTAGTTTAAAAATAGGGCTGGGGAGTAGCTCAGTGATACAGTGCTCATCCAACATGTGTGAGGCCCTAGGTTCTATCCACAACTCCTCAAAAATAAATAAATAAAAATTTTTAAAAGAAGTTTCACTTTTTGCCAGGCTCCAGTAGCTCACACCTGTAATCCTAACTACCAGAAAGCAGAGAGCAGGAGGGTCACAGTTCTAAGCCAGCCAGGGCAAATAGTCATGAAACCCTATCTCGAAAAATACCCAAGACAAAAATGGGCTGGCAGAGTGACTCAGTACATGGCAGAGTGGTATAGTGCCTGTTTAGTAAAGCGTGAAGCCCTGAGTTCAAACTCCAGCACAACCAAATATTTTCACTTTTTTTTTTTTGAGATAGGGTCTTGTTGTGTAGCACAGGTTGACCTCAAACTCAAGATCCTCCTGCACCAGACTCCCTACTGCTGGAATTACAGGCATGTACCACCACACCTGACTTTTCACATGCATTTGTGCATGGCAAACATTTTTGGTAAGTATTGCGACCCTTATTTCTCAGAAGACACTGAAGTCAAGCACTCTACTCCATCACATGAGGTAAGCATGGAACACGGGGCTTTCCAGACGTCTCCTGCTTTCTGGGGGAGAGCTATTTTTGCTGCATGTATTCTATGTTTCCAGGCTGGAATGAGGGGAGGAGTCCAAGGGGAGAGAGAAGGAGATGGGAAGCAGAGGAACCCTGCCTCATGGGAGGCTACCAACAGTACTGGAGATCAGGTTATTGAAAAGGGGAAGGGAAACCGTAGGCACAGGTGCAGCTCTACAGTGACCTCCTTACCAGACTCATTTGTGGCTGAACTGACACCCTCAGCAAGGGGTGCTGGGGGGGGCAGGGCGTTGGGTGGGGAGTGGGTTGGGATCCCAGGAGTTGTTCCCTGGAAGAAGAGTCTAGAAAAGTTGACTCTACCTCTACCCTGGCCATCTTCTCCCAGGCTTCATGGCCCCTTGCTGTAATTCCCACAGGATAGATCTTGGACTGCCCCACCCCATAGGAGGTTAGAGGTGGCGCATCTCAGAGCCCAACCTGGGCTCAACCAGCTGACACCTGTGGCCCCTTAGAGAAACTGTCAGCCACAGAGTGGAGCAGATAGAACCTGTCCCCACCCCAACCCCATTCCCTTCAAAGACAGAAGTCTATCTTGGCATGGGTCTGAGTGGGGAAAGCTGGGCCCCTTGTTCTTCTCTGCAGAGTAGTAACAGCAGAGCCTCAAACTTGGACCCCAACACCTCTGCCTGGTGGGGGAGCCAGGGCAGGAAAATTTCTGGACCTGCCCAGGCCCCTGCCCTGTTCTGTGGGCCTAAGAAGACCAGGTCAGGAGTGGGGATGTGCACTGATAAATGTGGTCACAGGTCTGAATGCCCACGGTATGGCCTCTTGCCTGACGCACTTGACTTGTCAAGGCCCTGACCTTGGTTGGCCTCTCTAGACAATGGAGGAGGCTGTGAGGTCTGTGGAAAGGTGGAAAAGTTAGGGATGAAGATACTTAGAGATGCCCCTCCCCCCTCCCTTGGCCTGTCTGTCCTTTAGTCACTGTTCCCCCATGACAGCCAGACTGCAACATGGCCCCTATAACAGCTACGCTGCAAGATGGCCCCAGTCACCCTGCCTCCCTTGGATCAACACACTTTTGTTATTCCTTCCCACATTATACCAATATATAATATGTATGACCAATAAAATAGGGCAGAAATGATGGTATGTCATTGTCAAGATCAGGTGATGAGGACATGGTAGCTTTTCTCTTGCCAACTCTGTCCCTCAGTGGGGATCCAGTTGCCATGTTGTAAAGGGCTCTGTGAAGAAGCCCAGGTGGGAAGGAACTGAGGCCTCTGGTTCCCGCCCACCTAAGTGAGCCTTCTGGGAGGCACATCCTCCAGCCCCCACCAAGTCTTCAAATGACCACAGCCCTGACCACATCTTGACAGCAACCTCATGAGAGACCCTGTGCTGGAACTACTCAACTAAGCTATCCCTGATTCCTGAAGGTAAGAGAATTACTAAGTTTGGGGGTGATTTGTTATGTAGCAATATATACCTAAAATACACCTCCCTTCTTTCTGAGGTGATTCCCCACTTACCCACTGAATCTCCTTGATCTCCTTGTCCCTTTATGCCCTTTTGCCTTCAGGTCCCAGTCCAGAACACTGGTTTCCAGATAGAGCTTGGAGATGTTGGGCTGGGGTTAGAGCACTTGTCTATCAATCACAAGTCCCTAGGTTCAATCCCTAGCATCACACACACACACAAATTGGAGATGCCAAATAAACTGAACCAGCTCCCTGGAGACCTTAGGAAGATGGGGAAAACAAAAAAAGAGCTAAAGTTTATCCTGCTGACTGGGGAGTGAGATTGTATGGAAGGAGGAAAGACCCCACGAGAAGCTCTTAACGCACAAGCCCCCTGCTTCTGTCTGCTCTTTGCTCTTTTCTTCTCCAGGAGGTGGAGGAACAAGGTGGTCCTTCAGTCTGTCTCTGTCCCCTTCATGAAAAAGCATGGGGAAGTCCCTGTAGCAAGTCCCAGTGAATCTTCGATGACTCTTCTCATAAGCCCAAAGGGCAGAGGCTGTTTTCTAGTAGAAAGGAAAAATGCCACCCACAGAACTTTCCAGGAAGCCCCTGGCCTGTGAAAACATGAGGGCTTCCACTGAGCCTGTGGAGGGTAGGGTCCTGGGGCAGTCATGGAGGGATCTCTTCAACAGCTATCTTGGCTACACAGCAGAGAGTGCAAATGACGCTCTGTAGACTTACAAGGGGGCCAGAAGGACATCACTGTACAGCATGCTCGTCCTGGCAAGTGCCACAGCTTCCTTCTTTCTGGGCCAGTTTCCTCACCTATGACAAAACAAGAGTCACCATCCTGAGGCTCCAATCTCAAATTGCCTTAAATGAATTATTCAGGCTTCAGAGTGTGCTCCTCTTCCCCTAAGGGTCCACACAGAACGATGATGTCCCTCTCTCTATTCTCTGTCCCCAAGTCTCTGGCCCTTAGGTCTCCGCAGAGACAGGCCTTCAACCTCATAGTGTGTCCCTTTGTGTTACTTTGCACACGGCACAAAGGCTCAGTAGGACACTCAATAGGGTGTCACAGCATGGCGTATGCCACCCTGTATCTCCTGCTCCTTCAGGCTTCCTCCCACTTGCTGTCAATATTTTGGTCTCCTGTGCAGGATTAAAGTTCCTTGACAGACACAGGTGTCTGTGGCCAAAGTCCAGGGCCCCACATTCATTGCAGGTGGAGGTCTCAATCCTTTTGCCAGGCCTGGGGTGCCATAGGCAGAGGGCCAGTGTGCTCTGCTGTATGGGCCCACAGTGTAGTCCAGAGGAAAGCTCTTTGCAGAGAGACAGAAAGGGGCATGACCAGAAAAACCTGCTTTCTCTCCTGATGGCTAATCAGACAAGTACACCATATGTGGAAGCACTCCACCATCTTCACAGGCTTTTTATTGTCCCACAACCACTCGTTTTGGTGGGTTTTTATCATTATCCTGACCCTTTTGTTTGCAAAAGGATGTCAGGGTCCTCCTGAGTTTGCCAAGGCTGGTCCTGACCTGGGTTCAAGGGATAACCTTGCCTCAGCCGGCCGAGTAGCTGGGACTACAGGCACACACCACTCCTCCTAGCCTTTATCTCTTGTAATAGGTGAGAAACTAAGGCTTAAGGAAATTGGCAACAGTCACCTCAGCAGAACTGACACGAGAAGCCAGAGCTCCTGACTCCCACAGCTGCAGCAACAGCCAGCTGTCCGTGGGCTGTTTTTCTCCCCGCCTGCCTGTGGCCTTTGTTCACTACCTTCCCCTTTGTCAGACTTGGATTATAACCTTGCCAGGGCCAGAGCTGTATCTCCTGAAGCATGCATTGTTCAATCCTTCTCCTGCAGGATGCATAGGAAATGGGACAGCTGTTGGGTGCACATAACAGCAGGCACACCACAAATACAGTGAGCTCTGCCTGGTCTGCTGCAGTGTTCAGTCTTTGGCCTGCCACAGCCAGCCCAGTGACCTCTAGGGGGTGTGACAAGCAGTGACCACTGGGTGGCAGCATGTTCTCATTCCTGGGACCAGAAAAGTCACCCAAGGCTGAGGAACTGGGGGAGGGGCAGAGGCAGGAACCTCAGCTGGTTGCCAGAAAGGTTGTGAGGCCCAATCTCCTGGAAGAGTTGACATGGCAGGGCTCCTGTGTCGTGTGTGTGTGTGTGTGTGTGTGTGTGTGTGTGTGTCCGCCTGCACTCAGCCACCCCAGTGTCTGCTGCAGCCAGGAAGCCAGGCACAAGGGCTAAAGTGCAGCTTGAGCATGGGGTGGGCCAGAGGGACAAAAATATAAAGGAAACCAGGGCAGCCAGCACAACGTGGGTGGGAGGACGGTAGAGACGGCGACTATAGAGGTAAGAGGTGAGGGCTTTGGGGAGCTTTAGAAAAACAATTACCCAGGACAGAGAGAAAGAGCAAGAGAGATACCAAGGAAGAAACACAAAGACCAGAAACAGAAAAGGGGAAAATGAGGGAGAATGTCTGGGGAAAGTAGGTTAGGAGGCTGGGGTGGGAGGAGAGAGCCCCCCAGAGGCTAGAAGAGACAGAAACCTTCAGTGGACAAGAAAGCCAGACTACAGCTTGCTGCTGACAGGGAAGTTTATTTGGACCGAGCTGCTGAGATCTGCTGGCTCTGCCAGGTCAGAGCTGGTTGGGCTCTGGCTCTGGCTCTGGCTCCGGCTCCAGCTCCGGTTCTGGTTCTGGTTCTGGCTCTGGCTCCAGCTCCAGTTCTTGCTCCATCTCTATCTTGCTCTGAGTCTGAGGACGGTGAATTCCATGCTCTAAGGCAGAAAATCTTCTTGATAGCTGCTGTAGAGAGACCGAGGGTGGGAGGAGGAGAAAGATGAAGGGGAAACGAATAGGAAGGATACTGAGTTCTATTTTTTCCTAGCCCACTGCCTTTTTCATCTGGTTCACAGCCTTTTCTCAGCCCCTTCAAGTCTCCCAGGTGCAAGGGGTTCCTGGAGACAGGGGCTTATTAAGAGGGACACTCTGACGACAAGTTCAGAGTCTACACTGGTTACGTTCCCTGAGGAAGGGGTAACATACAGCACTGAGGACTGAGGAGAGGGAAGCCAGGAGGATGAGGGCGCTGGGTCCCTGGCTCACCTGTCTTCTCCAAAGATGAAAGCCAAAGGCACCAGTCACCAAGAGAAGCAATGAGAGGGTACCAAGGATGAGAAAGAGAGAGAGATGGCCTCCTTTGAGGGCACCTGGGGTTCTCCCAGAGTGCTGGGCACCTATGAAGAAAGCCCAAAATTAGACATACAGGGTCAGGGATGAGAAAAGGACATCTTACCATACACTCAAACTTTACAGTTTGAGGTTTGAGGCAATGAGGTTCATAAAGCCTTGTCCAGGATTATTCCGCTCATTAGTAGCTGGGCACGCTGGCTCATAATCCCAGCTACTCTGGAAGTGAAACTTGAGAAGATACAGTTTTGCCAGAGCAAAAAATTAGCAAGACTCCATCTTTTCCAAAAAAAAGAAGCCAGGCAGCAGTGGCTCACACCTGCAATCCTAGCTACTCAGGAGAGAGAGATGAGAATCATGACTTGAAGCCATTCAGGGCAAATAGTTCAAGAGAGCCTATCTCAAAAAGACCCATCACAAAAATAGAGCTGGTAGAGTGGCTCAAGGTGTAAACCCTAAGTTCAAACCCCAGCACCGCAAAAAAAAAAAAAAAAATTTAAGGGTGGTAGGTGGTAGAGCACCTGCCTAGCAAGCATGAGGCCCTGAGTTCAAACTGCAGTACTACCACCACCAAAAAAAAAAAAAAAAAATCCTGGACATTGTGGTGTGCACCTGTCATCCCAACTACTTGGGAGGTGTGAATAGGAAGACTGTGGTCCAGGTTGGCCCCAAGGAAAAACTCGAAGCTATTCAAAAAAAAGTAACTAAAGCAAAAAGTGGTAGGTCGTCTGCCTATCAAGCACCAGGTCCTGAGTTCAAACCTCAGTGCCACCACCAAAAAACAAAAAGAACCTAGAGAGCTTCAGGTCAGGTTCCTAATTGAACATAGGAATAGGAATGGGGGTGGGGTTGAGAGGGGAACCAAGATGATGGTTTCAAAGTTGGGGCTGTGGTAGTTTGGGGCCTCAGACCTTGGCTTAGACTCTGGGACATATAACTGCTCCGAGAAGCCTTTCCCCCTGGTACAGCTGACATTGCTAGGGTTGGGAAAGGAGCCTGGCCTCTTGCATCTCCAACCAGAGTCCTGGGGAAATCCTTCTGGGTGGCCTGTCCAGGGTACAACACACAAAGCGCTCTTGTCCAGATGCTGGGGTTACCTCACACAGCAGTTTCCCTTAGGAGCCCGGTAACCCAAAGGATTTGGGAATCACTAGAAAAGAGGGAGGAAATTTCGTGGAGTCTCAACCCCCTTACTTGTTACCACAGGTTCAATCCCAAATCTCAGTTACCCTGCTCTCACCAGGGTTCTGACTGAGTGTGGCTTGGGGCAATCAGGAGGTATGGCCAAATTAATTTTAAAACCATGCTCTGGCCAGATCATTTTCCTGGTTCAAATGTCCCAGGTTCCCTGTTGCTTTCAGGACATTGTTCAAACTCAAACTGACACTGAGGGCCACATAAGAAATATGAATTCAGATTCGTTCCCATTACTTTGTCCTGAAATGTTCAGACCCTCAATAGCAGTCAGGTGAATTCATTCCTGATACACCTTGAACATTTTCCTCTTCCATGACTTGGCTCACAGCAGTGCCCCCTGCCCTTTGGTGGCTCTGCATGAACTTCATTCCCCTTCCAAATGTTTAGAGGACAGTGAACCAGCTTATTGATCTAGAAGCCGAGCGTGCTCAAAGTGGTACAGTGAGAGGTAGGGTGGTAGGAACAGACAAATGGTGAAGGCCTTGACCCCACTGAGCTTGGAGTATGAGGAAGTGAAGATTTGCTAACACAGACACCTAAGTGGCACCTCGCAGCTGCATGACTTTGAGAACAATGCATCCTCTACAAAAACAAATATAGCAATATCTCCCATTGAGTGGCTGGACACAAAACAGTTGACCTCTAAGAAGATATTGGACAGAAAGAATGGGTGGGCTTTTAGTGACAGACTGAATGTGAGGGAAAGAGGAAGCCATGGTTTTGGTTGAGTGGGAATCCAATGAAGTTACTGACAGGTTGAGTCAGCAAGATTGGTGTGAAGTAAAGATGGGGTTTGGATGAGGCTGAGGGGTGGGGATATCTACAGATATTCAGAAAGCATGTGGGAATTCAGGATTGGCGTTCAGGAAATGTATTCATTTATTTATTCATGTAACCAATGTGCATTATTAAGCACCTACTATGTGTGCTACTGCCTAATGGCCACAAGTGAATACTGCAGACATAATTAATCCATCATGGCTCACAGCTACTCATCAATGAACACAGAGTTTCTGAGTATTTTTGCTGTGTTTGTTTTATATTGTCTTGGAAAACCCTTGCTCAGTAAATATTTGCTGACCAAGGGATTGATTTATTAACTCCTTCCAAATCCAGATCAATTCACACAGCTTTAACCCCAGTCCTGGGTCCAAAGCAGACAGGGATTCTAGAAATTCACGCTGCCTCCTCTGAGCGATTCAAACTTTTACCTTCTCTCCTAACTTCTCAGACTGTCCCGCCAATTCAAAGCAGGGGAGTCCCTTAGAGAACAATGGAACATTTATTTTTGTGACTCAAGGAGAGATTTTCAGTTTCAGTTTTTTTATCATGGGGGTGAGAAAAGAGGTCATAACTTGTACCCAAAATGGCCTGGTATCATGGGGTAGATTTGTGCAGTCTTTGAACAGCCAGCCCTTCCTCCCTGTCCTTGTTGCCCTCCGATGGGAACTGCTCCTTTCCCACCTTTGGCTAACCTGTGATGACTGCCAAAGTGACGATGGCACTGAGTTGCTGCTCCTGTAGTTGGATGCGGCAGGTGTAGGTCCCAGCCTGTGCCAGGCTCACAGCATCCAGCTGAAGGGTAAAGTTGCCATGGTCTCCAGCCACCAGGAGATCGGGGCCTCCCCCAGGAGGGACCCACTTGGCAATAAGGTAAGACTGGGTCTCCACACCAGGGGGCAGGTAGCATGGCAGCTCTACCCTGGAACCTACTCCTGCGTACACTGTCAAGGGGGTTGGAGGCTCCAGACCTAGGAGAAAGGGGAACCCAAAGTTAAAGCCAAGAGGCTGGGGTGGGTGCAATGGGCTGGAGTAATGGAACTGCGGAGAAGGGGACAGAAGAGTGAAGAAGGTGGTGCTAAGGCTGGGTGCTAGTGGATCACGCCTGTAATCCTAGCTACTAAGGAGGCAGAGATCAGGATGATTGCGGTTCAAAGCCAGCCCAGGCAAATAGTTCTGCAAGACCCCATCTTGAAAAAACCCATCACAAAAAAGAGCTAGTAGAGTGGGTCAAGGTGTAGGCCTTGAGTTCACCGCAAGAAAAAAGAAAGAGAGAGAGAGAGAGAGAGAGAGAGAGAGAGAGAGAGAAAGAAAAAAAAAAGAGTGCTAAGGAACAGAAGAAGGTGGATGAATTGAGGATGCTCAGAAACCCAGGTGGAAAGACTGGCAAATGAAGCCAGATGGCCAGGGGAAAAAGCTACAAGGGAAGATGGCACAGAGGAAAAGGGGTTGGAAAGTGAGGCTCAAATCAATCAGAGATAACACTAACTGCTGAGAACCTGGTTTGGGGACCATGAGTCAGGGGAGTTTGAGGGGGACAGGAAGGGGTTGTGGTCAAGTGCAAAGGCAAATTAGAGTAGTTACCCAGAACTGTGAGGTTGTACATGATGGAGACATTGAAGCCATCTCTGTAGGTGAGGATGCAGCCCCAGGTCCCAGAGTCCAAGGGGCTGGCTCTGGGCAGGAAGAGGAAGTTTTCAGCTAAGTAGTGATGGGGGGATTCTTGGACAGGGACTTTGCCCTGGCCCCGAAACCAGTGCACAGAAACTGGGCGGTCAGGGCGGCTGAAGGAACAGGTCAAAATGACCCAGTCAGAGGTTCCAAGGGACCCTGAAGGATTGGCAGTCACTGTGCAAGGATAAAGAAGACTTGATCAGCTCTACTAAATGGGAAACACTTCCCCAATCCAGCAGGCTAACCAAGCTGGAAGCTCCTGACAGCAGGGACCTTGCTTTTAGATTTGCCTTCTCTCCTCACCCCACCCCCTCCCCCAGCCTCCCATCTCCTCCAGTTCAGTGCCTGGCACCTTGGAGGTAGTTAAAGTGGATCCCTATGAGTCCCGGAACTTCTATCCACTGTCCCCTGCTCCCAGTTTACTTGACAGGACCTACCTTTCTCCTTCCCAGACCTTTCCAGGGGATCCCTACTAAGCCCACCCAATGAACTACCAATGTCTGAAATGACTCACACACTGCACTCTCCCCCTCCACACCTCCACCTCCACCAGGGCACTCCCGCTGTGGGTGGGGAAAAGGGGGGCTCCGGGGGTGGTGCAATCTCTCCATAGGGGCCTCTCCTCATATGTATGCTTCTCTGCGGACACCTGCCACTCCCCTTCCTCTCCCCTTTGGAGGCCCTGGGCTGGCCTAGAGCGCAACCCCTGCTGGAGCCCTTCCTGCCTCCGGGTGGTAGGGAATGGAGGCCCGTCTCCCAGCCCCTCTCCCCTCGTCCCGCCCCACCTACTCGAGGCCTGGCCCACGCGCAGACGGAGACGACAGGAGAAGGCGCGGTTCCTGAGGCGCACGGCTGCAAGATACTCGCCCGCGTCGGCGCTCAGGGCTGGGCGCAGCCACAGCGAGAAGTCCCCGCGCTGGAGGCCGCGATCCTCCAGCTGCACGCGGGGCTGCAGAGGCAGCCTCCCGCTGCGCAGGCCTCCGGGAGCCACGCTCAACACCGTGTAGCGTTGCGGCCCCGGTCCCCGCGACGAGGGCGCCTCAGGGTGAAGGACTGGGGTGGGAGCGAGAGAGCCACTAGGTAGAAGAGAGAATGAAATTGAAAAATTCGAGGGGTGATCGGCCCTCAAGAAGGTGCAGTTCAACCACACTTTGAAGATAAAGAGATCTCTTGACTATCAACCGTCACCACCCCGTTGGTCCTGGCACCATCCACCACTGGTGAGGTGACATACTGTGGAATGAAGGTGTGAGGGGATAAGGATGAGGAGGAATGGCAAGAGGGGTGCGTGAAGGCAGGGGAGGCTGAGTCACTGTCTTCACAGTGACTGACATCTCAGGGAATGGGACAGGACTGGCTTGGATGTTGGGTTGTGTCTGGATACCATTAGTCCTAGACTGGGAGTTTCTGTTGCCCAGGTTAGAATTGCATACCTGTCTGGTTGATGCTGCCAGGTGACCCCTCCTCTTCGTAGAAGGCTGAGATCCTGGAGGGGGATTGAAGGGCTGCAGGGGAGCCGGGCAGGAGCCCCCTCCTGGGCCCACACCACCTGGACCTCTTTCCCAGGTCTTGGGGCCTCCACTGGGGGAGCAAAAACAGAGGCCAAGGAGAGGGGCCATGAGCTGAGACTTAGGAGTAAAGAAAGATTTCATAATTTCCCAAGGGAGAAATGAGATGGAGGAAGGGCTTGGGTTTCTGTCCCTCCCTTGCCAAGGGGGACACTGAGGAGAGACTGTGGAGGTAGAAGGACTCAGCTCAGGAAAGAGAATTAGAAGAACCACCACAGAACTAAGGAACTCTGGATCTTTGAGGCCATGGAGAGATCTCTGGAGATCAGCCTCCCCCGTTCCCACCTTACCTGGAACTGCCCACAGCAGTTGCAGAAGCAGCAAGCCCATGAATGGAGCCTCCCATATCTCCCCTATGGCCTGGGCCATGCTCCAAAGGGGGGAGGGCTGAAAATGGGAGCTGGGGGACAAAGGAGAGGTTCTGCAAGGAAGGCGGTGAGGAGGAGGAAAGGAATCTAGAGGAAAAGGGAGCACCAGTAGAAAGGTCTAGAGAGAGCAGGGAGGACCAACTGATCAGAGGCTAGAGTCCAAGAAAAAACTGACCAGATTTGGGAGTGGGGGGGCACCCCAGGGACCTGGCAGGGCAGTGGTAGAGAGCAAAGTGGAGCAAAGTGGCTGTAGGGAGCTGGGATGCTGCTCTGTGGCTCCCAGGGCCTGGCCCCTGTCCTGCTTTCCTTCTACCTTCCCCACTTCCCCTCCCCATTGCCCGCCCCCCACACCCTAGGGCTTACAGTTTCACTTCGCAGTGGAAAGTCTGAGGGGGCTGATTCCCAGCAGCATCACCTTCCACCCCTGTGGTGTCACTCCTCTTGTTTATTTCCTCAGTCCGGGGTCTCCCCACCACCTCTGCCTCATCCCTTCCCCACCTGCTGACTGTTCTGTCACCCAGGTACCTTGGGTGTGTGTGTGTGTGTGTGTGTGTGTGTGTGTGTGTGTTTATGGTACTGAGGCTTAAACTCAGGGCCTATACCTTGAGCCACTCTATCAGCCCTTTTTTGTGATTTTTTTTTTTCAAGATAAGGTCTCGTTAGCTATTTGCCAGGGCTGGCTTCAAACCATGATCCTCCTGATCTCTGCCTCCTGAGTAGATAGGTTTATAGGCATAAGGCACCAGTGTCTGGCTCCCTCTGATCTTTTTTGCCAATCATTCTGCCTGGAACTCCCACTTGCTGCCTCCAAGCTGCCTCCTCTGTTTCATTACACTTTTTTTCTTGGCAGGCTCATTCCTCTTTCTCAATACCCTTCTCTACCCTCCCTCATTCCAGAGCTCTTTTACCTTATAGACCTGCCTCCCCAGCCATTCAGACATCTGGGAATCAGC
Source organism: Castor canadensis (assembly GCF_047511655.1). Taxonomy (NCBI): domain Eukaryota; kingdom Metazoa; phylum Chordata; class Mammalia; order Rodentia; family Castoridae; genus Castor; species Castor canadensis. Next base: position 36,924,594 of record NC_133391.1, read on the forward strand.
TAGAAAGAAAGCTTCACCACATCCTGTAAGATAGTGGAGCTGGGAATGAGGATGGGGAAGAAGATTAAAGCAGTTACATTGTATCAAGCTTCTTTCTGTACTAGCCACAGTATTCTGATGCTTTACATACAGTAACTCATTAAATGTTTCCCCATTGTATACATAAGAAAACTGAGGCTCAGGGAGATTAAACAATTTGCCATGACTAGGAAGTATGAAGACAACAGGTGCTCTGTGTGTGTGGTCTTGACCTTGAATGAGTTATGGGTGTCTTCTGGGAAGAATGGTGTTTACAACTCTCTCCCTCATCCAAAGTTTTTGTACTAAGAGGAGTCCAAAGGTATACGGAGATGAAACAATGCAGATCAAACTCAAGAAAAACTGAAGCAGCTAGAGAAGGATGCCTGACACTTGAGAACTCTTGCTTCCCAGCCCACTTGAGGGACCCAGTTAGGAGAGATGGAGAGCAGGCCTGGGAACCAGCAGAAGCCCTGGGGCTCTCCCCTGCTTTACCAGAAGCAGCTTGCTTCCTGAGCATCCAGCAAAAACATCTTTCATGCCAGGCAGTTCTCCCTACAGATCCTAAGAGGCCGAGACCCAGACCTACCAGCCTCTCCCACTTCAGGGGCGGGACTTCCTGTTTCTGAGGCTGTTTCTATTTGCCTGGTTCAGCACAATAGAGCTGATAGCTTTCCACTGGGCTCAGCACTGTCTATATTTTGTGTGGGTTAGCAGGGAAGTTTGTGTATTGCTGGGGAGGAGCATCCCCAAGAATCCAAAACAGGACATAAGTCCGCTCTCGAAGGAAGAGCTGGGTTCCAGGTTCACACCTGGAGGGCTGATTTACCTTCTTGAATCTGAGTATCTGAGTATGAAGTCAGTTACCCTCCTCCCTCTTTACCCTTTCATTGCATTGACTGGACCCCGGGGAAAGCAGGAGACAGGTTAAAAACAGAAGCGCGACCATTTCTTTATTAAATTATACAAAAAGGGGAGGAGAGGGGGGCAGCTGTGGGGCTCGGCCCCAACCCCGGTCCCACCCCGGCCCAGCGCTGTCTGAGAGGGATCTGAGGGAGACCCAGGGATCAGGCAGGAGAGGGATGGGTCAAGGATGGTGAGACTGGGGAATGCAGAGGGTAGGTAGGAGAGGGTACCAGAGGACCAGGATGGATAGGATGGGGAGGGGGGTCAGAAAGGGAGCAAGAAAAGGGAGAGGGGCAACTGGGGTCCAGCTGGGGAGCTTGGATGGAGCAGGTCAGGAGGTGGAACAATGACAGAGTGAAAATGAAGGGACAGTGTCTGGAGAGGCGGAAATGAAAGGCTGGGGAGAAAGAGGGTGACAGCTCTGGGACAGGACCCAGAGCAGGGAGCCAGGTGAAGGGTGGCTGTACTTGCTGTTCCCACCCCCACCTCCAGGCCCTGAGGGGCCTCCCACCCCCAGCCCATTGGCAGGGGGCGCTCATGCCGATGCCCCATTTTCTGTCTTCTGCCGCTTGGGATCCGCTTCATCCTGTGGAGAGGGAGTTTAGAATAGTTGTAAAATAGGAGAGGGGGCCTCCCCCTGTCCCAGCCGGCCCTATTCCAGTTCCAGCCCCCACCCAGGCCCGTGCCGCCACTCTGATCTGAGTCCAAATCCAAACTGCGCCCAGCCCCTGCTGCATCCGACAGCCCCTCAGGCCCCAACCCAGCCCAAACCTCCTCTTCAGCAGCTCTCTTCAGCGCGGGCCCTTCGTCATCCTCTTCTTCTTCTTCCTCATCTGAGGAGCCAGAAATGGGTCATTGGGGAAGGGCAGGAAGCTCTGGCACAGACCCCCTAGGGTCACCCTCAGCCCTGTTTCAGGTCTTCAACTCCACCCTGACTCTGCTCCTTTGAGCCCTGACTTTTCCAGCCCAGTCTCCTCTGCCTCTCCCCACCTTCTTCATCCCCTTCATCTTCCTCCTCTCCATCCTCGGCAGTTTCTTCTTCCTCCTCCTCAGCTCCATTCTCCTCCTCCTGTGGGAAGGCAGAGGAAGCCATGTCAGCGTGGCTGTGTACCCCCACACACTGGGTAACAAAAGAACTTGGGAGGGGCCCCAGGATATGGTACTGAGGATAGGAGAGGCCACGGGAGAGGCTGGATCCAGCACCCCCAGGAAGGTAACTGGAGGCTGATATATCAGGGAGGGAAAATGGTGGGGTAGGTGTGGTCAGACCCCTCTGTACCTCCACCACTTCTTTCTTTCGCTCTTTCCGGCTTGCCTTCTCCTCTACCTTCTCCTTCTTCTCCTTCAGGTCCTGCAAGGGAGAAAGGTCACCTTTCAGCATGAATGATGTACAACCTGAGTTCCTCCAGCCCTGGTTCTCCCTCTCCGCAGTGAGCTTAGAGATGAGTGAAATGAAGACAGTTAGAGGCAGCTTAGAAACAGAACAGAGGTCCCTGGATCCTTACAGATTAGGGCCACAAATAGGTTTGACATCAGATACCTCCTACCCCAAGACCCAAGGGAAGTGGGAAAATGATGAAGAAAGGGAAGCAGGCAGCCAGGGAAACCCATCTGCACCCAAATCAAGTTCTTCCAAACCCTGGCTCAAGACCTCAAGCTTAGTAAAGCAAATCCCCCACCCCCTTGTGTCCCTAGCCTCCTCTGCCTGCCCCCCCTCCCATTGCCTCACGGCTTGGCCTTTTGTCTACCTCAGGGGCCTTTTCCTGAGTACTCTCTCCTGGGCATCCCTCCCAGCTTCCCCTTCAGCATGTAAGGCTTTTGTTTCCCTGTCTGTGTCTCCCTAATCCTACTGTTCCTACTTGGCTGAACACCACAAGGATAGGGAGAGCACCCCAGCTCCAGTTGCCATTTTAACCATCCATAACCCAAAATAGTTCCAGTAGTTCCCTCCTCCCCTACCTCTGTGGTGTATGCATTGGTGTGGCAGAACAGAAATGGCCATTTTCAGTGGATATATAGGTAAAGCGGGGTAAACAGAAACAGAGAAAGGAAGGAGACTCAGACATGGTAAATTAAAGACAGCAATAAACAATGTATGGACATTGATTGTCTAGAAGGGCAGGAAGGTGAATGGGGAGGTGCCTGTCCAGAGTACCCTCCCACCACACACAGCTTGATGTCCTATTCTGATCTGGCAGGAAGAGATGCTCATGTAGGCATCCCCCTGGACACACCAGATTTTCCCTTTAGATTCCAGTACTCCCCCCACTCCGCCCCTTGGCATGCTCTGAAGGCATGGTAGGTATCCTAGTGTGATCTGATCTGGTGTTGGTGCACAATTCTGTGTACCTAGTCCCATGTGGATGGAAGTTTTCAGTGAGTAGATCACTCTGGTAGGGTGTGTCCCTTCTGAACAGTACTGGGGATAGGAAAAGGGCTTGGTACCAAATGGGGGACACTCAGTTTTCTTCTCCCTTTAAGGAGAGCACAGAACACTTGACCCTTGCACTCCAGTTAGGTTTCTCCTTTACTCTACTTGCTATCTTCATTTCTTTGCCACAAGGTTAGTTTGGCACTTCTACTACCTGGTGGGCTTTTCCCTACATCCTGGAGAGAAGGGGGGAGATATAGGGACCCTGCACCACCTCTGCTTGAGTTTCCCATCTGGGCTGATGAAGAGAGGGAGGGAGAACACCAAAAATCAAAGTCCAAGAGGCCAGGCTCTCTCCTCCCTAGTCCTGTCCTTCTGGTCACTGTCCTTCTGTGATCCCTTTCCCAGAAGGATATGTAACCTGGGACCTGGGTCTTGTGCTAAGCAGCTCTCTGGCCTCCACTCAAGCACAAACGCTGACACCCATTCACACAGCTCCAGAGGAGCGCCCACGCGCTCTGGAGACACATGGCCTGGTGTTTGGGCACTCTGGCATGCTCTTGGCAGCACAGGAGCACAGTGGAGCCACTCCGGGCTCACAAAGCAGCAACATGGCTCCAGAACTCCAGCTCCACATGCACACATGTAACTGACACAGGCAGTCCCACACAATCGCTGGATCTCAGACATACAAAGACACCTACTCAGTGAAGTCACATGCCACAGCAAGAGCCCACCTTGTCAGATCTCACACATGTCCCCTTTCCCACCGCCTTCAATCCCATTGGCTCCCCCCTTCCACTTCACAACGCAGGCCTCCAGAACTGTGTGTCGCTCTTTAGCCACCCCCAACCAATACAAGATCCAGCTCCCAGCCCCCAAACCCTGGCCGCATTAATTTCCCAAAGCGACACCCGGCAGGTTCCCTAGGGAAATTAGAGGAAGACAGAGAGAAGCAAGGGCAAAGGGATGAGGTCGGAGAAGGGAGTTGATGAGTGCAAGGACATCTCGATGCAGGGCCGTGCAATGACGAACCTCAGCTTTTTTCGAAGGCCATTCTCGCCCCCTCTCCTTCTGATTTTTAGGAATTGAAGCTTGCATGGGGGTGGAGGAGACAATGAACAGAAAAAGAAACTGAAAGCCGGTGTTGGAGAGGGAACGGATGGAGATACACGCGAAGGAGGGAACGAGAGAACAGTGGTAGCCGCCGTCCATGGAGAAGCGGGCGACTGTGGGGCAGCAAGGGGAGGGGCGGAGCAGAGCAGCCTCCCGGGAGAGTCCTGTTTACACTTGAGGATCCCAAACCACTTAGCGGAGGAAAGGCGAGGTCAGACTAGGAGACGGCGAGACCGGGCGCGGGGAAAGGGCACGGTGAAGGGAAACGCGGAGAGCTCCGACGTGAGAGCGGCCGTGGCGAAGCGGGCGCGGCCGGGTCAGAGAGGGGTGGGGACGGCGGCGCGGCCGGGCGCGTACCGGGCCGGGGTGGCGCGGCCGGAGCCGTGGCGCGGTGCGCGCAGGGCAGCTAGAGGGCGCTGGCGGAGCCGCGCAGAGCGGGGTAGGCAGAGCCAGGCTGGGAGCGGGTGGGGGGAGGGGGGGCGGAGTGGGGTCCGCTGGGACCCGAGCGAGGGCCGCGCGGGACCGTCGGGGGCGGCCTGGGGCGGAGGACGGTGCCGATCTCGGGGACCTCCCGGGGACCGGGCCGCCGCCGCCCTTGCCCGTACCTTGGCGCTCAACTCGGCCGCTGCCTCCACGCTCTTCTCCGACATGGTGCCGGGGCCGGGGCCGGGGCTGGCGGGGGGCCGGGGTCCCGGGGCCGAGACGGAGGAGCCCTGGACGGCGGAAGGTGGCCGCGGCCGGAATCTGGCGCGGTGACGGCGGCGGCGGCGACAGCGGCAGCGGCGGCCGCTCGGCAAGCTGGGTCTCTGGAAGAGGCGGCAGAGACGCGCGGGGTGGGGCGGGGGTGGGTCCGGAGCGGAGACCCGCAGGGCTGCGGCCGTCCGGAGGGCGGGCGGAAGGGCGGTGCGGGCGGTGGCCGGCGCGCTCCGGTCGCGATCGCTGAGTCCTGGGCTGACCGCCCCCGCACCAGCAGAGCTGCCGCCGACCAGCCGCTGCCGCCCCCGGGAAGAGAACCCGCTTATAAGGCGGCGCTGCCCGACGGGAGGGGCTTCCCAGGGGTGGGGCAGGCGGGAGCGGGGAGGAGAGGAGAGGGGAGGGGGATGAAAGAGGAGGTTGGAGAGGTGGGGATAGGAGGATGAAAGCGAGGGGCGGGAGAGTGAGCGGGGCGGGAGGGAGGACGAGACCAGGAGGGGGAAATGGAGAGACTGACGGCCGCGGAGAGAGAGGAGTGGGGCGAGGAGGTGGGAAGAGGTGGGGTTCCTGCAGGGAGACACCTCTCCAAATCCCAACCTACTGCCTGCAAGCGTGGAGTCTGGCTTCTGGGGCGAACTGGAGAGGTGGCTAGAATCCTACTGACCCCCAAAAAAGCCCAGAGATTTTGCCAAGGGGCGGGGTGGGGGGAGCAGATGGAGAAGCTGGGCAGGTATTTGAGAAAGCAAAAGCCGAACGAAGAGGAAGAGGGTTGCGGAGCTACTTCCACATCTCGCTGGATTTCCCCTCTCATTCTCCATCCACATTCTCTGGGTGGCCTTGAGAAGGAAGGGATGAGAGCGGAAAGGTCGGCCTGGCCTCCTCTCCCGCTGAAACTGACATCTGTGGCCCTTGCTGGGTTCCTCCCTTCCTGGCTCATTCCTGTGATCTGAGGGCAATCAGAGGCCCTCCAATCTCCCTGTTTTCCGCCTCTCCACATCTTCCATCTTTCTTACTCGCCTGTCTCACCTCACTTTTATCTGTCTGGTTCTGTTTCTCTTTATCCCTCTTCACGCATCGTTACCCAGACACCCCACACACACACTCACAACCATTCTCCCGCTCCTCTGCCTCTTCTACCCTTCCATGTGGGGGTCTCTTTCCTATCCTCTCCCAGACAACACTGTTCGTTCTGGTTTTATCTAATTGACCTGGTCCACTATCCTTCGTTGATTTTCCTCAACTCTTCTTGCCTCATTTTTTACATTTTTCCTCTTTGCTTTTCTCTTTCCTCTGCTACCATCTTCCCCAGCCTTTCTGTATTATATTGGCCTCCTTTGCAAATACAATACTGGTCCAGGTCTGGAGGCCAGCTTCATTCTATTCCACATATCCTCAGATCCTCACCCTCAATTCGTCATCTTTGGGTCATGTTGACAAGCTTGGGGTTTCTGGAGGGGAAAGAGGCTGGGGTATGGATTAAAAGTCAGAAAGGTGGATGGGGTAGGCTTTGGAAAAAGGTTCTCTTATGGACTCCACTGCTTATCATTCTTCTCCTTTTGATCATTTTTTAAAATAAAGACATACGTTGCTGATCCATCATCATCATCACCATCATTTTTGTATTTGAGGGCTAAATAAATCTTTTGGTCCCTTGGAGGACACTTTCCAGTTTCTCTCTTGACTCTTCTATTAGTTTCTCAGTCTTGGTCTTCCCAGAAATCTTGGGGCCCCACCCAGGTTTTCCTTGCCGAATTCTGTCCATCTTTTCTCTGAGACCTTTCCATTCTCCTTTCTCAACCTGTTTTCTGACTCATTGGCTGATGTCTTTAGCGATCGCTCACCTTCTCCATCTCTCTACTCTTCTGGTTTCATTAATCTCCTCTTTCCCCATCCTTTGCTATCCGCTTCTCCCCCCCCCCACCCCCCCACCCCCAGTCTCCCAGTCTCGCTCCCTCATGGTCCGTCTCTTTCCTCTCCCTCCCTCCCACTCTTCCTCTTCCCTCTTCGACACCTCCCAGCCCCGCCTGTTGTCTCGGACACCCTGCTGGGCTCTTACCCTGTTGCCCTGGTAACCGCCCCCCACTCCGGTCACCTCTGCTCCCCTCCCCCCTCCAATCACCGCCACCAACAACCTCCATCCACCTTCCTCCTATTTTTCCTGAGAGCCAATAGAAACCCTGTTGCCAGGTGGAATGCTCATTTGAATCAGCCAATCCAGGAGCCTAACTGCTTGCCCTGCCTTATATGGGGATGTGAGGAGGGCCACTCCCCCCACTCCAGGCCCACACGGGACCAGCCTCTCCAATGTCCTTTCTCCCCCGCCCAGAAGGGAATTTGGGACCCTGCTTCTCACCCTCTCTTGCGGGGCCTGGTCTCCCATTTCTCTAACTGGGACCACCAGGGGTAGCATGGGATGTGATCCGGGCTGTGGGCTGGGCCTTAAGGCTGGGGGTGGGAATGAGGTGTGATTAGGGAAGGGGAGGCGGAGGGAGCCGGGAATTTTGCCCAGGGAGGGGTGTCTGGGAGCGGAGGCAGCTGCAGTGGAAAATTCCAGGGAGATGGAGAGGCAGAGAATGAGAATCCTGCCTCTGGGCCCAAGGGAGAACCTTGAGAATCTAAGAGCTTGGACACCAGGATCCTCAGGGACTCCAGGGGCAAAATCTAGGAAGTTGGAGGCCTGGATCTAATCTTCCTGCAGGAGCGAAGCATCTCTCCTTATCTGGTTGGACCACAACCAGTCTCCTAAGTCTGGGCTTCATGAGGAAGAATCTGGAAGTGAGACTTGGCGTGAATTTGGAATGAATGAGTACGGAAAGCCTGTTTTGACAGTCGTTGGGGTTAGTCTCTAGGGCCAATGGTGTTAAATGCCAGTGTTGCTCCTTTCCATGGAACTGCTTCTGAGGCTTTGTGAAGGCTTGTCTATTCCTAGAATTGTTACTCCACAGTCCAACTGAGAATTTCTCCCACAAGTCAGAATGGGAAAACCTTTGTTGGTTACACATTTTCTGAAAGTGGGAAAAAGGAGACCAGGTGAGAACAAGGGGTGGGGGGGAGCCTGTGCCCCCTAGAAACTATGACTTCTGGTTTCACAGCCTAGAAATTTACCTCAGTGCTGAGTGTGGAAAGTATTCAATTCTAATTACTTCCATTACATTCTTTTTTTTTTTTTTTTTTTTTTTTTTTGAGGTACTGGGGCTTGAACTCAGGGCCTACACCTTGAGCCACTCCACCAGCCCTTTTTTTGTGATAGGTTTTTGTGAGATAGGGTCTCACAAACTATTTGCTCTGGATGGCTTCGAACCTTGATCCTCCTGATCTTTGCTTGCTGAGTAGCTACGATTACAGGTGTGAGCCACTAGGGCCCAGCTCCATCATTAGTTTCCTGGTTTTTTTTTCCCAGTGTGTATGTTTATCCCACAGGTTTATGCTAAGGAAGTCCTAGTTAATCATTCAAAGCACTGGAGGACAGAAACCTGGGAGTTGTGCCATCTCCAACCCTCATTTTACTTTTTTAATCCCCATTACCTCATTTTCTATTTCTCATTTCTCCTTTGCTTTTTTTTCATTATTATTTTTTAATCTTTTCAAAACTCAAGTCTGGAGAGTTGAGAGGACATGGACTTTTAGAGAGATAGAAAGTAGCCTGTTGATGATGTTTGAGTATGTTACTCTCAGCACTGTTAAATGAATTTACCTTCACAAGACACCTTGTCATATTCATCATGTGCAGTTAGCAAATTGGTCTTATCCATCGTCAGAAATCTACTCACAACCAGGCTTGGTAATCCCAACTTCTTGGGATGCAGAGATCAGGAGCAACATGGTTCCAGGCTAGCCCAGGCAAAAAGTTAGCGAGACCTCCATCTCAACAAAGAAGCCCAAGGAACTGGAGATGTGGCTCGGGTGATACAGCACCAGCTTAGTAAGCTCAAGGTCCTGAGTGCAACCTCCAGTGCTGCCCACCCCCCCCTAAAAAAATGTCTGCAAATGCAAAGAAACCAGAAGTAGTCGGTTCATGTCTATAATCCCAGCAACTAAAGAGAGGAAGGTTTAAGTAGGAGGATCACAAAAGGCAGGAGGATCTCAATCCCAGGCAAAAGCACAAGACCCTACCTGAAAAATAAAGCAAAAACGGTCTGGGTAAAACATCACACTAAGGGGAGGTCACATGAGAGAGTAAAAGCAGGAAGTTAAGGTGAACATATACTCTCTATAGAAGAATGAATGTAGAAATTTTAAACTTGTTGAAATCACCATAAGAAGGGGACTAAGGGCTGGTGGAGTGGCTCCAGCGGCAAGAGCGCCTGCCTAGCAGGAGTGAGACCCTGAGTTCAAACCCCAGCGCTATAAAATAAATAAGTACAAAGGTGCTACTCAGAAGGGATACAGGAAAGCTCATTCCTACAGGTTTCTAGTTCATGACTGAAGAACTTTTTTTTTTTTTTTTTTGTGGTACTCAGGCTTGAACTCAGGGCCTTCACCTTGAGCCACTCCCCTGGCCTTTTTGTGAAGGGTTTTTCAAGATAGGGTCTCACAAAGTATTTGCCTGGGCTGGCTTTGAACCGCAATCCTCCTGATCTCTGCCTCCTGAGTAGCTAGGATTACAGGGGTGAGCCACCAGTGTCCAGCTTGAGGCTGAATACTTCTTAAAAAAATTTTTTTTAAAAAAGTAGGGGACTAAGTTAGAAAGAAGAAAAATAGAGGAGATGAACCAATTTAAGTTATAATATATATATACATGGAAATGTCACAAGGAAACTCCCTGTGTAGCTATCTTAAACAAACAAAAATGTCATTTTTTTTTCTTTTACAAAATCAGAGAACAAGAGGGCGGAACAGATCCTGTCTGGGGGGGTTGTTACCAGTGGGAGGGGGGAGGAGGTGGGGAAAGGGTGTGGGAGGGGTGAATATGGTGCAAATACTGTGTACACGTATGTAAATGGAAAAATGAGACCTGTTGAAACTATTCCAGGAATGGGGGGAGGGGAGGATAAAGGAGAATGGTACAGGGGTGAATTCAAGATTGATATACTCGATATATTGTAAGAACTTTTGTAAATGTCACTATGTACCCCCACCCAGCACAACAATAAAATAAAGGGGGAAGAGGCTGAGGATGTGTCTCAAGTGATAGAAGCTTGCCTAGCAAGCGCAAAGACCCTGAGTTTAGACCCCAGTACTGCCTAAATAAATAAATACAACTTTCTTCCATGTAAGTCAATTTAAATTGAAAATATTTTAACTTTTCTTGTGTCCTTCATATCAAGGCTAACTCTTGCACTTCAACAAACTTTAATTGATTTCCTACTAGCTGTTAGGGACTGTGCTGTGAGATGGAAACACAAAGCTAAATGAAAAAGACATGGTCCCTGCCCTCAAGAAATAGATGGAGCGATGTTAGTAAATCAAAGTACAACCTGATAAGGGATGGACCTGATAAGGGACCTGTATCCAGACTCTTTCGTCAGTCAGACCTGACTGCACGTCTCAGCTCTGTGATACTCCTGTCCTGAAATGCATCCCCAATCCTGCCTGCCTTTGCAAATCCTTTTATCCCTTGTTCCCAACATCAAGCAGCCTTCCTTAGTATTCCACCCTTACCCTTTTGTGACACCTTACCTAGCACAATGCTAGGCACAAAAGAAGAGCTCAATACATCATTTCTAGCCCAGAGATTCCATTTTGGACTCAACCTTCTCTATTTCTTTTTTCTCTCTTTTTTTTTTAAACTTTTTTTTCTTTACATGGGCTGAGAAAACAAATAACAACATTCATCATTCTGCCAAGATACTTGCCTTTGTCTGACTTGGGATCTTCTCTAAGTACTGATACCCCAGTGGTCATTGTCTTTTAGGGTTTGAATGTTACAACCAAATTTTCTGTGACTTTCGTATTTCTCCCTGAACTTTTTCCCTAGCAAAAGGAATTACTTTTATCGTTGTATCTCTCCTTCAGATTCTTTGATTAGCTTTTCTTATTCTCTGTGCTCTCTTTCATGACCTCTCTTGCTTTTACATTTAGAACTGTTTGCTATGGCCAACTCCTCTCTGTTCTCTCCATTTCTCCCCCATGTGTACTCTTCAGAAAGCCTTCCCCGGCCTTCAGAAAAGTCCAGAAGGTATTTGTAGGTAGTTTTCATCCCTGTCCAATAAAGCTTTCTACGATAATGCGATTTATTTATTTATTTATTTTGCAATGCTGGGGATGGAACCCTGGCTTAGTGCATACTAGGCAAGTGCCCTACCACTGAATTACACTCCCAGCCCCAGAAATGTTTTTTATCTCTTCTTTCCAATACAGTAACTACATGTGGTTACTGAACACATGAAAATATGGCTAGTGCAACTTAGAAAGTGAATTATTATTTTACTTAATATTGTGATTTTAATATATTTAATTAAATATAAATTATTATCAATTTATACTATATATTATATATAAATTATGTGTAAATGTATTAATATATCATACACATATATAAATTTATTAATTTAATTTAATTTAAAATTAAAGTTAATAGTGAATTTAATATTATTTTATTAATAGTATTAGTATTAATATTATTCAACATACAATGGATCAACCAAGGGCCTTGCGCATGCTAGGAAAGCATTCTACTATTGAGCTACAATCTCAGTCCTAATTTAATCAAATTTAAATAGCTACTATATTGGACAACAGAACTTTAGACCTTGGCTCAAACTGACTGTTTTTGTTTTGTTGTTTGGGTAGAAGCAGGGGAGTACTGAGAACTGAACCCAGGGCGTTGTGCATGGCAAGCACATCCTGAGCTGTATTCCCTGGCCTCTAAATGGCCTCCTTTTTCACCTCTAACCCCAGCGATCTGTAATTAGAAAGTCAGAGAGCAACTCTGGGCCACTGTTATCATATACATTACCATAGGTGTGTGTTTGTTCAAAGTTTTCACAAATTACATAGACTGTGTGACAGACACAGGGAACTAGTATACTAGAAAATGAAAAGGCTATGGAAAATAGGAGTGACAGAAGGTAAAAGACTGAGGGAAGAGTTAGTAACTGGGAGGATACAGTGACAGTGTTGGCAAAAACCTTCCAGGTTCTTCAGTCTCAGAGGTCCTAATTCTTTGTACTCTCCCTAAGCTAGTCCATCATGCACTCCCATGGTTTGAAGTCCCACTGGGTAACCACATTCTTAAAACACTGGTGACTCTCAAATCTTCAGCACTGGCTTCTCCCCTGAACTCCAGTCATGACTCCAATTCCCTTTGTTCTCTCCTTGGATGCTCCTCAGCTCATCAAACTAACATATTCCAGCTGAAATCTCCTTGTGTCTCCTAGCTCAGTGGATGGTTCCCTGTTTTCAGCCATGCCTAGACTTTTCCTTTCCTTCCAAGAGCCTCATACTCCTTCAGTGCTGCCACTACTCAGAGGGTCAACATCACTCACTGACTAAGCTTAAAATCCTTATGGTTTTCAATCATGATTTAAAGATTTTTGTGCCTTCTGCACCTATCTTCATAGTTGGCTTATTGAGATTGTAGAATCTCAAAAATGTTTCCTAAAATGTATCAACTGCCTTTCTACCTAAAATACAGAATGATATAATTTCCCTACTTACAACATCATTGCTCCACCCTCACTCCATTCAAATACCCAGCTGCCCCGGGCTTGTTCCAGATGTGTGACCTCACATCTAAAGAGGGCCTTCTTCTCTGGCCCAGCTCTACCTTCTCCAAGGCTTCCTGACTTTGGCTCCATCAGAAGGAACAGCGAATATAGGTGTAACATTGGTGCTCTTCCTTCCCAGCAATCCTTATCCTCCTAAGCCCTGGCAGGGCCTGCTCTCCCTCCTTCATCATATGATCTACGGGAAACTCCAAAGATTAAGGAACTTCTGTTCACAATTCATTTGACACAGCAGGGAGGGGGAGAGGGACAAAAAGAAAGGGAGAAAGAGAAAAGAAGGGGAAGGAGTGAGGAGGGCAAGGAAGGGAGGAGAGGGAAGGAGGAGAAGGAAGACAGACACAAACTCTGTTTATATATAAAATTATATCTCTTGGTCAGGCACTGGTGGCTCATACCTATAATCGTAGCTACTCAGGAGACAATCAGGAGGATCACGGTTCAAAGCCACTGGGGAAATAGTTAGAGAGACCCTATCTCAAAAAAACTCATCACAAAAAAGGACGACTGGTGGAGTGGCTCAGGTGTAGGTACTAAGCTCAAAGCCCAGTACTGCAAAAATAAACAACAAATAAATAAAATAAAATTCTATCTCTCCAATTCTTGGAGGCTGAAAATGAGCTCACATATCTTGCTCATCCCCACCTATTCAGGGTTTTTTTTTTCCTAGTACTGGGGAGCAAACCCTGGTTCTTGAGCATGCTGGGTAAGCCCTCTACTGCTGAGTTAATTCCCAGCCCTCCTGTTTAGAAATTTTTGTTTTTACTTTTTTTTTTTTTTTTTTGGCAGTACTGGGAATTAAACTTAGGGCCTCACACACTTGCTGGGCAGGTGCTCTACCAGTTAAGCCACATCCCAAGCACAAGAATTTTTAAAGTTGGTACAAAACCCAGATTTCAAGCTCTGTCTCATAGTTAGATAATAAGTTGTAATTTGTAAATATTCCTAGAAGTAATGCATTGATTTAAAATCACACAAAGGTAAAAATGACTGATAAGGAGGTGTGGTTCAAGTGGTAGAGTGCCTGCTTTTTAAGTGGGAAGTCCTGAGTTCAAACCCCAGTCCCACCAAAAATAAATAAATAAAAAGTTCTGCATAAAAAATGACTGATTAGGGATTTTTATGTTTTGGAAGGAAGAAGAGAAAGGGCTCCAGGCACCTAAAAGAAGTAAGTACAGGATACCAGGTTATCAAAAATAAACAAGGATACTAAAAGCTTGTATGCCTCAAGTTAGCAGGGGCTGTGTCATCCTTTTCTATTTACATTTAGTACAATGTACCTAGGGCAGTGCACAGCCTCATTAAACATTTGTTGACTGAACAATAAAAACCTGCTTTGGAACCAAGTGCCAGTGGCTCATGCCTGTAATCCTAGCTACTTGCAAGGCTGAAATCAGGTTAGCCCAGGGGAAAATGTTTGAGAGACCCCATCTAAATCAACAGCTAGGTCAGGTGGTACTTGCCTGTCATCCCAAGCAGGAGGATGAGATCTGGAGGATCTCAGTTCTAGGCCAGCCTGGGCAAAAAAAAGTTTGGGAGACATTGCAATGAAAAAAAGCTGGGTGTGGTAGTGCCCGCCTATCTTCCCAGCAATAGTAAGAAGCTTAAAATAGGAAGCTCACAGTCCAGGCCAGCCTGGGCAAAAAGGGAGACCCTGTCTCCAAAATAACCAGAGCAAAAAGGGCTGGAGGCATGGCTCAAACAGCAGAGTACCTGCCTTTCAAGTGTGAAGAGCTGAGTTCAAACCCAAGTACTGCCAAAAAAAAAAAAAGAGAAAAAACTAAAAAAAAAATTTGGATAGAATCTCCTTAGTCAAGGAGGGGACAGAACCCTCAATGACACTGAGGTAGCTCTTTTTCTTGGTGGGACTGGGGTTTGAAGTCAGGGCCTCATGATTTCAAGGCAGACATGCCACTCTGTCAGCCCTTTTTTTTTGTGTGTTGGGCATTTTCAATATAGGGGCTTGCAAACTATTTGACCAGACTGGCTTCAAACCACAATCCCCTTGATCTCTGCTTCCTGAGTAGCTAGGATTACAGGTATGAGCCACCAGCACTCAGCCTGAGGTAAACTTTTTTTTTTCCGGTACTGGGGTTGAATTCAGGGGCTATACCTTAATGGATTTTTTCAAGATAGGGTCTCTAGAACTATTTGACCTGACTAGCTTCAAACCATGATCCTCCTGATCCCTGCTTCCTGAGCAGCTAGGATTACAGGCGTGAGCCACCAGTGCCTGGCTCTGAGGTAACTCTTGATCACATGTCAAACTGCTTTCTTTTGAGGCAAGGCAGTTGCATAGTGAGATGTCCAGAGAAACTTTAAAGTTTTTACTAAGTCTTCCCCTCAAATACCAATGAAAAACAAATTTTATTGTATTTTCATTCTTCTTCTTTTTGCAATACTGGGGCTTGAACTCAGGGTCTCTGCTTGCTAGGCAAGCACTATACCACTTGAGCCAGTGGTTTTCCTTTGACTTTGCCAGTCTGCCTCTGTTCCTCCTGTCGCCACTATTGTTTTTTCCTCTTTAGTAGTGACCAACCAAAGAAACCTGAGAGGGTCAGGCTCAACTCCCAACACTTTTTCCTGAGTCACCAGGGACCCTCTCAATTCCTCCTCCCCCGGGGAAACTGCCAGGGAACAAGTCTTTCTCTTTAGGTCAGGCTCTACGCAGTACTAACGTGGGTAAGGGCCAGAGCAAAGAAGCAGAGAGAGCTGAAGTTTGGATGAGTCTGGTTCAAAGTCTACCCCATACAGTTCAAATCCCCTGACCCCAAAGGGGAGGGCCCTCCTCTCCAGCAGAGCCAGATTTTATGTAAGACATTTAGTATGTCAAAGTATCAGTCTGTGGCCTTGGACTCTGGCCTCTTGGGCCCAGTTTTTGCTCTGCCCCAGGGTGATTCTGGTTAATTGAGCTCTCCACCCCTCGCTTCTACCAAACTTTGGGCCCTTGACCTACCTACCTGATTAGTACCTGACTAGAAGCAAAAAGGATCAGTGCAGGACTAGGAGCTTTTGAGGACACAAGACTTACAGAAAAAGGGACTAAACTAAAACATTTTAGGAGCAGGAAGGTAGCTCAGTGGTAGAGCTTATGTTTGGCATGCTGGAGGCCCCCGGGTTCAAGCCCCAGCACCCAAACTAGCAAAAACCCCACCCAAACCTAACATTTCAGAACTAGAGCCTTTGCCCAGTCTGGCCCTTCACGGTCCGGTCGGGCGCAGTCCAAGAGCCCGGAGGATACCAATTCCCGAGGGGCTAAAGGTCCAATCTGGCTGAAGAGCGCCATCTGGTGGCTGATCCCCCAATCTGAATTCTCTTTGCCCCAGTCAGACTTCTCCAATTAGACCAGCAGGAAAGTTGTCTCCTCCTCCTCCTCTACGTCACTCCGTGGTCCCCGCCCCGCCGGAGCGTCCCTCCTCCCGCGCCTCCCTCGCAGAAATGGTGTCCTTCCTCTCTGGCGAAACGCTCCTCGGGTAGACCTTCTGCTTAAAGGTTCCCCAGGGATCCGCCCATCTCGTCGCCCACAGAGAGCGCGCCTGAGTCTGCCCCTTGTCCTCTTTCCCGAGGGAAAGTGCTGCACGCCCTGTCCCCTCATCTCGCCTCATTCCAGTCCCTCCCGAGGACCTATTCCTCTCTTCCTCCCCGATCCTCACCAGAACTTCTTGCTGTCCCCAGAATCCACGTCCGGCTTATTAATGAGGCCTACCGCCCTAGTCCCCAGAGGACCCACCCGCCGGGAATCGGCTCCGCGCACCCCTACCCCCCCGGCCCGGGGTCCGCTCCGCCCCCTCCCCTCCCTGCGTGTCCCCCTCCCCGCGACGCCGGCGGGCGGGGCTCCCGCGGCCCGGCCCTGGGGCGGTGCTTCGTGACGTCACTTCCGCCCGGGCCCGACCGAGGTTAGGCTCCTCGGGCCGAGGGCGGGGGTACGAGGTGGCAGCTGAGGGAGGAGGCGGCGCGGGAGGCCGAGGAGCTCACGCCCAAACCAATCCCCGTGTCCCGGGCCGCGACTCTGCTCCTGCAGCGCACCGAGAAGCGAAACCGGCCGGATGGGCCGCTGAACCCGGGTCGGGGACCGGTGAGGCTGGAGCGGCGCGGGCCCGCGGGGCTGCAGGGACTGCGAGCCTGGCGTGCGGGGAGGAAGGGGAGGCTCGGGCCTCCTCGCCCGCTCGCCCGGCGGGAGGCAGGAGTTGGGGCAGCCGCGGTGGGCAGTGAGGCCCGCCCAGGGGAGGCCTGGCAGCGGCCGGTGCCAGGAGAGGGCGGGGTGGTTGGGGTCATTAATGAGACTCGGAGGGCCGGCACGCGGGGGATTCTCATCCTGACTGGCGTCGGGGGAGGAACGGCGAGGGTGCTCCCGGCCTGGTTATGGGAAGAGAATGGCTGAGGGACGAGGGGGGCACTGAGAAGCTTGAGAAAAAAATCCCACGTTCCTAATTGAGAGAGGGGGTTTGGAGAGACCCTTTTCCCCTGAGGGGTTGTATGGAACACCGAGAAGGGTCTCCCTGGAGTTGGGGGGTCAGTGGACAGCCTTTGGAGGGGACAGTGCTGAGTGGGTCTGCAAAAGCCTGTCCGCCTTCTAGTAACTGAGCCTCCCCATCTTTACAGTGTGGAGCCCCCTGGAGCTGAGATCAGGATGTTCCGCTTCATGAGGGACGTGGAGCCCGAGGATCCCATGTTCCTGATGTGAGAATTCCCTCCCCCTTGAGCTCTAGGGAGCTCATCCCACTCCACTTAGGTCTAGGTCTCTGAGCAGTTCAGACAGACATCTGGGTTTCCCAGACTGGAACTGGTTGAAACTGGCTGGATACTCAGCTGCAGCTCCCACTTAGAGGGAAGTGGGCATCTGTGCTACTGTGTGCCTTGTGACTTATTTTGGGCTGGAGAGGGATGCGAGTTTTGATTGCTTGGCCCTTCTGCCATCCATACTGTGTGTGCACTCCACAGGGACCCCTTCGCTATTCATCGTCAGCATATGAGCCGCATGTTGTCGGGTGGCTTTGGATATAGCCCCTTCCTCAGCATCACAGATGGCAACATGCCAGCGACCAGGCCTGCCAGCCGTAGGATGCAGGTAACAATGCCAAAACATACCTGAGACCCAGAGAAAGTCTGGCAGGTGTTAGAAAAGCACATTGCTTTTCTTGCTCTACAACCAACTTAGTAAGTGACATGATCTTCTAGGAGTGGGGCAAGGGCCCAGAAAAAGGGAATTGTGACCCCTTTGGAAAGGAGATGGGAAAAGAATGGAGGCCATGGGCCTTGCTTGGGATTGTGGGGAGACAGAATGTGGTCTCTAATTTGTGTTCCTTGTGTGTTCCCACAGGCTGGGGCTGTCTCTCCCTTTGGGATGCTGGGGATGGTGAGTCCCTCTATTTCAGACACACACTGTAACCTTGGATGTTATTTCCAAATGTGCCATTTGGAATAGCCTCCTGGGTGGTCCCAGAATCTTTGGAAAGTTCACAAAGCTCAGAGCTGGTTAGGTGCTAGGAGTCTTGTGAACTAAAGATATAGCCTGTTCCTGAGGTCCCCCATTGGGAAGATGGAACCGTGTTCTCTTGAGGTGAGAGATGCTGCTGAAGGATCAGGGAGATGGAGTTTAGTAGATTTTCACACTTTCATGCCCTGCCTGTTTAGAGGTTGGAGTCATTAACTTTGGCTTATTTCCTAAAGATGGGAGAAATAGGGCAGTCACAAGAAGGAAAATTGAATCAGAGCAGCCACAGAGTCTGAGGAGGAGGCTGGAAGTTTAAGGAAAAGGAAGAGCAGTTGCTGGAAGTACAGGAAGAAGAGAAAGGGTATAGCCAGGTGGTCAGCATCACCCCTGAGTACTAACTTTGTCTTCCTAACTTTGTCTTCCATCCCTTTCCTCAGTCGGGTGGCTTCATGGACATGTTTGGGATGATGAACGACATGATTGGGAACATGGTGAGACACTCGTCCCATATTCTTCCCCAGCCTTGTTCTCAGTGATGACCAGAAATGCTTATCCCCTGAAACAGGAGTGGGAGGAGTGTGCTAGGGAAGAGGCAGAGCTGGATGAAGCAATTGAATAAGAGCACTGGGGTCCTGTGTCTGTTCTTGTGCCTGCATGTGAAGAGGCAGCGGCGCTCTGATTAAGTGTGCAATTATGGCTTTTTCTCTGACGGTCCTTCTTTGTGTAGTGTTGGACTCAGAAATTCGGGGGTAATGATGGTTTATTTTTGTGGGCATGAATAGGAACTTAAAGGGGAGATCCTTCATCTAGAGGGGACCTCTCCCCATTCATCCTACCCTTTTCTTTATTCCTCAGGAACACATGACAGCTGGAGGCAATTGCCAGACATTTTCTTCCTCCACTGTCATCTCCTACTCCAATACTGGGGATGGTGCCCCCAAGGTCTACCAGGAAACATCAGAGATGCGCTCAGCACCAGGCGGGGTGAGTAGGGGGCTGTGTCTCAGAGGAGGCATGTCATGGCAGGTGTGTTCATCCTGGGATGATGTAGCCAGGACTTTGGAAGGGGCAACTGAATGTGCCATATTCTGCCTCATCCCAGATCCGGGAGACAAGGAGGACTGTCCGGGACTCGGACAGTGGACTGGAGCAGATGTCCATCGGGCATCACATTCGGGACAGGGCTCACATCCTCCAGCGCTCCCGAAACCACCGCACAGGGGACCAGGAGGAACGACAGGACTACATCAACCTGGATGAGAGTGAGACCACCTCCCCACTTTCTGGCCAGCAGCCCCTAGCTCAGCTCCTGTGAGCTAGATTAGGACCCCCCCTGCCTCCTCCTCATGTATCTCTTATGGGTGAGCCCCATGCTGGAGTCTTTGTTGTCACCTTGGGGTTGAGTTAGGTATTGACAGTTTCCTCACCGAGGAGGGACAAACCTTGTCACTGACATCATCTCATCTTGTCAAGTCTGAATATTTATTAAATACCTATAATGTGTATAGTTGCTCTTTTCTTTCTCCAGTAGTCATACCTTAGGCCTGCCAGTGGTGTCCAGGGACCATGTTGAAGCTCAACAAGCTCAATGAAGTTGCTGTCCTCTGTCCCCATCCCCACATACATCCTCTCAGCCCTCGTCGAGGTTTTTTATTGTTCCCCCCCCCCCCCCTGGTTTTTGATCTTAGAAAGCTATGGCTCACTGTAGCACCTGCCTCTAGCACCAGGCCATTCCATATCTACTTTCTGTGTCTTCCTCAGGTGAGGCAGCAGCATTCGATGATGAGTGGAGGAGGGAGACATCCCGGTTCCGGCAGCAGCGCCCTCTGGAATTTCGGAGGCATGAGGCATCTGTGAGTGGGGGTCGAAGGGCCGAAGGCCCTCCCCGCTTGGCTATCCAGGGACCTGAGGACTCCCCCTCCCGACAGTCCCGCCGCTATGACTGGTGAAGGCCCTAGGCCCTCAGCCTCTCTTGTAAGTGACCTGAAGTTGGGGTAGGAATGGGACTGGGTGGGGCAGAGCTACGTGCCTCTCAGGTTCACAGCTAATACTGCTGTTGCTAGAATAAACTTCTAGCTGTCACTGAGAGAAAATTGCTCTCCCTGCACTACGGGATTCAACCCCAACCTCGGGTTTTTATGTTTTTTTCTTTTGTTTGACGTGTGCTCATCTTTCTTCCTCCTCCAGGTA
This sequence comes from Castor canadensis, assembly GCF_047511655.1. Taxonomy (NCBI): domain Eukaryota; kingdom Metazoa; phylum Chordata; class Mammalia; order Rodentia; family Castoridae; genus Castor; species Castor canadensis. Next base: position 36,944,986 of record NC_133391.1, read on the forward strand.
CAGGCTGAGAGGCTGAGAAATCATCCCCTGAAATAACTTTCCTCTCCAACTCCCACCTCCAATTTAATATTAAATTAACAGGCAAGCTGGCCCCCACCTCTCCCTGGGGGTCTCAGGGAGAACCTTTCACTGCCCCCCTTGACCTCCTTTTTTCCATCTTTAATCCCCTTACCATGCTGACTCCATGTGTCCTGTATCCACTAACTTGATTTTTCATTTTGCTGCTCTATCTCTGAACCTCCTCATCTTCCCCACATTGTTCCCCTGCCATTCATTGAAGGGTCTTTTGGGGTGAGCTGTGGGTTCAGGGACCTCCTTCATCCCTCAGCTAGCCTGGACCCCTGCTCTCCTCTTCCTCAGAGCCCCTGCTGCAGGAGACATAGCCCTGTTGGGGCTATGGAGGGAGTGGACTGGTTCCCAACTCTTTCTCCCTCCTCCTCCCACCCCCATATACTTCACAAAAATCTGTACACCCGTCTCTGCCTTTATTTTTTGATTTGTGCAACTTGTAACTAGGTGTTTATGGAATAAAGGAGAATGGAAAAAAAGACCGAGTAGGATTCTGGCTGTACTTTCCATCTTTCCCTATTCAACTCAACCCTCCTGACTTAGTCACCTTCCTACCTTCTCTTCTGTCTCCACAGTGGAGATGACAGTGGGCTGTCAGCAGTAGGGGGTGAGGGCAAGCAGCTCTCAGCTGGGCAGGTAGGGGATGAAAACAGAAGCAGTTATCTTGTGGGCTCTCTCCCTTGCATTTTGCTTTAACTTCACCCTTCAGGCATGTGGGGCATAGCACGGAGGTGCCTGAGGAATTGGCTGCCTTTCCCTATGGCAAGAGTTACTCCCTAAGGACTGTGGAGGGAACACACTTTTATAGATGGCCCTACACAATCCTTCAAAGGGGAGAAACTCAGGATCAGCAGTGTGCCTCAACTCCTCCACCCCCAGTTGAGAATTTTAACCAGGGAAGGAGACCAGTGAAGAAAACTAACCTGGAACCTGAGCAGTCCTGGAAGGACGTGAGGAGCTCGTGTTTCTCAACATGGTTACTCTTGCTTTGCAGCCAAATAGGTCACTCTGTCCCTCTTGCATGCTAGACAAACACTACTACTGAGCTACATCCCCAACCAGGCTTCCACTTTACAAAAATTTCCCATTCTTTTCTGCTGATAAGGGCCACAGGCCACTCCTAAGGCTCTAGCCCTCTCAGAGAAGGGAGGATTTTTCTCATGTGTCTGATAGACAAGTAGATTGGATAGGATAAAAGGGATTTGACCAGTTGACCAACCAGCAGAAGTGAAATAGAACTCAACCTGTCAGGCTGTGACTTCCTCGTCCAGCGTGGCTACTAAATCTTGCTTTAAGAGAGCTGGTGGAGATGCACGACCAAATGAAGGGCACCCAGCAGTCGAACAGTTGTAGATTACTTACCACCACCTGGGTTCTGAATTGGGAGGCTGGAACTCAAAGTATCCAGACCTTGTCTTTAAGTATAACTGTGCTGTGGCCAGGTCCCTATATTTCCTCCGAGAATGGGAGTTCTTTCATCCGTCTCCCAAGAAGGCAGCAAAGTGAAAAGAGCCTGGAGTTGTAGAAGGAGCCCAGAGGCTTGGCCCCCAGTCCAGCTCTGCCACTAACCTGGGTGTGTGGGCTTAGGTAGGTCTTCCACTTCCCCAGGCCTCAGTTACCTAGGATCCTTTAGCAGCAAAATCTAAGGCTACAGCTTGTGCTGCCTCTCCCTCTGCATTTCAGATCAAATCCACTCACAGGTGTAGTTCCCAGTGAGCCTAGAGCAGGGCAAGAACCCTGACTTGATTCTGGGTGAGTCAATCTAGTGTTTCACAAACTTTCATTTAGGTTCTGGCTTTCAGGCATGAGAATTGATTTATTATTATTATTACTAATATTTGCTGTGCTGGGGATGCTAGGCAAGTGCTCTACCACTGGACTACAACCCAGTCCTGCTCCCTGCTCTAGGGTGAGTCATGACCACCCTTCAGTCCTAGGCCTGTGACTGTAGTGCTCAGCAGATACATGTTGTAGGACATCAGGTTTTAGCAACAGAGTGAGGTGCTGAAGAACCAGCCCCCTGGAATTGCCTGACCTCTCTGCCACTGTGGGGGAAGGCGTGGGAGCAGGGAGAGGAAAGGGTCTGACCACAGGAGTGCTGACATATTTTGCTCTGGTCAGCTCTCTGGGCTCAGCATCACACATTATGATAATTCCCTTACCCCTGGACATGGGCAGACTCTCAAGTTCTTGCTCCACCCCAGAAAATTACAGGTCTGAAGAGATTAGTACTTGGTGTGAGACCAAGCTGGATAATACAGAAGAGTTAGGAGCAAGACCTAGCACCTGGCTCTGCCACCTAGGAGTTATTACTCTGGGAAAGGTTTTTTTTTGTTTGTTTAGGTTTTTTGCTTTTGTTGGTTACTGGGGTTTTGAACTCAGAGCCTCCAGCTTGCCAAGCAGTCACTATACCACTTGAGCTGCACCCCTAGTCCATTTGGGAAAGGTTTTTAATCTCATTCAACAACTCAACATCACTTCCCTGCTTTATGAAATGATGGCAGTGGGGACATAGATTCAGCCTCGAATTGTAAGAGGTACATGAGTTAGTGTAGAGAAGCATGTGACACACTGCATGGGATATAAATGAACTCTTTAGTTTTTTTATTAGTGTACTAGGGGCACATTGTGACATTTACAAAAATGTTAACAATATATCTTGATCAAATTCACCTCCATCATTCTCCTTTATCTCATCTTCCCCCTTCTTAATTTTTTAAATGTTTTTTTGACACTGGGTCCACTATGTAGCCCAGGCTGACCCTGAACTTGAGATCCTCCTGCCTCAGCCTCCTGAATGCTGGGATTAAAGGTGTGCACCACCACACCCAGTTTAATGTCCATTCTCATCCTCAGAGTTCTCTCAGTTACTCTGTCTTTCTCCTTCCATGCTCTCTAGTGGCCTAGCCCCTACTCCATCCTCAGGATTGCTATGCTTTAAACACATCTCTAAAATTGTCCTCCAGGCCACATTTGGTCCCCAGCCCTCCACTCCCAGCTATGGACCCTCATCTTTTACCCTCTCCATGCCTCAGCCCTACAGTCTGATAAGTGGAAGCAAACATTTTGGTTACTGCTCTGCTTGCAGTTTGGGATTTTTCCTCTCATATTGTAATGGCCCCACATCTTCTCCTTTCTCCTCCTTTCTCAACCCAATGTACAAGCCAGACTTGAGTGAGATTTTGAGGTTACTCAGAGAATCAGAAGCTGACCTGCAGAAAGAACTCAGTAGTTAAGCCAGGCATGGTGGCACACACCTGTAATCCCAGCTAAACAAGAGGCATAGGGTAGGAGGATCACGTTCTGAGATCAGACACAAGCAAAAATGTGAGACCCTATCCAGAAAACAACTAAAGCAAAAAGGGCTGGAGGCATGGCTCAAGGAGTAAAGTGCCTGCCTAGCAAGTGCAAGGCCGAGTTCAAACCACAGTACTACCAAAAAGAGAGGGAGAGAAAGAGAGAGGGAAAGAGGGAGGAAGGAACTAAGGAAGGAAGGAGAAAAGGGGAGGGAGGGGGAGAGGGAAGAAGTAAAGAAAGGGAGGGAGAGAAAGAGGGAGGGGGGGAAGGAAGGAAAGGAGTGTGATCTCCCAACCCAAATATTCCAAGTCCACTTAACTCCATATACCTTCCTGCCCTATGCTACGTCCTGGGAATGTCATTTCAGGGGCTGAGGAAGCAGCAAGAATTCCTTCGCACAGACCATTCCTGTTGGGCTAGGGGCAAGAGGAAAGTGCCTTTACCTCTCCCCCTCCACACATACACACCCCTTTTTTTTCTTTTTTAAGACAAGTTCTCCTTGCTCTGTTGCCCAGAATGGCCTCTGACTTGAAATCCTCCCACCTCAACCTCCTGAGTAGCTGGAATTACAGGCATGAACCACACTCGATCTTGTACATCACTGAAGTCTTCAGATAGGGGAGCAAGAGAGGGACTGCAGCACTGGGATAAGGATGAAGATGGGGACAGTTAGGCATGGGGGACCCTGGTTGCTATGAGAAATAGCCAAGGAGGCCCAGAGAGGAGTCCTTGTGTGGCTGTTTCTCCCGAGTACCCTCATGCTTAGGTAGAGCCAGTGGGGACGGCACCATGAAGGGAGGGGTACAGAGGCTGGCAAGGCTATACAGAGCGCACTGATGGGCTCAATGTCTGGGCTTCGGTGGCATCTCTAGGGGAACCAGGAAAAGCAGGCAGGACCTCCCCCTATAGGTTAAGGCCCTCTGGACCACTGCTGAGAGAGGTTGGTTAGCCTTCAAATCTCCTCACCCTTTCTTTGCCGTTCACATTCTTCCTCCCTGAACAGCTCATCTTTTGGTTGGAAGGAGGATGCTGCTCCTGGTTTCTCCCAGCATCCACCCCCTGCTCTGGATTCTGTCACCTGGAGAGCCTGCAGGTTTTGCACTATCATCTTCCACACTGGCAGTATTCTCCAGCCAAGGCAACCAAGTGACTTCTGAGATAGAATAGGTAAGACCTGGGGAAGGGCTGAAGGCTGAGATTGAGTCTGTAAAACACACACAGAAATAGCTTGGGAAAAGTTAAGGTGATGCTGAGCTGGGAAATGCCCTGATGAAAGTAGCCAAAGCTGTGTTCTTAGAAAACTGCTGGTGAAGCCAGGCCAGCGCCGGTGGCTCACACCTATAATCCTAGCTTTTCAGGAGGTAGAGATCAGGAGGGTCACGATTCAAAGCCAGCCATGGCAACTAGTACATGAGACCCTATCTCAAAAATACCCAACACAAAACAGGTCTTATGGAGTGGCTTAAGTGGAAGAGCACCTGCCTAGCAAGTGTGAGACTCTGAGTTCAAACTCCAGTACTTAAAAGAAAAGAAAAGAGAAGAGAAGAGAAGAGAAGAGAAGAGAAAAGAAAGAAAGCTGCTGGTAAATTTAGATAACGATATCCTAAGGATGGGGTTGTGCACTTGCCTAGTTTATGCAAGGTCCTGGGTTCAATTGCTAGCACTGTCCTCCCTTGCCCCCAGAAAAAAACAATCCTGTATTTGGGGTAGGAAGAGTCAGGGGATATAGCTGATTCCCAGTACAGATGGACCTTAATGAAAGCCAACCTAACGTATGATACAAATGTTAATTTAAGGTTGGTACATTGGCTCACATTTGTAATCCCAGCTACTCAGGAGGCAGAGATGAAGAGGTTTGAAATTTGAGGTCAGCCCAGACAAAAAGTTTGTGAGACTTCTGTCTCAATAAAAGCTGGTGTGGTAGAGCACACCTGTCTCCCCAGCTTATCCAGGAAGCGTAAACAGAAGGATAGAAATCCAGGGGACGTGTCCGGCCATACCACCCTGAACACACTGGATCTCATCTCGTTTAGGAAGCTAAGTAGAGTCAGGCCTGGTTAGTACTTGGAAGATAGAGATCCAGGCACAAACATGAGACCCGATGTGAAAAAAAGCTAAAGCAAAAAGGGCTGGGGTGTGGCTCAAGGGGTAGAACACCTGCATAACAAGCGCAGGGCTCTGAGTTCAAATGCTGGTACCTCCAAAAAACAAACCAACCAAACTAGCAAAAACAAAAACACCAAAACAACAAAACAAAAAACAATAATACAGTTGAAAGAGACCTTAGAGATCACCTGCTCTGGATGTCCCCAAATGTGGCCTACTTTGATACCTGTGAAAACAGAGCCTCCAAATCTTGTTGCAAAGGATCCCAGTGCAGCCTAGCAACAATTGCAGATGTCCACACACCACTCCTGTTTTACTGCTGAAGAAACAGGTGAATGCCACCATCACAGCTACCTGCAGCCAGAAAGAGCCAGGACTCACCTGGGTGCCCGTGGCTCATGCCTGTAATCCTAGCTACTCAGGAGGTAGAGATCAGGAGGATCTCAGTTCAAAGCCACCCTGGGCAAATAGTTCAAGAGATCCTATCTTGAAAAACTCTTCACAAAAATAGGGCTGGTGGAGTGGCTCAAGGTGAAGGTCCCGAGTTCAAACCCTAGGACTGCAAAAAAAGAAGAGCCAGAACTCAGAATCTAGACTGATACAAATGTTACTGTGTGCTGTATGTGTTAAAATTTACTTAATAGAACAATTTTTAAAATGATACCCTCTAGTATGCCAGGTTTTTGGTTTTTTGGTTTTTGGTGGCTCTGGGGTTTGAACTCAGGGCCTCACACTTGCTAGGCTTGAGAGGTAGGTGCTGTAACACTTGAGCCATGCATCTAGCTCCAGTGTGTCCTATTTTTTAACTTTTTTTTTAACCTACAGTAAAGTTATGTGTAAACTTACAGGTGTGTGTGTGTGTGTGTGTGTGTGTGTGTGTGTATGGTTCTGAGTTTTATTTTATTTTTTAACTTTAATTAGCATTTATTTTATGCTTAATTTATTCCCGTGCCATAAGTTTTTGTTTCTTCTGGGATATCTTTTTCTTCTGTGCAACCCCCTCTTCTGGTTTAGGAACAATCTGTTCCTTTTCAGTGAGGACCATCTCAGTGTGGCAGGGGAGCTCATGTATGGGTCAATCCCACCATGAGCTCTGTAAGTATGGCGGTGCATCTTGGGTGCTTTGTTCACCTGGGTATGTTCAATGACCAGAGAATCTGCATCTAACCCCTTAAGTTCAGCATTACTTTCTGCATTTTTAAGCACATGCAGCAAAACTTCAGCACTTTTTGGGGGCCATCAACCTTGTGTCTAGCCCCACTATTTGGCCTGGGTTCACCTATCAACTCTACCATTGTAAGCTGGAATGGCACACACTACTTCTTCAAGGTGACATCTTTCAAATATTTGGTAGCTTTGCGAATATGCATACCCTTGAGGCCTGGGCAGTTTCTTGAGTGTTCTTAAAGTAAACATGAAGCTCTGAGTCTCTTGACTTGCATGATTTTGTAGGGTTTTCCGGGTCAAGAGAGTAGCAAACCATTTCACAGGTCATCTCTAGCCGCTTACAGGAAGAGCCTGAGTTTTAACATTTATAGATTTGTGCAACTGCCACCATGACTAGGGTCAGAAGAGTTGCAACCCCCGCCCCCCTCCCAAAAAAATGCTCTCTTGCTTTTTTTTTTTTTGACAGAACTGGGGCTTGAACTCAGAGCCTACACCTTGAGCCACTCCACCAGCCCTTTTTTGTGATGGGTTTTTTCAAGATAGGGTCTCATGAACTATTTGCTGGGGCTGCCTTCAAACCTCGATCCTCCTGATCTCTGCCTCCTGAGTAGCTAGGATTACAGGTGTGAGCCACTGATGTCCAGCTATTACCTTTTGTAGTCACTCACACCCTTCCTGCAGTCCCAACCCCTTCTATTGCATTCATTCTCTCTTTTGCCATTTCCAGAACGTCACACAGTGAAATTATACACTATGTAACATTTGCGTGTGTGTGTATGTGAGTTTATGTGTGTATGTGTGTTTATGTGTGTTTGTGTTACTAGGGATCAAACCCAGGGCCTCCCATATCTTAGGCATTCACAACCACTCTCATTGTGGTTTTAATCTGCATTTCCTTATTGTCTAGTGATAATCTTTTCGTGTGCTCACTTACCATCATTGTAACCTCTTTAATGAAGTGAAGTCTAAGGCTTTGACCATTTGTAAAAGTTGGATTGCTTTCTTTTTTTTTGGTACTGGGGCTTGAGCTCAGGGCCTACTCTGAGCCACTCTGCCAGACCTTTTTTGTGAAGGTTTTTCTCAAGATAGCATCTCTCAAACTATTTGCTTGGGCTGGCTTCAAACCTTGATCCTCCTGATTTCTGCCTCCTGAGTAGCTAGGACTACAGGTATGAGCCACCAGTGCCTGGCTAGGGCCTCATGTTTGCTAGGCAGGTGCTTTACCACTTCAGCCACTTTGCCAACCCTGTTCTGTGTTGGGTATTTTTGAAATAGGGTCTCTTGAACTATTTTCCTGGACTGGCTTTGAACTGTGATTCTCCTGATCTCTACCTCAAGAGTAGCGAGGATTACAGGCCTGCCTGAGCCACTGGTGCCCAACGAGAGTTCTTAATATATTCTGTATGTAACTCCTTTGTCAGATTTGCAAACAATCTCTCCCATTCTGCAGCTTTTCTTCCTCTTAACAATATCTTCCTTAGAACAAAAGTTTTGAGTTTTGAGTCTAATTTACTTTTTTTTTCTTATGAATCATGTATTTGATATCACAGACATAAGAACACTTTGCCTAACTCCACGTTGATTTCCTCTTATGTGATCTAAAAATTATATGGTTATACCTTTTACATTTACATCTCTTTCTTATTGGGTAAGTGTGGTGACTTTTGACTTTCAAGATGTCTTAGGGGGCTGATGTCATGGCTTAACTGGTAGTGCACCTGCCTAGCAAGAGTGAGGCCCTGAGTTCAACCTCAGGGATGGAGGGTCTTAGATTGTTTTGTTCTATTATAGAATACGTGAGAATGTAAGGGGAAATGACAGAAGTGACTCCGTTTTAGAAGCAGACATCTAAAGAGGCATGGGAAACAGGCTTCTCAGAGAAGTAACAAACCTCTCACCCACGTAACAAGGTGCAGCTGCACAATGTGCGTAGTGGGCCCCCAGGCCAGGATGAATTAGGCAAACTTCCAAGGCCAGGATGAACTGACCAGATCCTCCTGGAATGTCCAGTTTGATAAGAAGAGGGATGGACAGGTGGCTGAATTTAATAAAGCTGACTAGGTGCCAGCCAATCACAAATGTAGTTTTAAGGTAGAAGTTGGACCTAAGCCAGTTAGTTCCCTATATCATCTCCTAGACTTTAGCCTTTCTTTGGCTTAGCTCTTTGTCCCACCCGTCAGGGAGTTTTGCCATCCTTTCAATAAACTTTGTGTTTGCTTTACTCTTAGTTCCTGGCCTGGCATCATCAATCATCAACTTTGCCAGGACACAAACTCGGCATCAACAACACAGTACCAAGGGTGGGAAAGGGGATTGAGGGGGAGACACACTGGGGGCGATTTAACCAATGTACAATATAATCCTATTCGGAATTGTTAATATGAATCCTCTCCGTACAACGAATATATTCTTAAAAAAATTTATAATTAAAAATATACATTATCAAGAAGACTGGGTAGTTAACTTGTGACACGGGATGCTCTGCCACTTGAGCCATGGCCCCGGTTTGAGACAGTGTAATTTATAAAGAACAGAAATTTCTTTCTCACATCTGGAGTCTTGGAAGTTAAGGATAAGGTGCCAGCAGGCTTGGTCTCTATTCTAAGAAGGGACCTTGAATCCTCCAGAGGAGAGGAACACTGTTCCTTACATTGCAGAAGAGTGAGCCCACTCTCAAAAGCCCTTTTCAGCAGCAGTAACCCATTCATTAGGACACAGTTCTGTTAGGTCCTTAACACCCATTAGGTTCCGCCTCCCCACTGTTGCCCTGGGAATCAAGTTTCAATATGAGTTTTGGAGAGACAAAAATATTCACCCTTGGCCAGGTTTAGTGGTGCACACCTGTGATCCCAGCTACTCAGAGGCATAGGTAGGATGATCAAAATATGAGGCTGGCCTTGGGCAAAATAATGTGAGACTTATCTGAAAAATAGCTTAAAAGCAAAAAAAGGGTTGTTGGTATGGTTCAAGTGGCCTAACAAGCTTGAGGCCCTGAGTCCAAACTCTACTACTGCCAATAATAATAATGATAATAACAATGGAATAGTATGAACAGTTCTACACACAAATTCAACAACTTGGATGAAATGGGATAATCCCTTGTCTTATGGTATGAATTTTTAAAAATTTGTTTGTTTTTGGAGACAGGGCCCAGGCTGGCCTTAAACTTTCCATTCTCCTGCCTTAGCATCCTGAGTGCTGGGATTACTCAGTTGTGCCCCACCACATTTAGCTTAAGTGTCTTTTTTTGGGGAGGGGAACTTTGAACTCAGGGCTTCATGCTAGTGGCTAGTTAGGTGCTCACTCCTTTTTTGTGTTGAATATTTTCAAGATGTCTTCTCTCCTCCCTTCCTCCTTTTTATTTTGTTAGTATGGCTGGAGGTTTATCAATTTTATTGATCATTTCAAATAATCCATTTTGGGCTGGGAATATATAGCATAAGACCTCAGGTTCAATCTACAAGATGGGAAAAAAATAAACTTTTGAGTTCACTGATTTTTTTAAGATCATTTTTTTCTGTTCTCAATTTCACTAATTTCTGCTTGTTTTGGATTTACTTTTGCCTTTATCTTCCTTCTCAAGATGGAAGCACATAGACTGTTGACTTAAGAACTTTATTCTTTAATTTGTTTTGTTCTTTATTATTATTATTATTCATTTATTCACACGTGCATACATTGTTTGGGTCATTTCTCCTTCCTGCCCCCCCCCCCCCCCCCCCCCCCCCCCCGCGCCCTGCTTCCAGGCAGAACCTGTTCTGATCTTATCTCTAATTTTGTTGAAGAGAAGACATAAGCATAATAAGAAAGACAAAGCATTTTTGCTAGTTGAGTTAAGGGTAACTATACAGAGAGAGTCCTAGCATTGCTTCCAAGTACAAATATGTTATAACCCAAGTTGATTCATATCTTTTTTTGTTCTTGAGATAGGGTCTTGCTATGCAGTTCAGCTTGGCCTTCAACTGGCAATCCTCCTGTCTCAGCCTCCTGAGTGTGAGGATTAAAGGTGTGTACCACCATGTCGGCTCTTAGGGTTTTTTTGTTTTTGCTAGATAGATGTTCTACTACTTGAGCCATACCTCCAGGCCTGTTTTTATTTTTTGTTGTTGTTCTTGTTTTTGATGCTGGAGATTGAACATTGGGCCTTGTACATGAGGCACATCATCTACCACTGAGCTACAACCCCAGTTCTCTTCTTTTCTAATAGAAACATTTGATGCTATGAATTTGCCTCTCAGCACTGGTTTAGCTGCATCTTATATGTTTTGATATTTCATATGTTCATTTTTTTTTGTGTGGTACTAGGGTTTGAACTCAGAGCCTCATGCTTCCTAGGCAGATGCTCTACCACTTGAGCTATTCCACCCAGCCCTGTATTTTCATTTTATAGTGCAATTTTTTTTGGAAGTACTGCAGTTTGAACTAAGGATCTCATGCTTGCTAGACGGGCACTCTACCACTTGAGCCACACCTCCAGCCCTTTGTATTTTCATTTTAAGTTTGCTTTTTTTTTTTTGTAACTATTTCTTTGATTCATGGTTATTAAGAAGTGAGCTATTTAGATTTCAAGTGTTTGGGGATCTCTTGTTCTGTTACTGATTTCTAGTTCAATTCCATTATTATCATAACTGTATTTTGTATGATTTCAGTTCTTTAAAATTTGTTGAGTTTATTTATGACCCATGATATAGTTGATCTTGCTAAATGTTCCAAATGCACTTGAGAAAAAAAAAAAGGTTGGGGGGAGCATTCTGTGTCAATTAGATCTTGTTTGTTGGTAGCACTGTTCTTATCAAAATACTTGCTTATCTACTTGTTCTGTTGATAATACTGAGAGAAGAGTTCTGAGGTTTTCAACTGGAACTACAACTGTCCATTTTTCCATTGAGATTATTTTTGCTTCATTAGTTAAATACTAAAATGTTTGCTATTTTTTTTGAGGTACTGAGGTTTGAATTCAGGTGAACGCAGGGCCTGGCATTTGCTAGGCAGGGAAAACTGAAATTCCTATTATGAAATGTCCCTTTTTATCCCTGGTATTTTTTTTTTTTTTTGGTGGTGCTGCTAAGCAGAGCCTCATGCTTGCTAAGCAGGTGCTCTACCACTTGAGCCACTCTGCTAGCCTTTATTTTGTGTTGTGTATTTTCCAGAGAGGGTCTCTGAAACTATTTGCCCACACTGGCTTCAAACCATGATCCTCCTGATCTCTGCTTCCCAAGTAGCTAGGATTTCTGGTGCTGAATGAAGTATTCTTATTTTTTGCAGTACTGGGGATTAAATCCAAGGCATGTTAGGCAAGCTATCTTAGACTTGAGCCATGCCTCCCAACCAAAAGTTCACAAACTATGTAATTTTTTGTGTGTGTATGTGGTACTGGGGACCAAACTCAGGGCCTTGAGCTTGCTAGACAAGTGGTCTACCATGTCAGCCACACCCCCTTAATTTTATTTGGCAATTCTGGGGTTTGATCTCAGGGTTTCTAGCAAGCTCTACCACTTGGGCCAAGCTTCCAGCCCACTTCTTTGTCTTTTTAGAGACAGGATCTCACTGTGTAGCCAAGGCTGGCCTAGAACTGGTGATTCTTCTGCCTCTGCATCCCAAGTGTTGGGATTACAGGCATGCACCACAATACGTGGTTAGTATTCCCATTTATCTATTGACTTTTTTCACTAAATTCCTTTATATACCAATGTATTTTTAGTGGTTGCTCTAAGCAGGGATTGGCAAGCTTATACTGTAAAGGGCCAGATAATAAATATGTTGGGTTTTGTAAACGCAATTTTATTGCAGTATTCAACTCTGACACTGTAGTACAAAAACAACTATATAGAATATAAATGAATGAGATGTAACTATGTTCCTAAAAAATATTATTTGCAAAACCAGACAGTGGACTAGATTCAGTCTGTGGAAAATAGTTTACCAACTCCTACTTAAGGGATTACAAAATGCATTCTTTTTAGTCTCTTAGAATTGGTTTTATCACTTCGTGTGGAATACAGAAATTTTACCACCACATAGGTCCCTTTACCTTCTCTTATGACATAGTTCTCATACATATTACTACAATGCCAAATGCTAAATACTACAAATACTGAAGCTCCAAATACAAAATGCTAAAAATCCGTAGTTGTAGGCAAATTTGAATCAAATTAAAAAACAGTACTTTAGGGTCAAGGATGTAGACCAGTGGCAGTGTTTCCTTAGCATGAGTGAGACCCTAGGTTCAAGAAAGCAAACTTCAAAATTATAATTTTACTTTTAGCTGTCATAAACATTTTAAAGAATTTAAGAGGAATGCTGGGGTGTGGCCCAAGTTGTGAAGCACTTGCCTAGCAAACACAAAGTCATGAGTTCAAGTCCCAGTACTATCAAAAAACAACAACAACAACCCTTAAGAGAACAGTCTTTATATTTACCATTGCTGTTTTTCATATTTAAAAAAATGTCTTATTGTTGTGCTGGGGGGTACATTGTGGCATTTAAAGTTCTTGCAATATGTCAAATACATATTCTGTTTCTTGAGACTGGGTCTCCATAGATAACCCAGGCTGGCATTGAAGTCCTGCCTCAACCTCTGAGTGCTGAGATTGCAGGTAGGTACCACCGTGCCTGCCTCTTTCTGTATTTATTTATATTTTGGCGGTCCTGGGGTTTGAACTCAGGTCCTCACGCTTGCTAGGCAGGCACTCTACTAGGTAAGTCACTTCCCCAGTCCTGCTTTGTGTTGGATATTTTCGAGATAGGGTTTTGTGAACTATCCAATCTAGCTGCCTTAGAACTGTGATCCTCCTGATCTGTGCCTCCTGAGTAGCTAGGATTGTAGGCATGAGCCACCAGCACCCGGCTTTTTTCTGTATCTTTTTTTTTGGGGGGGGGGGGGAGGAAGGTGCAGTATAAGTGGAGTTTATTAAAAGTTGGGGAAGGGAAATACAAAGGAAAGCATGGAGGCCCAGATGGAAACCAGAAGCTGAAAGAGCTTTTCTGTATTCTTGATTTTGTTTCCTCTGGTGTCATTTCCCTGCTGTCTGAATAACTTCCTTTAGCATTTCTCTTAGAGCAGATTTGCTGGTGACAATTTACCTTACCTTTGTCTAAGAATATCTTTATCTTACATTAATTCCTGGGAGATATTTGCATTGGACATAGAATTTTGAGCTGGCAGTTATTTCCTGTCATCACTTTTAATGTGTCATTTCAGTTCCTTCTGGCTTCCATAAATTTTTTTTTTTTTTGGGTGGGACTGGGGTTTGCACTCAGGACTCCGTGCTTGCAAAGCAGGTGCTCTCTTAACATTTGAGCCATACCTCCAGTCCATTTTGCTCTGGTTATTTTGGAGACTGAATCTCTCAAACTATTTGCCTGGGCTGCCCCAAACTGCAGTCCCAGGATCTCAGCTTCCCAAGTAGGTAGGATTACAGGCGTGAGCCACAGGCACCTGGCCATAATTTCTGATGAGAAATCTGCAGCCATCTGAGTCACTGTTATCCTACATGAAACACATCACTTTTCTCTGCATGTCCTTGGAACTTTAAAAAAACATTGAGCACTGTGACTGTTGTTTCTAGACATGAATTTGAGTGTATCTTGTTTGCTGATTACCAAGCTTCTTGAATCTGCTTGTCTTTTGGCAAAATTGGTTAAGTTTTAAGTCATGCTTTTTTTTTTTTTTTTGTGGTACTGGGGCTTGAACTCAGGGCTTTCACCTTGAGCCACTCCACCAGCCCTTTTTTGTGATGGGTTTTTTCGAGATAGGGTCTTGCGAACTATTTACTGGGGTGGCTTTGAACTGTGATCCTCCTGATCTCTGTTTCCTGAGTAGCTAGGATTACAGGCATGAGCCACCCACACCTAGCTAAGCCATAAATTCTTTACAAACCTTTTTTTCCTGCTCTATATACACTCCCCTCCTGAAACTTGTTGGCACAAATGTCAGACTTTTTGGTACTACCCCTCAAATCCCTGAAGCTCTGATATAATTTTTTTAATTCTATTTTCTATATTCAGATTGCCTATTTTTTATTTTTGCAGTATTGGGGATCGAGCCCAGAGCCTCATGCATGCTAGGCAAACACTCAACCACTCAGCTATATCCCCAGCCCTCAGACTGCTTAATTTTTAATCATTACTTCAAACTCCTCAACTCTTTTCTCTGATATCTCCCTTCTATTATTAAATCCATCTAGCAAATTTTTAATTGTAGTTATTGCTAATGTTTAGTTCTAAAATTCCCATTTGGTGGGCTGGCGGAGTGACTCAAGTGATAGAGCACTTGCCTAGAAAGCATGAGACCCTGAGTTCAAACTCCAGAAGCACTCTGACCCCAAAAATGTTATAAAATTGTCATTTGGTGAAATGCCAAGGAGAAACCCCCTAGGACTACCAATATACACTTAAAAAAAAAATGGACAGGAAGGTAAAACAGGTCCTTCCTAGGGATAGGTATTAGTGGGAGGGTGGCATAAAGAAAGGTGAAGGAGGGGGAATATGGTTGATGTATTTTGTATTCATGTATGAAAACAAAATAATGAAACCTGTTGAAATTGTTCTAAAAAGGGGAATGAGAAAGAAAGATGGAGGGAGTGAATCTAGTTAAGATATATTACAAACACATATGTAAATGTCACAATATATCCCCTTCTACAACTACTATATGCTAATAAAAAAAAGGGGAAGTAAAATTCCCATTTGGGGAACAGCGGTATAATCCCAGCTATTTGGGAGATCTGAGGCCAGCCCCAGGCAACAAGCATGAGACCCTATTGGTAAAATAACTACAGCAAAAACAGGGCTAGAGGTGTGGCTCAAGTGTCAGAACACTGAGTTCGAATCCCAATACCACCAAAAAAAATCCTTTTGGTTTTTCTTTTTATCTTTTATTTCTTTGCTGAGACTACTCTTCCATTTTGCTTAAAGAACATTCTCCTTTCCTTCCTGCTGTATGGTCATACTGTTTTCAAGTCTGCTTTAAATTCCAACACCTTTGTCACCTCCATGTTTGTATCTTTTCCCTGGAGTCTTCTTTGAATGAGGAATACCCTGGAAGTGTGTGTGTGTGTGTGTGTGTGTGTGTGTGTGTGTGCGTGCGCACGCGTGCGCAATACTGGGCAAATTACATAACCTCATAACCACTCTTTCAACTTTGGAAGAAGGTAAGAGTGGTATCAATTGCAGAAGGTTATGAGGATTAAATGAGTTTACACTCATATGGAACACATAATAGTGCCTGACCACGTTAAGTACCTAGTAAATATTAGCTTTTATTATTGACGATTATAATAGAAAAATTAGAAAAAAGTAAAAAGATAAGAATCACCTCAAACTCCAATGCTTAGAAAGTGTAACACAAACATTATGGTCTAGTCAAAATAAATTTACTAGACTGAGACCCTAAGTTCAATACCCAGTACTGAAACAAACAAACAAACAAAAAAATCACACACCAATTGGTTGAATGAAAAATGAATAAGGATCATATATTCTGCCCCATCCTCTACATTGCATATTTCATATTAGGGGGGAGGCAGCAGACAACAGGTTAGAAGCCTCTCTGCCTACTGGCCTTCATCCCTCTATTCTTCCCAACTGCAACATGCACCCTTCCTCTACATCAAGCTCTACTTGGGCTTCTAGTTTCATCTTAAAGGTCACATCCTTGGAGGTTTTCTGACCCCAGGCAAGATGTAGATCTCTGTTAAGTACTTTCAGCTCACCCAATACTCTTAGTGCTTAAACCTACAATTTATAACCCTGCAGTTAAGAACCTCAAAGGACAGGACAAGTCAAATCTCTTGTCTGTACTCAAAGTTTCACCTTTGCTCATCCTTCCTTCCCAGTTGGTGACTAGACCCTTACCTGTTCTCCAAGGCCCTGTAATAAAAAGCCTTTCCAGTTGATTCATGTTGATACCAATCTGAGCAAAAGTGCTACAAACCTGGGGCTTAAAAGCTCAGACCTGAGTCAAGCAGGGTGGTGAAGGCACATTTCCAGTTCAGTGATTCTAGTTTTGTTTTTTGTTATTTGGTGGTACTGGGGTTTAACTCAGGGCCTCAAGCTTGCTAGGCAGGTGCCTCTACCACTTGAGCCACTCTACCAGCTCAGAGATTCTGGATTGATAGGGATTGGGGCAGGGATGGCATCAAGTAATGCATATTTTCCAAAGTTCCCTTATGATTTTGATACACCAGCATCAGGTTCATGGAAACACTGCCTGTGGCAGACAATTTTTTTAGGGTGGGGGAGGGACAGGACTGGGGCTTGAACTCAGGGCCTCACGCTTGCTAGGAAGGCACTCTTACTGCTTGAGTCGCTCCACCAGCCCTTTTTTTGTGATAAGCTTTTTTAAGATAGGGTCTCTCGAACTATTTGCTGAGGCTGGCTTCGAACCGTGATCCTCCTAATCTCTGCCTCCTGAGTAGCTAGCTTACAGGTGTGAGCCACCAGCTCCTGGGAGGAGCCAACTTCTGACATGACTTCCAATGATCTCTGTCTTCTGACAGTCATACCCTGTGTAATCTCCACCCCTTGAGTACAGGCTGAACTGAGTGGTGGGTGTGATGAATATAATTAGGTTACAAATGACTGTGACTTCATCTTGCTGGTGTTGTTTCTATGGCTCTTACTATGATGTGGAGGACTACCTGGGGAGTCATTGGCTCAACAGTCAGTTAAGGACCTTAGACCAATCACCTATTAAGTAGTAATTTTTGCTGATAACCACTGAGTGAGCCTAGAAGCAAGACCTTCCCATTTGAGCCTTGAGAGGGCTATGGACCTAGCTAACACCGTTTTTGTTGTGATAGTGCTCAAGATTCAACCCGAAGCTTTACACATGCTAGGCAAGCACTCTGCCACTAAGCTATGTACTCCACAATCCACTAGCTTAATACCTTCATTGTAGCTTTGTGAGAAACCCTGAGGCAGACTCAGTTCAGCTGTACCCAGATTCCTTATCCACAGAATTTTAAATCAAGTATGGCAGTGCATGCTTGTAACCCCAGCACTTGGGAGGCTGAGGCAGGAGGACTGGTAGTTCAAGGCCAGCCTGTGCTATACAGTGAGACCTTGTCTTAAAAAAAAAAAAAAAAAGAAGCCAGCCATTGTGGTACACTCCTATAATCCCAGCTACTTTAGGAGGTAGAGACAGTTGAAGACCAGCATGGGCAAAGTTAGTGAGACCCTATCTCAAAAAATAAAAACAAGAGGGCTGAAGGTGGGGTTCAAGTGGTAGAGTACCTGCTTAGCAAGCATAAGGTCCTGAGTTCAAACCCCAGTACTGCAAAAACAAACAAAAATACCAAAAATGCAGTTTTAAACTATTAAATTTTAGAACTGTTACACAGCAGCAGATAACTAATACACTGCTTAGATAACCCTCTAAACTCTGCTCTACCCATCCATGTTGGAATATTCACCTAAGTGGGGAATTTCACATCTCTAATAATATTCTACAACACACTGACTGCAGATATTCTCATCTTTTGTGTAGAAAGATGTGCACCACGTAATTGCCATCTTCAGCTTCAGAGACGTTGGCTTAATCTCTTAAAAAAATTGCCAAATTTCATGTGCATGAACTCTGGACTCTCATGAAGTCAAGTTCTCTTCCTGTTCTTACCATGATGTCCAGCCCCAAAATCATCTTAAATTGCTATACACTAGGGGTCAGCAAGTGTGAGCATGCAAGATTTTCAGGAAGATTCTTCTGGTTCCCTGAGCAGGTGTTCCTACCACCTGAGCCACACATCCAGCCAAATCCCTAAATCTTGTTACAAACTTCATGATCAAAAACTGAACTCTTGCTGGGCACTGGTGTCTCACATCTGTAACCCTAGCTACTTAGGAGACTAAGATCAGGAGGATCTGGGATAGAGACAAGCCTGGGCAAATAATTCGTGAGACCCCCACCTCCAAAATAACCAGAGCAAAATGGACTGAGGTATGGCTCAAGCAGTAGAGTGCCTGCTTTGAACCTACCCTGCTCCCTCTACCCCGAAAAAAAAATTAACAAAAGAAACACAGCCTTCACTACTTCCCAAATAAACTGCTGCTCCTTCCCCATGCCTTCACAGTCAGGGACTTCTCTCTTTGTAAATGAAAAGCAAACTGTATTTTCATGATCCCAGGGACATGAATGGCTTTCCTTCCCTCTCTGAGTATGAAACCAGGCAGTCCCAGCCCTGTGTACACTGGACTTTAGAGCCATTCACATCAATGTGGAACTAGAGAGGTTTGGGAAGTTAAGGGGCCATTAAATGGGAACAGCTTCCAAGAAAAGATAATACTAAGTTCCAAAGGAGAAAGTAAGGCGAGGTTGGTGGGTTGGAGGGCAGGCTCTGAATACCAGGAACCAGCAAGTTCTATAGACTGGAGGGTCTTGGAGGAAGGTTTTTTTTTGTTTTTTTTGTTTTTTTTCCAGAAGCAACAGGCTTAATGACTTTGTCTAGGGCAAAGCTGAGAAGCCAAGAGTGTCAACTCCTGAAACAGGGCTCACAGGACCAGTACCATTAAGACTCCATTGCCCCCAAGACAATAAGCCTACCTAGCCAACTTTTGACCAAAAAGCTACTCCCCCTGTGAATGGTAATCTCTCATAAACCTCCACTCAAAGAACAGAACAAGTTCAAAGAGCACTAGAAAGAGAAACTCAGAGCTCTTCAGAAGAGAAACTCAAGCGAGGGCTCACACTAGAGCTTCCAAATTCTGGGGAGTGCTCAGCAGCACCACTCCAAGCAATTGACACTGATCCTCTAGCATCTGAGGTGGAAGGAAACAGGCTGAACAGATGCTCCTTGAGAGCAGGGGCAGCGATCGTCAGTTTGCATGTTCAGTGCCCATCACATGCTGGTGCTCAGTGTACCCATTACTTTTGAATACATGTTTACATGCAATTTGTCCGAAGTCACATAATCCAGGATGTAGGCCTTCTGGCTGCTAGCCTAGAACTCCGCAAACAGTATCTGGTTCTTTTTATTTTCTAGCACTTTCCTTTATAGTCAACTGAGAATGAGTCTTTTTCCCATTCACAAATATCAAAAACAGAAGAGACCAAGTTGCGGGCATGTTTGTACATAGACTTCTCATAGATTTATTTCTGTGTCATGTTATATATAGATATATGCGTACATACCTTTGTTGGTTTTTTTAATACAATCTATAGTCCCTTCCCTTCCCCACCAAACTCACAAAAGGAGATATAAATTCTTCCAGAATTGCCACTTGGCTTTCCAAGATGGTCAGAGCCAAGAAAGAACCTTCTCTTACAATCTTAAGGAACAGCTGTCCTTAGGCTCTGGAGTCATTAATGTGGCAGCATTCCCAGGATCCAAGCGGAGAGAGAAGAAATAACTGTAGTGTGACGGGATTCTGGGATGAAAGTGTCCAGAATGGCAGACTGGCTCTCAGTACTCTCGGGGTGCAAATAAAGATGGGGACCCTATGGCTCTTTAGATGCTGCCCAGCAGGCACAGATAGAGAGCAGGAATTGGGGATTAGGCATGCAGGGACCAGAGAAGGAACCTGTGGGTTATGCTGGAGATAGAGCAGCCCCATCAGGACTACCGACCTACTCAGTGACAGATGCTGAGCTCTTAAAGAAACACAGAGCAAGCATGTTGGGAGAGGGGGCAATAAACACATAAGAAAGTCACATGAAACAGGAAGTACCAAGAAGAACATGACCTGTGCTGGCCTCCTCCACAGAGAAGGTGGGATCTATGCCTGGGAGTAGAGGAGGTGAAAGGTCATGAACTAGGATTATCAGCTGGCCAGGGGCACAGGAAGGCTCTCTGAGGACTCCTAAGGGGCAGGCAGGCAGGCAGGTGGAACCCCGCATCCCCAGGGAAGAAACGGCAGTCTTTTCAGTTCGACTTAGACCAAATCTTGGCACTCCCTCGGAGCCTGGCAAGGGGAAGAGAAAGAAAGAAAGAGAGAGAGGATGCAAGGAATTCCCTAAGTCCTGGAGGCTCCCCCAGCTCCCCACCCCATGCAAACCACCAATAGAAGTGGAGCAGTCAGGTTCCTGAGATCAAAGCAGGCTCCCAGAAGCAAGTAGTTCCCACCACACTGGCTCACCCCTTGCCCTTTGAGGCTTTCTTGCTGGGCTGGCGCTGGTTGGTGCCAGGAGCTGGTTCCCTCAGCTCTGTCAGGTGTTGTTCAGGGTCCTGAGATGTGGCTGCAGCTGCTGCTGCCGTCGTAACTTTAATGGTTTTTTTAAGGTTGGCAACCTACCAAGATGAAAGGAATGGGGGTAGTAAGAAAGGTCCCAGTACCCAACAGGCCCTGCTCATCTTGTCTGTCTGCTAAAGCCACACCCAAACTCCTGTCCGAAGACCAGGTGCCCAAGCTGGGGAGCCTGAGTACATCCTGCTCCCCTGCCTGCTTACCTCACTCTCAATCTGCTGCTTCAGGCCCAGCTGCTGCTCCTTGTGTTGGTTGGCACGGCTCACCTGCTCCTCAATGCCTGACAGCACCACCTCACAGCCCACGCACCTGCAGGAAGCAGGGGAGGTAAGTGTTACAAGAGCTGTGATCTCAGGCTTGGGAAAAACAGACTCAAGAAGGACCTAGAACCTGCCATCCAAGCTCTTGTCTGAGTTGGGAACCCTCACCAGGGCACCTGGAAATCAACTATAACAATACACCCAGGAGCAAGGAGCACCCCTGGATAGAGTTAAGAGAGGAACAAAAGTGCCTGGAGTGATACATGCAGGACGGGAATAGGAACTAGAAACAAAATAGTGCAGGGCATGGTGGCACAAATCTGTAATCCCAGCACCTGGGAGGCAGAAGTAGGAGAATCTCAAGTTCAAGGCCAGTCTGGACTACCTAGTGAGATCCTGTCTCAGTAAACCAAGGGCTGGGGGGATAGCCCAGTGATACAGCACTTCCTAGCATGTATGAGGCCCTGAGTTGCACTCACAGAGGAAAAGACAGCTACAGAAATATGCCAGAATAAAAAGGAGTTTGGAGGGATAAAAAAAGGAGGAAAAGAAAAGAGGAAGAGGCTCATGGTGTTATAAACCAATGCCGATGTGTTGAATACAGCCTATGACAGGAGACCCAACCTCTTAGCTAAGATCCCACTCAAAACCTGGAGCCGGTGGCTCACGCCTGTAATCCTTGCTACTTGGTAGGCAGAGATCAGGAAGACAGAGGTTCAAAGCCAGCCTGGGCAAATATCTTGAAAAAAACCCAACACAAAAAAGGCCTGACAGAGTGGCTAAAGTGGTGGAAAGGCTGCCTAGTGTCTGGTGCCAGTTGCTCATGACTGTAATCCTAGTTACTCAGGAGGCAGAGATCAGGAGGATCGAGGTTCGAAGCCAGCCCAGGGAAATAGTTCCGTGAGACCCTATCTTGAAAAACGCTTCACAAAAATAGGGCTGGTGGAGTGGCTCAAGGTGAAGGCCCTAAGTTTAAGCCCCAGTACTGAAAAAAAAAGAAAAGAAAACCTGCCTACCAAGCATGACACCCTGAGTTCAAACCCCAGTACCAACCAAAAAGAGGCTGGGTGCAGAGGCTCACACCTATAATCCCAGCTACTCTAAAGGCAAAGATCAGGAGGAACGTGGTTCCAGGTCAGCCCAGACAAAAAAGTGACACACCGCTTTTTTTTTTTGTGGGACTAGAGTTTGAACTCAGGGCTTTACACTTGCAAAGCAGGTTATCTAATACGTGAGCTACACTTTTAGTCCATTTTGCTCTGGTTACCTTGGAGATGGGGGGGGTCTCACAAACTATTTGCCCAGGCTGGCCTCGAACCTCTATCCTCCTGATCTCAGCCTACCAACTAGCTAGGATTATAGGTGTGAGCCACTGACACCTAGCACAAAACCCCATGTTAATCAAAATGGGGTGTAGTGATATGCACCTATGGTCCCAACTACTACTAGGTAGGAGGCCAGCCCTAGGAAAAAAACACAAGACCCTACCTGAAAAATAACTTAAAGCAAAAAAGAGGTGGGGTGTGGCTCAAATGGAGGAGGGCCTGAGGCCCTGAGCTCACACCCCAGTACTGAAAAAACAAAACAAAACAAAAAAACCTCGAGTACCACTCCCCCTTTTCTTTCCTAATTACAACTCCAAGGACCCTACTTCCTGCCTCCTATGGCCTTCTCCGCTCACTTCCCTCAGACACTTTGGAAGCAATGAGTTCATTTCCTGCCTTCTCTTGGACTCCACCTCTGTAGCCCTGCCCAGCCCCGGCACCGAATTGCTCCCTGTCTTGGTGTGCGAAGGGAGGGACAACTCTCACCACTCCTGCAGGGTTCGAGCAATGGCACTGAGGTCTTGGCGCTGAATGTCCCGTCCAATGCTGTAGTCAACCTCCAGCCGTTGATTGCGCTGGTCCAGGGAACCCCGAAGCACATCAGCATATACGGCCTCGATCACAAGGTCTTCCAGCTGCCTCACGTTTCGCAGGGCAAGGGCCTCCAGCAACACTGCATATGGAATGCACTGGGGTCCACAAGTCAGACCAGGATTTGTGAGGTTCCACAACAGATGAGGGCTTCCTGAAATTCTCTTCCCTCCTTTCCCCTGTGCCCTCTATTCCTACTCCTAAATAATTTCCTCTAAAAGGCAGGTTCTACAGTAAAACAAAGTATCCTCACCTCACAAACAGCATTATGAAAAGGACCATTTTAAAACACAGGACTGATGCTCCCCATCACCCTCACCCACACATACACACCACAGAGGGAAAGGGACTTGTGCCTGGTGTCATTCCTTTGGCCACAGCTCAGGATATCCCACAGTTATTGGCCAAGATCAGCTTGACATTACAGGAGTACAGTAAGCCGCCTTACTCACAGATTTATTACATATGATTTTGCCCAAGCCCAGTCAGAGAGAAATAATACATTTTTAAAAAATCAAAAGAAATTTCAAAACCAAAAATTTTAGATTCTAGCACATGCATTCCATAGCTCAGTGCATGAGAGCTCTCAATCCCGTGTCATTGTCATTTGTGTTTAAATCACTGTGTGACTACTGAGTATTTCCCTCCCTTAATTTTGTGAAAATCTGCCTCCCAAAATACAAATGGTTCTCAAAAAAGCCAGGCAAAAGTGAATGTTTCTTTTTTTTTTTTTCGGTACTGGGCTTTGAACTCAGGCCCTTCACTTTGAGCCACTCCACCAGCCCAATTTTTTATGATGGGTTTTTTCAAGATAGGGTCTTGTGAACCATTTGCCCAGGCTGACTTCCAACTGCGATCCTCCTGATCTCTGCCTCCTGAGTAGCTAGGATTACAGGTCTGAGCCACCGGTGACTGGCTAGAAGTGAATGTTCTTAATTGAAGTGATAAAGTGAAAATTTTGAGATTTGTTGAAAGACCACATATTTTTAGCAGAAGACGGGTGGTGATGTGGAAAAAATGAATCAAGAACCCGCAAGGCAGTGCTGAACTGCATCCTGAACATTTGAGGTTCTTCCTGAGCATTGGTGGTCTTCTTGGACTCATAGACCCTCAGACACCCAGGGTTTATGGTATTTGAGACTGGGAGTGGTCTGCAGTTACTGTTAGATTCCACCCATCTGCAGACACATTCCTTTCTACTGATTTCAGTAAAATTAACAATATAGTAACAACCTGGACAGTGCAGATTACTGAGGATATGGTTTGATATTTAACCAAAGAACTGAGCCCAATAGGGACACAGACATACTTCTGAATTCTATATACTTATTTTAAGAAAGAGAAGATCATTACTTCACCAGAAGAGAGCCTCGATCTCAGCTCTGAGGTTTTGTTGTCATGGAACATTATCCAGTGGGGAAGGTAACAATTCAACATGTGATCAGCAACCTACTTGCTATTTTGATCCAAAACACAAAAAAGATGTTTACTGACAGCTCAAGGTGACTAAAACATAACAAAACACAAAACTAAGAGAATCCTATCAGTTTAAATGACTACGGTAATGGGAGTTTAGATGCTGACCCTGGAGGAGGAGAGGGGACATCCAACAGGATGCTCTACACCTTACTGGCTTTGGACTGGTAGACGATGGGGCTGTCACTCACCTTGACTTTGGCAGCCAGGGTGACAACTGAGAGGTGTCGAAGCTTATTCTTCTGAGCCTCAGTGAGTGGGGGAAGATTCCTGGCTTCAGCTAGGGAAAAAGGACAAAATAAGGGAATCCTGCTCTCAGTGTTTTGGGAAACCCTAGTTTCCTTCCCCTGCATTTTTTTTTTAAGTTTTCCATGTTAATTAAGGTTTGACCCTGACCCTGTATACCAAGGGGACCTAAGTGGGACATGCCAGAATTTCTTCTAACTTCCTTCCCCCACCTCCATCGCTCCAGAGCTCTAGCCCCTCTGGTTACCTAAGTAGTCAGCATATGTTCCATAAGCAAACACTGTAAGCAGCCGGAATGTGGAAGCGAAGTCGCTCTCAGCCAACTGAAATAATGAAGGAAAAGAAGAAATGACAGTAAGGGTCTCTCTTGACACCCTCCCAGTCTTATCCTATTTTGAACTCAACTTTCAGGCCCCATCTTTCCCAGACAACATTACCTCTTGGTTCACCAAGAGGCATTTTCTACCCCTCTGATCACTCTCCCTACAGAAAGGGCTCTTTGTTATGCTATTTCCCCAATCTACAATGCCCTTCCCTCCATCCACCATTCAATTTGTATCCTAAATCAGAGATGACAACAGTTATTCTAGTTCCTTGGGAGGCTGAGATCAGGAGGATCACAGTTCAGACCATCCTGGGCAAATAGTTTGTGGGACCCCCCTCATCTCCAAAAATAACCGAAGCAAAATGGACTGAAGGTGTAACTTGAGTGGTAGAGCATCTGCTTTGCAAGTGCAAAGCTCTGAGTTCAAACCCCAGTAAAAATAAAAAAACAAAAACATTCAGTGTTCAGAATCTAATAGACACACACATCAGACACCACAAACGATGTTATACACTCCTTAGGGTGTATGTTTAATTTTCAAATTTGAGTATTTTTAGGCAGTCTGTGGTACTCCCCAATTCACCAGACTCCTGTCTCAGCCTTTGCT
Source organism: Castor canadensis (assembly GCF_047511655.1). Taxonomy (NCBI): domain Eukaryota; kingdom Metazoa; phylum Chordata; class Mammalia; order Rodentia; family Castoridae; genus Castor; species Castor canadensis. The sequence goes on from NC_133391.1 coordinate 36,970,636, forward strand.
TTAGCCTTAACTGGCATTTGAATATTTGCCCTCTGCTTCAGACCCACTACCAGGAAGCTGTCTTACATCATCTAGTCCAGCTTATTATGATCTCCTCTCCTCCTACCACTCATCACTCATCCTGGCACTTAATCCCTGCAGTTCTCACCTGAGCACATCTTTCAAGAACATTGCAGACCCAGTCTTTAGTATCCCATTAGAATCTAACAACAGCTATTCATGTTGTTGGCCCTCTCAACAAATACTAAATAAATGATTTAAAGATGTATATCACAAAAAAAATAAAGTAACAACAACAAAAAAAGATGTATATCAACTTCTCTATTTCTTTAATTGGAATATAAGCTTCAGAAGGGCAAGTCCCATGTCTTGCACTTTTCTGGCAGACTATTACACAGGCACTCACTCAATCAGGAAGTACTTCTTTTTCTTCACTTTTATAACAGGCTTTGGCTCCACTGCAGGAGGAAACATGGAAAAGAGATAGCCACAGCCTTCTCTGGACCATATAATGATCCAAAAAGGCTAAATCTACAGATTCAATCACAGGATCTTCAAAACATGGCTTACAGTTTACCCACATTTCACTGTCCTAGCACCTCAGGACATGGGCTGGTGCCACAAGTCTTGGCAACCCACTTGCTCTAGACTTTAAGCTCTTAACTCTGCCACTTGTATGTGAATTGTTCTCCCTGCTGTGCTCCTAGCAGCTTGCCATGTGTCTTTGGGGAAAAAGACAATCTCTCTTACCTACCTTAGGTGAATTAGTATATGCTGCACAGGGGAAAAGAACAAGGTATATAACTTAACATGGTCATTCCTTCCATTTGTACCAGACTTTACGCCTATAAAATCTCATTGGATTCCCACAATGAGGGGCAGTGTCACTCCTAGTGTGTGTGAGTGATACGAAGGGCCTCAGAACTCAGGGCTCAGCCATGCAAGGCAAGTGATCTGCTACTGCGCTACACCCCACTCCTTTTTATTTATTTTGAGATGTCTCACTAAGTTGCCTAGGCTGGTCGGGAACTTCTGATCCTTCTATCTTTCCTCGAAAGCCCAAGGCCCTGAGTTCAAACCCAAGTGTGGGGTGGTGGGGAACAGGGTCAGGAACTGAAGTTCTGCAGTATAAAATTGTTCTGATCACAGAGACATTACTATTACACTGGTGGAGACAGGTTCCAACTAAGGTCTCCTATTCTGAATGAAATGCTCTTTTGCTTAGAAATGAAAAATACTAGGTTTTTTCAGATCCCTCATCTCCAAAGGGAAACAAAGATTGTTTGCTTTTGTTTACTTCTCCAAGATGTCAGCTAATCATTCAGTTGAACAGTATCCTTGTTCAACTCAATGTTTACCAGGTTGCAAAACTGAGCCCCGCCCACCCACTCTGAAATAGGAACATTTTTTTTTTTTTTTGAGGTTCTGGGGCTTGAACTCCGGGCCTTCACCTTGAGCCATTTCTCCAGCCCTATTTTTGTGGTGGGTATTTTGAAGACAAGGTCTCCCGAACTGTTTGCCCAGGCTGGCTTCGAACTGCGATCCTCCTGATCTCTATCTCCTGAGTAAGCTAAGATTACAGGCATGAGCCACGGGCGCCCAGCCTTTAAGTAGAAACTTTTGTCCCAAGCTTCCCGGTGGGCTACCCAGGTCAGCAACCCACCTCTCTAACATTAGGCATATCCAGTAGTTCCCCAAACACGTAGACACCAGGAGCCTCCAGCACCTGGTGGATGAGTGTGGCCAGCGCTGCACCCTTGGCCGATTTGGCCAGGAGCAGAAATTGCTCCTGGTTCTGCCCTGTCACCTTCACCTCCGCACTCATGGCTGCACTGAGCTGGGGACCTGGTCTCAGATTGTCTGGAGCTGCAAGGAAAGAGGATGTGAAGCTAGAGGGTCCTCAACACTGGCAGGATGGGAAGCCCAAGGGCGAGGAGCCGGATTAAAGAGGCACCAAAGTCAGTTCTGAAACCAGACCTGGGAATCCCATAGGCACTTCACGGCTGCCACGCCCACCCCCTCCCCGATACCTGGGCCGAACCCCAAGCCCCACCACGTGCACCCCATTGAGCCCCAAGGCACAGGGTGCAGCCAGAGAAGAGGGTCCACCCCAACGACGACGCACCCCCAACTCTACACGCCTGTCTTGCACGTGCCCCAGCCACGTGATCTCATTCCCAGGCTCCTCACAAGTGGCTCCACCCACTCCCTTAAAGAGGCCGCCCATGGACCATGGGACCTCGCCAACTGTCCGGTCGTACCGTGGACCAGACTCTGCGGGCCGCTACCTGCAAGATTCTCCTTCCAGCACACAGGGGTGGAGCCGCCGCTCCGTCACCTCCGGCAGTAGTTCCGCGCCTTTCCTGCCACCTCCCTTCAGGGTCGCTCTAGCCGCTAACCTCTATGGCCCACTTCCGGCCGTACTTCCGCTCCTAGGATACAGGTTCCGAACGGAACTTATCCCACTTCCGCCTTCCGCTGCTCGGGAGAGGGACACAGGCATTCTACTGTCTTGATTGGTTACTGGGGAGAGAATGACGGTCGTCTTTTTAACTGTTTTGTTACAATAAAACTTTATTGGTGAAAGAGTGCAATTCGTTTATACGCAGAGGAAATACCTGGTCTGTGGAGGCCGGGAGTGGCTTGGTGACATTTCTGAGTTGCAAATGTGGACATCCGAGCTGCACGGGATTCCTGGGAGGAGAAAAAGTTGTAGTGGAAAGAAAGGAGCAGGAAAAAAAAAAAAAAAAAAAGGAAGGATGAGGAGTGGAAACAATCATAGAAGTTTAGCGGCAGAGATTATTTGGGTAGTTCAACCACTCATTTTTTTTTTTTTTTTGGCAGTACTAGGGCTTGAACTCAGCCTCGCACTTGCTAGGTAGATGCTCTACCACTTGAGCCCTAACCACTCACATTTTTGAAGAGCAGGAGAAAAAAGTTAAGAAGGTAAAGGAAATAATAGCTAACGTGCCTTGAGTGCTTACAGTTGGTCAGATCTTCAAAGTTGTATCCCGTTAAATCCTCACAACTGTACTGATTACCCAGGTCATCCTGACCATGGTTACAAAGTGTACTCCAGTGATGCTTTCATCACTCAACTCTTGTAATGAAATTCCTGGGGGAGAAAAAACCCTAGGTGGAGATGATACCCGATTCCTGATTCTGAGTTTGTGCCGGGGTCAAGCCAATGATTGAAGACACCGGACCAGGAGTTAAGAGTAAAGCAAGGCAAAGTTTATTGAAAGAACAGCAAATTTCCCACAGGACGGGAGGTTCTTAGAGAAAGCTAAGCCATGGAATAGCTGAAGTCTAGAAGATGTTATAGGGCTCCGCCTGATTTAGGTCCACCTATTTTACCTTGAGACCAGGTTTGTGATTCGATGTCATCTCCACCTGCTCATCCCCATCCTTACTGAACTGGACATTCCAGGAAGGTCTGGTCAGCTTGCCTGGCCTTGAGGCCTGCCATTTACACTTTATAGCTACCTTTTGTTATCTTGGTAAAAGGTTTGCTGTTTTACTTTTTTTTTTTTCCGGTACTGGGCTTTGAACTCGGGTCCTACACGTTCAGCCACTCCACCAGCCCTTTTTTGTGATGGGTGTTTTCGAGATAGGGTCTCTCAAACTATTTCCCCAGTGGCTTCAAACTGTGATCCTCCTGATCTCTGCCTCCCGAGTAGCTAGGATTACAGGCATGAGCCACTGGCACCCAGCTCCAACTTTTCTCTTACCTGAGAGGACTGGCTGTTTTACTTTTCTGAGGAGCCTGCTTTTCATGTCTCTTTAGATGTTTGTTTTCAAAGATGCCTCCCTGTCTCATTTATCTAAGATAAAGGCAGCTGCATTTTGTTATCTTGGTGTGAGCCCTTCGTTTTACTTCTCTGAGGAGCCTGCTCCTGGTATCTCCTTAGATGTTTACTTCTAAGGATGCCTTCCTGTCTCCCTTATCTGAGTTAAAATCACTTCTGTTATTTGCTTCCCTTACAGAAGTCATATGTTATTCTCATTTTACAGATAAGAAAATTGAGGCTTATAAAAATCTAAGGATTTAATTGGAACCTAGGTCTTTTCAAACTCAAAATCATCTTTCCGCTTCACCATGATATTTTGTGGTGTTGGGGATAAAACCCAGGGTTTCATACATACTAGACAAACACTCTCCCACCAAGCTATACTCCCAGCCCAGTGATACTTAAAAATAATAAAAGCAGGGCTGGGATATAGCTCAGTGGTGGAGAGTTTGCCTAGCATGCATGAAACCCTGGGTTCCATTCCCAGCACCTCAAAGAAAATTACAAGTAACACTTCTATATTGTCTTATATTTTATATCAGGCTTGCATAAGGTCAAAGATTGTGAGGTTAATGACATCTTGGCAGTCTTTGTGTTAAGGACAGAGCTAGGATATTTACTTAATTCATTTGATGCTCACAAAGGAAAAACTGAAGCCCAGGGAAGTTAAGTAACTTGTAAGTGATATCAAGGTGAGAAAGTGGAAAAAGAGAAAGGAAATGACAAGAAAACCATAGGACTTAGGGCTAAAGGAACTTTTAGAGTTTCCATTCCACATCTCTTGGTTTAAGACAAAAACTAAGCAAAAAGCTCAGAAAGTAGAAAGAAAGCAAGATGTGGCCTGGTGGAGTGGCTTAAGTGGTAGAATGCCTGCCTAACAAGCATGAGGTCTTGAGTTCAAACCCCAGTACCATCAAGGAAAAAAAAAAGAAAAAAGAAAATGAGAAGTGAATGGAAGAGATGAAACTAAGATGAAGAGAAGGAATCAAATACATAATAAAAAAATTCAAAGGAATCAAAGAATTAATGAATCCAAAATTAAACAGGGAGGGAAAGAAAACTATTAGAGGAAAGAATGAGAAAAGAACCAACACTTGTATTATGTGCCGAGTGCATTATTTGCAATAAACTTATTCACACAGCAACTTCTTGAGGTGCACATTAATATGTCAGGTAACATGTGAGGACACAGGATCACAGAAGTAAAATAATTTGTTGAAGGTCACCAGTATTATTGCGATTTCAGTGCACATTTATCTGATTCCACACCGTGCTAAGAAAAAGAAGAAAGTGGGCTGGGACCATGGCTCAAGTGGTGGAGCACCTGCCAAGCAAGCTTAAGGTCCTGAGTTCAAACCCCAGTACTGAAAAGAAGAAGAAAAAGGAAGAGAAGGAAAAAAAGAAAGAAAATGTAGAAAGCAAATAGAGCTCTTTGTGTGGTGGGGTTATTAGTAGTAGGTATGGAGATCTTGGTGTCCTTGGTGTCCTGGAGCCAAGCAAGAGGGAGGCACCGCCTGCCTTTGTGCAGCAGCCCACTGCATTGTCCCAGATCCTCAAAGGCAAGTCTGCAGCACTAAAATGGGGTCTAAGACATCCACTGAAGAAGTATTCTTGAATAAAGAATGAGAGCTGTGGGGCTGGCAGAGTGGCTCAAGCAGTAAGAGTGCCTGCCTAGCAAGTGTGAGGCCCTGAATTCAAAACCCTAGTGTTGCCAAAAAAAAAAAAAAAAAAAAAAGAGCTATGGAAGCACACTCCGGGTTGGTGCCCCTTCACAGAGACTCTGCATCAACCTGAAGACTGGAAACTCAAAGTGTGGAATCCATTCCTTGGAAATGACTGGAATGGCTGACATGCCTAGGATTTTGCTGATACCAAGGATGACCTCTGACTGGAAGATCCTAGGAACTTACATCTTTCTTTTATTAACCTTCGAGAGCAGCTATCAACTTATTAGGCAAAAAATGGCTAGAAACTTGGGATATATGTGCCAAGTAAATAACATTAGCAAGGTGTGATGCTGTACTCCTGTAGTCTCAGCTACTCCCAAAGCCTGAGGCTGGAGGATCATGGGCACACAAGTTCAAAATCAGCCTGGGCAACATACTGAGTGAACCCTCCCTCTAAAAAAAAAAAAACAAACTTTTTTAGGAGGAGGGGGGAAGGGATGGGGGAAGAGAAGGTGGAGGAGGGAAATAGAAAAGAGGATAATGTGATATCTAGTCCTGATTTGCCTTAAACCGGCTGTGACCTTAAAGCAAATTAATATACCATTTTGTGGTATTTTTTCTTCCATATCTTCCAAATGAAAGATTTGATGTAAGGCCAATTTTGGTTCTGATGATTTATGGTTCTATGAGAGAAAAAGGAATCAGAGAACATGAGAGAACCAGGAAGTAGAAAAAGAATGTGGAGAAAGGAAAGGGAATGTACTATAAGATTATAGAGATCAGAGACAGGGGAGGAGTAGGAGATGGAGAAAGAAAACAAAGGAATAGAATTGAAAAAAGAAGAGGAGAAAGTGAGAAAAAAAATAAATGCCTCCTCCAACAGGGCAGAATCTAAGTAAATCAAGCAAAGTCAAGGATGTAGCAGTATTCATTCCTTACTAAGTGGCAGTATGTATAAGGCCATGTATCAGGTGCAGTTTTTTTTAATTCTAATGATAGAAATCAAGCTAAAAAACTGACTGAGATCTACGGTGTGAGACACATAATAAAATATCATTGATTCAAAACATATTGAGCATGTTTTACTGCTAGGAATTGTTCTAGCTAGTAGGGATACATAAAATATTTCTACCCTCTTAGTATTTATATTATTGTGATGAGATTCAAACCATAAATAGTTAGGAGATGATAAACATGAAAAACAAAAATAAGGTAAGGGGATGTTGGAGTCATTTGCTATTTTACTTAAAGTACTAAGAAAGGGCCACCGTCTCTGATAAGGTGATAACAGGACCTGAGAAAAATGAGGAAGGAAGTCATGTGGATTTCTGTGGGGAAAGTGTTCTAGGCAAAGCTGATTACAAGTGCCATGGCTCTCGGATGGACACAAGCTTGATGTGAGGAGCTGCAATGGGGCCCATGAGCAAAGGGAGAGAAAGAACAGACAGGGTCAGAGGGAGCAGGGAGTTCAGATCCTGTCAGGACATGGTAAGGACGCTGTCTGTTGCTGTGAGTGAGATGGGCAACCACTAGAGGATTTAAACAGAGGAGTGACATGATCTGAACCACATGTTTAAAATATGGTGATGGCTGCATGGACAGACACAATGAGACCAATCAGAAAGCTTCTGAAATGATGCAGAGAAGAGGTGGTGGTGAATCGGACCAAGGTAGGAAAATGGAAATGAAGACTAGTTGGATTCTGAACTTAAAGGTAGAGTGAACAGAATTTTGCAAGTGGAGTAGATGGAAGGTATGAAAGGAAGAGTGAAGAATTACATCACAGCTTGATGTGGTGGTGCACATCTGTAATTCCAACATTCAGGAGTCAGAGGCAGGAGAATCAAAAGTTGGAGGCCAGCCTGGGCTACATATTAAGACCCTGTCTAAACAACAAAAAAGAATGATAGCATAAGACAAGTTGCACCAAACTTTCAAAGTGCAGATCATTTTAATTTTACATAAACTTTCCAGATAACAGGAAAGAACAAAATACTCAACTTATTATCAGACAAAGAAGCCGCGTACCAGTGGTTCATGCTACAATCCTAGCTACTCAGGTGGAGACCAGGAGAATGGAGGGTAGAGGCCAACCATGGCAAATAGTTCGAGAGACCCTATCTCAATAATACCCAACACAAAAAAGGGTTGGCAGAGAGGCTCAGGTGGTAGAGCATCTGCTTAGCAAGCATAAGGCCCTGAGTTCAAACAAACCCCCGTGCTTCCAAAAAAATAAACATTAAACAATTAGACAAAGGCAATAGTAGAAAAGAAAATTACAGTCCAGGGCTGGCAGAGTGGCTCAAGTGGTAAGAACACTAGCCTAGCAAGTGGGAGGCCCTGAGTTCAAATCCCAGTACTGCCAAATTAAAAAAAAAAAAGAAAACTACAGTCTAATATCACTCATTAACAGTGACACAAAAATCTTCAAAAAATATTAGCAAACTGAATTCCACAGTGTGCAAAAAAAAAATATATCAAGATTAACTTGAATTTCCTCCAGAAATTTGGGAGTAACTTGATGTTAGAAAATACATTAATTTTAGCTAGGTGCTGTGGCTCTTGCCTGAAACCCTAACTACTAAGCAGGCAGAGACAAAAAGGATAGCAGTTGAGGCCCAGGCAAAAAAAATTATCAAGAACCCCATTTAACCAATAAAAAAAAATGAGTGTGGTAGCATGAGGTCCCAGGCATAAATATGAGACCCTATTCAAAAAATATCTAGAGCACTGAGTGTCAGTGGCTCACACCTGTAATTTTAGCTATGTGGGAGGCTGAGATCAAGAGGAACATGGTTTGAGGCCTGCCCAGGCAAACAGTTCTTGAGATCCCATCTCCAAACTAACAAGAATAAAATAGTCTGGAGGTGTGGCTCAAGCCCTGAGTTCAAACCCCAGTCCCACTAAAAAACAAAGCCAAAAAAAACAAAAAACAAAAGAGAGCACAAAGGCCTGGGGCATGGCTCAAGAGGTAGAGTACCTGCCTAGCAAGCACAGACCCTGAGTTCAAACATCAATGCCACCAAAAAAAGCATTAATTTTATTCTTAATAGTAAGAGATTAAAACAATAAATTGTGCAATCAATAAAGAGAAAACTTGCCAGGTGCTTGTGGCTCACACCTGTAATCTTAGCTACTCAGGAGGCAGAGGTCAGGAGGATCGTGGTTCAAAGCCAGCCCAGACAAATAGTTCACAAGACCCTATCTCAGAAAAAAACCATCATAAAAAGGGCTGGGGGAGTGTCTCAAGGTGTAGGCCCTGAGTTCAAGCCCCAGTGCTGTAAAAATAGATAAATAAATAAATAACTCATGTTATGAAATCAACATCCACTTGTGATTTTGAAAAAGTTTTTAGAAAACTAGAAGGGGACCAGAGAAGTAGCTCAGTGGCTGAACACTTGCCCAGCATGAGTAAGGCCCTAGGTTTGATCCCTAATGGAAGGAAGAAAGGAAAGGGAAGGAAGAAGAAAAGAAGAGAAGAGAAAGAGAAAATAGAAAATAGAAGCAAGAGAAAAGAGAAAAGGGCAAAGAAAACTAGAGGCTGGGTGTGGTGGTGCACACTTACAGTCCCAGCACTATGCAGGCTGAGGCAGGAGGATCTCAAGTTTGAAGCCAGTCTGGCAAACACAGCAAGACCCTGTCTCAAAAAGAAAGAGAAAAAAAAAAAAGCTTGAAAGGAATTGGTTAATCTGATAAAGAAATTCCTGGTATTGTCAATTCTATTGTCTTTTTTTTTTTTTTGGCAGTACTAGGGTTTGAACTCAGGGCTTCATGTTTGCTAGGCAGGCGTTCTACCACTTGAGCCACTCTACTAGCCCCTTTTTTTAGTCTTATAATGGGATCCTAGTGAAAGTAGTAAGGGGGAAAAAAAGTGAAAGGATTAGATTTTTAAAAATAAACCTGGGTTTAATGGTATATGTCTATAATCCCAGCACTTGGGAGGCTGAGGCAGGAGGATCTCCAGTTTAAGGCCAGTCTGGGCTGGGCTACAGAGTGTTCCCTACACAACGAGATCCTGTCTCAAAAAATAAACAATAAAATGGCAACAACAAAACACAAAAAAACCTTAATAAAAATTATAAAAATGAACTAAAGATTTGAAGTAGCACTTCACAAAAGAGGAAATCCACGAGCTCAACAAACAAGAAAACTAGCTCAACTTCATTAGTGATCAGAGAAATGCAAATTAAAGCCATGATAAATATCACTGGGTACACCAGAATTTTTTTTTTTTTTTTGAGACAGAGTCTTGCTTTATAGTCCAGGCTGGCCTTAAACTTGAGATCCTTTTTGTCTCAGCCTCTTGAATGCTTAGGTGTGTGCCACCACATCTGGCTAGTTAAACTACTTTGGAAAAGACTTTAGTATTATCTAGAAAAGTAAAAGTAACTGCACACTCACATACATAGCAAATACACATAATATTACTGCATGTATATCTCCAAAAGCAAGCAAAATAAACTATGTTATTAATGAATGTATACCAATCTGGGAAAAGTACTAAGAAAAATAAGGAAGTAATTGCCATCAAAATCAGAATTGTACCTACCTCTGGTGAGGAGCAAGTGGTCTGTGATTGGGCAGGGACACACGGGTCCTTTGGACTACAGGTAGGGCTCTTTTACCTGGTGGTTACACAGCCTAGATGGTGGTTATTCCATTTATAGTGTTCCCTTTGTAAATATTCATTACACTTGCTTTTGTTGCTCTTTATATGTTATATTTCACAATAAAATGGGCTTTAAAAGCATTTAATTCAACACCCATATATGACAAAACGCTTAACAAACTAGGAACTGAAGGTGTTTTCTTTAACTTGTAAAAGTTATTTTTTAAAGAAACCAAACACTCAAGCTGGAGGCTTAGTAGAGCACCTGCCTAGCAAGTGCAAAGCCCTCAGTTCAAACCCCAGTTATGCCAAAACTAATCAAAACAAAACATACATACAGCAAATACTATTTATTTATTTATTATTTTGTGGTGCTGGGGATTGAACCCAGGGCTTTGTGCTGTAAGTACCATTCATACTGGAAAAATATTGGAAGTGTTTCCTTTAAAAGCAAGAACAAAATAAAACAGCTTATGACTGCCTGTACTCAATGTTGAACTAAAGGTCTGGTCAGCACAAGAAAAGGAAATTAAAGTCATAGCATTGGAAAGGAAAAAGCAAACTGCTGTCTTTTACAGATGATGTGATTGCTTTTGTTGTAGAACATTCAAACAGTCCATAGGAAAATTATTAGACAGAGAGAGAGCTTATCAAGGTTGTTGGTTCTAAAGCCAATATTATAAATCAACTGCATTTCTATGTATCAGAAAAAGAAAATACTCTGAATATGCAATCTTGAAAAATACCATTAACTATAACAGAAAAGTAAAATATGATCTAGGAGTAAAAAAAAATAGAAGATGCACATTATCTGTATGCAGAAAATTATACTTAAAAAAATTATACTTCACTGAAAGACATTCAAGAAGACCTAAAAAAATGGAGAGACATCCCAAATCTGTAACAGGCAGTCTCAATATCAAAAAGATATCCATTTTCCTCAAATTGGACTTTGGATTCAATATAATTCCAAGAAAAGTCTGTGGAACCTGACAAGTTGGCTCACATACATAGCGAGCACCAAGAAATGGCAGAAGATTTCTGAGGAGTGTATTGGCAACATGATGTTTGCTGTGGGAGATAATCTAGATTTATTTTATGGTTTATGTTTATGGGTTTTTTTGGTTACCATTTTTTTCTTCTGTTTTTTGGTGGAGGGGTGTTTGTTTGCTGCTTGTTTGTTTTGGTGTGAAAGATGGAACCCAGAGCCTCACTCATGCTAGGCACATGATCCACCACTGAACTATATTCCCACCTAAAACTACAGAATTTAAGAAAGTGTGTTATTGATGCAAATTATTAGACAGTTTCCTAGTGGGACAGAGTAGATTATCTAGAAACAGACTCGTATACTTATGGAACTATGGCATGCAATACAGATAGCACAGAACATCAGAAAGAGACTAGTTAAAAAATGTTGCTGGGTGCTAGTGACAGGGCTCAAGTGGTAGAGCATCTGCCTAGCAAGAAGGAGGCCCTGAGCTCAAACCACAGTGCCACCAAAAACGAAAATGTTGCTGGGATGATTGATTTTCCATATTAAAAAGTAGAGCCTTAGGGGGTGAATTTATTCAAGGTACACTGTATGTATGTATGTATTAAATTATCAGAATGAAATCCCTTTGTATTATTAATGTAATAATAATAATAAATAAAATATTAACTATTCAAAAATATTAGTAAATCAAAACTGTAAAAAAAGAATTGCCTGGTGTGGTGGTATATGCCTATAATCCCAGCTTTCAGGATAGCCTCCGAAGAGGATCAAGAGAGCTTTTGTGTGTGTGTCTGGTGCTGGGGGTTGAACTTAGGGCCTCGTGCTTGGGTGCTCTAACACTTGAGTCACTCCACTACCCTAGGATCCTGAGTTGGAGGCCAGCCTGGACTACAGAGGAAACCCTGTACCAATAAAAGAAAATAAGCAGAAGAATTTTACAATGTTTGTTACACAACAATCAATTCTAGATGGACTTAAGACTTAAGCATGAGAAGTGAAAATTTAAAATCTTTAAGAACTTCTGATAATCAAAATGTATTGTGAAGGTTGGGGGTGTGGCTCACGTAGTAGAGTGCCTCTGCCTAGCAAGCACAAAGCCCTGAGTTCAAACCCCAGCACTGAAAAAAGAAATGATGAAAAAAAAATGAAAGGAAGATTACAAATATCTTCACAAAAGTACAGATATTTGGGGCCGAGGGTATAGCTCAGTGGTAGAGCACTTGCCTGGTGAACAGGAGGCCTTGTGTTTGATCCCTAGCACCACAAAAACAAAACAAAACAAAAACCCAGATATTTGCAAACTATATAACTGACAAAAATTAGTATCCAGAATAAAGAACTACAGCTGGGCTCCGGTGGCTTAAGTCTGTAATCCCAGCTACTCAGGAGGCAAAGATCAGGAGGATCATAGTGCAAGGCCAGCCTAGGCAAACAGCTCCTTGAGACCCTATCTCAAAAACAAAACAAAACAAAACAAAACAAAACAAAAAAAAACCCATCACAAAAAAGGCTAATAGAGGTGCTCAAAGAGTAGGCCCTGAGTTCAAACCCCAGTACCACTAAAAAAAAAAGGTGGGGGGATGGAAGAGATGGTGAACAGAGGCCATTTTTTGAGAAAACTGTGCTGGAATGGTGAGCAGAGAAGGGTAGACACAGGATGCAAACACACAGCTAAGAAGGATTAAGTGTGGAGAAATTATGGTGTACTTACATGCTGCTGGCTGCAAGAAGAGGGAGGGACAGTCACTGGAGTGATGACTTTGAGTGAGTGACAGGGTCTAGATCTGCCACAGGAGGAGCAGAGGGATTGTGAGGTGTATGTGTGGGGTTCCTCTGCTTGTCTCTAAATTCTCAGAAAAGCAGCAAGCAAGATCATTAGCTGAGAGAGACAGAGAAGAGTTTAGAAGGATATTTAACATTTGAGGATGGAAAACTGACAGAATTTGGTTAGGCATGGTGCCATGCACCTGACATCTTAGCACTCAGGAGGATAAAGCAGGAGGATCACCAGTTCCAGCCTAGCCTGGGCTACACAGTAAGACCTGTCTTAAACTGCCCCACCAGAAAGAAAGAGAGAGGAAGGGGGGGGGGAGGAGGGAGAGGAAAGGAAAGAGAGAAAGAGAGAGAGAGAGAGAGAGAGAGAAAAGAAAACTAACTGACAAATACTAGGAACCCTTACTGAGCCCAGAGATAGCAGGGCCTTACACATGCTAAGCATGAGCTCTACCACTGAGCTACACCCCAGGCCTATCACTTTATATTCTATTGTCTCCCTTACTAGATTATAAGCTCCACAAAGACAGGGGTGACTTTGTTCTGGTTCTCTATTGTATTCCCAACCATGGTACAGTACCAGGTATGTAGTGAGTGTTCAAAAAATACATGTTGTGGCCAGGATCATGCTGCCTATAATCCTAGCTACTCAGGAGGCAGAGATCAGGAAAATCAGTTAGAAACCTGTCTATCTTGAAAAAAACCCATCACAAAAAAGGGCTGGTGGAGTTGTTCAAAGTGTACATTCTGAGTTCAAACCCCAGTGCCACCAAAAAAAACCAAATATATGTATGTGTGTGTGTTGAAAGAATGAATCAGGAATACTAGAAATAATTGATAGGGATGCACAGACCTCAGTGCACTGAGTGAGATTCATTTGAAAATGTGGCCCACACTTGGCCTACAGTGAGTCCACCAGAGCCTATCCTCAGGATGCACTGGGCTCTCCAGAGCTCAGGAGATGGTAGGAGGTATGCAAGCTGCCTTTCATGACCCTGTGTCCCCATTTACATCTGATGCACACTGTCTTTCCCTTGCCACTTGGAAAGACCAGGACAGCTCACTTACCCTGCTGTTCTGACCTCAAAGGAAGGGCTGTCAGGGATAGGCAAGGAGGAGGACTGGTTCCTGCAGATGCTGCTCTCAACAGCATGCTTCCTTCCGGGAGGTGGGAGTGCAAGGCTAATGACAATAATAATGCAGTAGAGGAAGGGGGAAAGCCTGGAGGGGAGTGTATGTGAACAGACTCATCCTGAAGCTTTAGTCTCAGTGTAGAGATCAGGGAGGTCACGCAGAAAGGGAAGGCAGGGGGAGAGTCAAGGAGATAATGAAGAGTTGAGTGGGTAGGCGTCCCAGACAAAGTTCACAAGCAATAAATATCAATCATCTGCCATATGTCTAGGCACAGTGGAAGCCAAGGTGAACAAGACAAATGAGATATTTATTCTCAACTATAAATAGGAAACAAATATAAGATCATTCCAGAAAGCAATGGGAAAAACAATGAATTACAATTGAGGACCATTTTAGATTTTGAATAGAGATCTGAATGCCAAGGAGTCAACCAGGTAAAGATGGAGAATGCAAAGCACTCTAGGGAGCAGGAATCAAAGTGCAAGAATGCTAAAGGATGATTTCTGATGTTCTAGAACAAGAAGTTTGTTTTGTGTATGAGGGGAGTACAAGTTGGTAGGCTTCTCCTTACAAGGAGTTCACATTTATTACAAGTACAATAAAAAGCCACTTGCCACTTGAATTTTTTTTTATGTTCTTGGGTTTGGAACTTGGAGCCTTGTGCTTGCTAGGCAGGTGCTCTACCACTTGAGCCATGCCTCCAGCCTCGCTGGAATATTTTAAACAGGGAAGTGCTTGATACAATTTAGATTTTAAAATATATATGATATTATATATATATAAAATATATATGATATTTATATGATAAATGCCAGATGCAGTAGCTCACACTTAAAATTCTAGCTACTCAGAAGGGAGAGATCAGGAGGCTCATGGGTTTGGAGGGCAGACCAAGCAAATCAATCTTGAGCAATAAAGATGGGTATGGTGGACCTATCATCTCAGCTACCTGGGAAGCATAAACAGGAGGATCATGATCAAGGCCAGTACCAGCATAAATGCAAGACCCTAGTGAACAAATAACTAAAGATAAAGGACTGGGATCATGGCTCAAGTAGTAGAGGGCTTGCCTAGCATGCATGAAACCCTTATTTCAAACCTCAGTACCAACAAAACAAAATGATACAAAACCTAAAGTAAAAAAGGGTTGGGGGTGTGGCTCAAGTCTTAGAGCAACTGCCTAGCAAGCCCAAGGAAAAACACACACACACTACTGATAACTGTGAAGACTAGTTTGTAAAGGGGCAAGGGTAGAGTGATAGAGCAGCCAGGAAACTATTTTGATACCCCAAATAAGGGATGATGGCTTAGACCAGGATTATAGCAATAAAGATGAAAGGGATAGGTTCAGGACATACGTTGGAGGCAGAGCCAAAAGCACTTGCTGATGAATTAGATACAGGTAAGGAACCAGGAGTTATCCTAGGTTTTTAGCCTGAACAACTAGGAGTTGTCATGTTCCAGGATGGGGAACACTGGGAGAGAAATGGATTGGGAGTGGGAGAATTCAAGACATCTATTTTAGTCACGTAAGCTTGCACGGCTATTAGACATCCAAGTGGAGATGTCAAGTAGGCTGTTGGATAAATGAGTCTGGAGCTCTGGATATAAATTTAGGACTCACTGACATTTACATAATATTTAAGCCCTAGGACTGGATGAGATCACTGGACAGAGGAAGTAAAAAGAGAAGAAGGCCAAGGACTAAACCCTGGGAGGCTCCAACATTTAGAGGTCAGAACTGAGGAAGACAAAGAAAGGACAGCCAATGAAGTTGGAGAATGTGATGTGGAAGTGAAGGAGAAAATAAAAACAGGTTAATGTGAGAGAGGAGGATAGGGTCTGAGGGGGTGGTAGTAAGGACAAAGGAATCTACTTTTGGTACAGAGATTAGGGAAGGCCTCCCAGAAGATCTTTTTTTTTTTTAATTTTTATTTTATTCATATGTGCCTCGCAGAAGATCTAAGTGAGAGTGGAATGACAAGTATGAGTCATCGTGGAAAGCCAGGGAAAAAAAGCATTCCAGACAGAAGGAACAGCAAATGCAAAGGCCCTGTCTCCTTCTAGGAACATATATCAGGTCCACTGTGTCTGAGGCATAGAAATCTTTAGGAAAGGAAATCACAGACTCCTACGAGAAACAGGCATTTATAAGGCCTTGTAAATCACAGTAAGGCGTTTGAATATTCTGAGTGCTAGAAGAGAGGAGTACAGTGATTGAAACCGGATGCACTTATTTTAAATATTTGGTTTGCTTCAGAGAAAATGTATTGTAGCAGGACCAGAATGAAATATGGGATCAAGCCGTTGGTATATTCCAATGATAGTGTGCCATCTTCTCCCCTGTCCCTCCCTCTACCTCTCACCCATGGCCTTGACGTTGGCCCCTCTCCACCAGAGCAAAACAGAGTTGGGAACTCAATCTCAGAACTGCTTGGGACAACCGTGGGTGACCATGGGGTTAGGGTAAGGGGTGTGGAGGAACCCTCCATCAGAACCCGGAGAACTGAAAGTTTGTCCTTCCCCATCCCTGCTGTCCTTTCCAACCCTACACCTGGGACAAAACTGGGCTCGACTCCTGCAGCACGGCAGCAGAAGGGTTAAACCGTGCGTGGCCTACAGACGGGCGGGGGAGAGGCGGGGACCGAGCGGTCCAAGTCGCCGTGCCGAGCCCAGCCGAGGCGAGCGCAGCCGGAGCCGAACGGAGCCGAGCCGAAGCGAGCATCTCCCGCCGCCGCCCCGCGCCCCTGGCGCCCGCCGGCCTCCCCCCGCCAACCTCCAGCTCCAGAGCTTTGCTGCCGACCAAACCTCCCGACCATGCCCCGTGCCCCACCCGCGTCTGCGACCCCCCAGCCCCGCGCAGCCCCGACTGCCCGCAGTCCTCGCGCCGCCGCACCAGGCATGCAGGTGAGCAAGGGGGACCCTCAACGCCCCCACCCGGAGGGAGCCCGGCCCTGCTCTTCTCCGCTCCGCGCCTATAGCCTCCTTTCCCTCCCAGCGCGGTCCCTACCCCGCCTCCAGCTCCAGCACCCCCAGAGCTCCCTTCCACCGTGCCCTCCATCCCTCCGCCGTCCCGACTCCATCCTGCCTTCCTGGTGCGGCAGTCAGCGTCCCCGCAGCTGCCTCCTCCTGCCTTCAGCTCAACCCGCGGCTTGGAGCATCCTCCTGCTTGGGGTTCTCTTTCCACTCTCAGCGCTCCCTCCCTCCAAGACCCATTGCCGACCACCTTTTCCTTGGTTTCTACCCGCACGCGCCGCTTTCTAGCCCTGCCTTGGGAGCGCGGGCCTGTGGGATTGGCGGGATTGGGGGACAACGCTGGGGATGGGGCCCGGCTCCCCAACCCCAAGTCTCCCGCCCCACCCCCAGCACATCTCCTGCGCACAACAGGTCGGTGAGGAGCGGGGAGAGGTGGGTGGGGGCTGAGAGCCATGCCTGGGGACTGCGGGCTTCCTGGAGGGGGTGACTAAAGGGGTCAAGGCGCAGGTGCTGGAGTTGACGTTGATAGTGGGGTATGCACCAGACGAAGGGTCAGGTGGCTTCTGGAGTCTGCTGGCCACAGATGTCCCCATGAGCCCTTCTCCGCTCCACTGGTTCCCTCGACCATTTCTTCAGTCCCTCCTCTAGCCTCCTTCTCTGTACCTTGTCTTCAGCTCTTTCCATCAACATCTCTTTTCACCATACCCCTAGCCCTGTCTCCATATCCCTTTATATTTGAAGAAATAATTTCTAACTCCTCCATCTTTGCTGGGTTTTTTGTTTTTTTTTTCTGTCCCTATTCCCTTACTCTTCTCATTTTGTCTTCAATATTATGTTCTCTCCTTTCTCACTTCCTTTCTCCCATCCCTGGGCTTCTCCATTTCTTTTTCTCCCTTCCCCTTCCACTGTCTTCCACTTCTGACTATCCTGCCTGGGTCCTTCCTTCCTCCTGTCCCTTGCCTCTTTACCCTTTCAGTTTCTCCTCTCTGACCTTTTCTCTCATGCCTTTCTCCCTTCAGCATCCTCTGCAGTTCTGTTTTCTGTACCCCCCTTTTCTTTCCCCAATTACTCCCTTTCAGGGGTGCCTGTCACCCTTACTCTGAACTCTAGGTAGCTTCCTCTTTGCCTTTCTCCTCATCACTCTGGACCAACCTTCCCTCTCCCAGCCCTTCACCTCCTTCCCCTCTCTCCCGAAGGCCCACCTCCCCGTTCTCATCCCCAGACTTGCCCATCTCTTCCCTTATTTTTTCTGGGACTATTTAATGTGTAAATTTAGTTAGACTTAGAAACCAGAGAACTCTGTGTGTCATATCCTCATTCACTTTAGGGAGACTGGCCCCCTGGATCTTCCACCCTCAGCTTTGAGAACATGCCCCTCCTCTTTCAAAACCAACCACATTCTCCCAGGACTTTACCCAGGAGAGCGGCATTTGAGGGGGTGGCTTCTTCCCAACTCCACCTCCCTTCAGAGAGCACCTATGCATTTGGATGATTAAACATTAAAAACTATATTCTGTAGTTTTTCTCCCACCCACCTTTCTCTGTGTCTCTTTCCTCCCATTGCTCCAGTTCTTCCTCCTGAAGATACAGACTCCTGGGGGCCCATAATAAGAGAAATGCCTGGGACTACAAGTGGGGTGGGAGGGCTGGAAGTCTCCCCTCCCAGACTTGAGTGCGTGCATATACTCACTCAGATTGACTTCCCTTCCCTCCCCCACCCTTAGATTCCCTCCCTAGCGATAGGTGCTCAAGGAATCACAAGGTTCTTGGCTCTAAATTAAGATCCAAGAAAAGCCTGGAGCTGTGGGCAGAGGAAGTGAGAAGAAAGGAAGACAGAGAAACAAGGGTAGACCCTAGGGCAGGAGGTAAAAGGGACCCACCCAGAAAGTTGTACATGGGGTTAGGGGCTATTTAGGAAACCACTCTAGAGTTTTTGCCCTAAAAGGATGCTAAGAAGGAGTAGATCCTGGGGGGTGGCAGCAGCATGCTGTCAGCTGAGCAGCCTGGGAGGGGAAATGGGGATAAAAGTGGCAGATGAATGAGTTGGAGAAGTGCACAGGGCAGGTTAGGGTCTGACGACTCCGTTTTCCCCCCAGTAAAAGCTGAAAATCTGGGTCACAGCTGAGGAAGACCTCGACATGGAGTGCAGGATGTGGTAAGTTTGGCCCAGCAGGGGGAGCTTGGAGACCACTTTCTCTGGGGGCTTGGCCCTGACCTTCCTAGGCCCATTCAGGGCCTCCCATCCTGAGGGCTAGCCCCTCGGAAGGAGGATATAAGGCTAGGTTCTTCCCAAGGCTCACTGGTTCTTGGAGAGAAACTTGGAGGGAGGCATCCTGGGATTTCTGGTGTGAACCTACCCTCCTCACACACAGGCCCATGTGGGTCTGGGTCTTATTGCTTTCTCTCCCTTCTTGCAGGCCTGCTCTGCTGCTGTCCCACTTCCTCCCTCTCTGGCCACTGCTGTTGCTGCCCCTCCCACCGCCTGCTCAGGGCTCCTCATCCTCCTCCCCCCGAACCCCACCAGCCCCAGCCCGCCCTCCTTGTGTTCGGGGTGGCCCCTCAGCCCCACGCCATGTGTGCGTGTGGGAACGGGCACCTCCACCAAGCCGATCTCCTCGGGTTCCAAGATCACGTCGGCAAGTTCTGCCAGGCACTGCGCCCCCTGCCACTCCGTCGGGCTTTGAGGAAGGACCACCATCATCCCAGTATCCCTGGGCTATTGTGTGGGGCCCTACAGTGTCTCGAGAGGATGGGGGGGACCCCAACTCAGTCAATCCTGGATTTCTGCCCCTGGACTATGGTTTTGCAGCCCCCCATGGGCTGGCTACTCCACACCCTAACTCAGACTCCATGCGAGATGATGGAGACGGGCTCATCCTTGGAGAAACACCTGCCACCCTGAGGCCATTCCTGTTCGGTGGACATGGAGAAGGTGAGGGACAAGGCTGGTAGGGATGTGAGGGTGGGGAGGCGGTTTGAAGATTAAACAGCAGAAATACAGGCCTTACCTGAGAGCTTCTTCAGCAAATGTGTCAGGCTCTATACTGGCAAGGATGCAGAGATGAAGATGCCGGCTGAGCCCTCAAGGAGTTTAGGTCCACTGGAGAAGACAGATGTGTAAACACTCGGGGATGAGTCAACATAATAAGTGCTCTAATACAGGCACGCACAGCATGTTTGTAGGAAAATAGAGAAGTGAGAGACTTCTGCCTGGGGATCAGAACAGCTCAGAGAATTGACATTTGAGCTGGACCTTGAAAACTATGGGGGTATTCCAGGCAAAGGAACACCATGGTGGAAGGGGACTACCAGTGATGTCTTGGCTCAAGGAATGTCCATGGAGGGACAAGGCCAGTAGTTTGGACTGGACAAGGGTAGACGCTAGAACACCAACCTCCTAACTTCTATGCAGAGAGATAGATTCCCTCTAATCTTGTAGCCTTGTCCTCATGATAGGTACATGTATGATTTAGTGAAATACATTAGGGGAAGTGGAAGAAAAGAGCTGAAAACTCAGGGAAAAGCTCGTAAGGGAGGCTCAAGAGAAAGAGAGTTGGGCAATGTGGATTCCTGTGCCAGTACTCCTCAGCCTAATTCCACCCCAGCTGCCTCTTGGCTCCTAGCACCTCAGTCCTCCCAACAACTTTCCCTCCACTCCAGCAGGTGTGGATCCTCAGCTCTATGTTACAATCACCATCTCTGTCATCATTGTTCTCGTGGCTACCGGCATCATCTTCAAGTTCTGGTAAGCTGGAGGAAGAAGGTTGACTGAATGTTTGCAAACAAGCTGGAAGCAGGGAGGGAGCAAGGGGACCAATTTTTCTGGGGCTGGAGTAGGGAATAGTGGCTGAAGGCAAGACCTTGGGAAAAAGGTAGCGTTTTGAGTGAAGCAGGACAGAAAATCAGTGTAGCTTTTTTCTGGAAGAGACATACACAGAAAATGGGAGGGAGGGGAATTATTTATGTATCCTGGGGACTTTGGTGGGCATCCCTCCGAGACAGAGAAAATTCTTAGGGCTTCCAGGCAAGAGGAAGAAAATCTGGAACTTTCTTTCGCATACATTTAATAATGGGTCACACAGTCCTTCACACTTTACTGAGAGAATCATTAGACTCAGGTGTCCGGGTCATTAGCTAACTTTGAACTAGAACTAAATCTTCCAGGTGCTTCTGGAGGAGAGAAATGGCTCTTCTGAGCATGCATGGGAGAGGAGGCAATTTTAGGGTACTCTGTGTTGTTGGGGAGGGACACTAATTCTGTGGGTCTGGATTAAGATAGGAACATGGTTTAGAGGGAGGTAGGGGGGAGTGTTTTATGAGCTCAGAGCCCCAGGCTATTAGTGTAGGGAACTGTCAGGCTAGTTTCTTTGCAGTAGGATGTTGGAGGTGCATGTGGGAGGCAGGGTCAGCCAGTGCTGCAAGCCCAGGATGGGACTACTAGAGTGTGTGAGAAGACATCTTTCCTTCTGGTGCACCAGCTGGGACCGCAGCCAGAAGCGGCGCAGGCCCTCAGGGCAGCAAGGTGCTCTGAGGCAGGAGGAGAGCCAGCAGCCCCTGACAGACCTGTCCCCGGCTGGAGTCACTGTGCTGGGGGCCTTCGGGGACTCACCTACCCCTACCCCTGACCATGAGGAGCCCCGAGGGGGACCCCGGCCTGGGATGCCCCAGCCCAAGGGGGCTCCAGCCTTCCAGTTGAACCGGTGAGGGTAGGGGCAATGGGATGGGAGGGTGAGGAGGTCTACAGAGCTGGGGTGGGGGTGCTTACTGGGTGGGTGGTGGCCTGGCCTTCCCATGTATGTCCCTTGGCTCTCCTTCCTGGCCTGGTCCTAGACCCTCCCAAGGAGGCTGCCAGTCCCTCTCTGGAGGAGCCCTTCTCCCATGTTCAGACTCTATGTCCTATTTTCCTGCTGCCCTTTACTTCCAATTCTGCCCTCTTAACCTTGAGTCCCCTTCTCTGTCTTGGACTTCTCCTTCGACTCCAGCCTAGCCCTTGGTACCTGACTGTACCCTTTCCCTCTTCCTCTCAGGATTCCCCTGGTGAATCTGTGATGCCCCCCATGTTGGGGTGCTGCCAAGCAGGAGGTCAAGGGGCCGGCATAGCCGCCATCCCACAGAGGGTGGGGCAGCTGTGGGAAGCTGGGGCCACGGGGGCTCCTGGCTACCTGCCCTTGCACACCACCCTGGAACACTCACTGGCCCCATGGGCAAGCCCATCTGCTTGCCCTCCTGTAGTTGGGGGCTTCACACACTTGTGACTTTGGGTCCCCCATTCCCACCCTTGCACACTCACATGAAAGCCTTGAACATTCACCCCACCCTCACAGAGCATAGCATATGCTCATGCTCTTCACACCGCGCTTCTGCACCCCTCCCCATTCACATCTGTCTGCTCAGCTGGTCACTAACACTTTCCTTGATGTTTTCCTCCTTCGCACACTGTGTCCAGTTCAAACATTCAGCAGTCCGTGTTTCATGCATACCTCATCACCTCTCATGTGCATTTCTGGCCCAATGCTGTGGCTTGTGTGGCGTGGCACACTCACTCTGCCTCATGAACACCTGCTGATTTAGTTTCTGTGGCCCCTGCATGCTGTCCCAGAGGTGGGTTAGGAGGTGAGCTGGGGAACTCCTTGTGCCCTTATTTGTCATGGGCCCATCCCATTCCACGTCATTTGTTTCACTGTCCTCTCATTAAACTCCAAGGGCGCTGGCATTACTCTGAGAGCTAATGAAGCCCCACTGCTAATTCTGTTGTCTGAGAGCTGGGTTTTAGGGAGTTGCCTGCTGTATTACATGAGAAAGGGACTCCCATTTGTCCTCCCCTTCCTCCCAAGTCCTTTTTGTGTTATCTCTCCTGGCTGTGTGTGTGTGTGTCTGTCTGTCTGTCTGTGTCTGGAATTCAGAACCTCCTGAGCCAGACCTCCACTTCCCAATCTCCCTTAGGTCCTCCCTAACTCCACCTAGGCTGCCAGGGACTGGTTCAAGGCCATTAGGAGCGCTGCCTCCACATCTAACCCTTTCCTTCCTGGGTTCCCTCATGTCCCCTCCTGTCATTCCTCCTTCTTTCTCCTGCTTTTTCCCTTTCCTAGGTTCTTCCTTATTTCTCACCAGTTTTTCCATCTTCCTTCTTCCCCTCTTACCTGGTTCCTATGCTGTGATATATATTTTTGTATTATCTCTTTCTTCTTCTTGTGGTGATAATCTTGAATTCTTGTGGGATGTAAGTTTCAAATTTTCACAAATAAAGCCTTTGCAAGATACTTGAGTCCCCTGGTTCTGCCTTATGACCCATGTAGAGAGAAGAGGAGAAGGGTAGGGAGGTAGGAGAGAAAAGAAAGGTGAGGTAGGGAACTCCTCCAGACTGGAAGTGACCTGACCAGCTCCTCCTGGAGCTGGGAACTGGTAGGGGGCCTTAACTTGGCACAGAATGGAAGCAGGAGAAACTAAGGGACAAGCCCTGCTAAAGAGCAGGAGTGCAAGAGAGAAATTAGAATCGGAAATGTGGCTCATTGTTCCTTGCCAGTGAAGGTCAAGAGAGACCAAGAGAAAGGAGACAGAGAAAAGGGAAAAATTACGTAGGACAAGTAATAAAGCAAGCCAGGAAAGGAAGAGAGAACTTGTAAGGTAGATAGAGGGTAAAGGGTGAAAGGAGAAAGATGGATCTGCTCTGCTTGGTTTATTTCACCCTTGCTTCCTAACCTGTCCCCACCCAAAATTGCCCCCGCCCCCCCCAAAGCTGTGCAGCATTAGAAGCCCTGTGGTTAAGCTCATTAACCTTCCTCACTTTGCCCTCTCTAGAAAGAGGCACTGCTGGGGTGTGGGGGTGGACTTGGGTGTGTTTGGGCAAGGGAACACAGGCTGCCCAGCTGGGATCAGTCACCTCTGAGGCCCCAATTCTAGGTTTGGCTCTTGTAACAGCCCTAGGAAAGCCCACACATCAGCTTCTCAGCTGTTGCTAGGCTCTGTTGCCATAGTAACCACCCAGGTCCCATTCCCCCCTCCTCATCTGTGCCCCACCTGCTCCCTACAAATGGGGTAGCCCCAGGGAGCATAGGAGACAATAGATTGGGGGCTGCCTGGGACTGTACCTGCCTGGGTGTGTTTATCTTTGAGCTAGAACTAGGAAGGTATGTGTTGGTAAGAGTGTGCTTTAGGAGTTGGGTAGCTTTACTTTGCAGTAAGGGGTGTGTGTGTGGGGAGGGGGAGTGGGTTGTGCAGCCAAGTCCCTGCAGCACTTGGTAAGTATGGGGGGGTATGGGGAGGAAGGTGTGTATTTCTCAGGACTAGAGCAGTGTGTGCAGTCATGGTGTAAGACTCCCTCAGAGAAGAACCGACTTCTCCAGAGGAAAGAAGCCAGCCAAGGAGTGTTGAAGCAACTACAAGCAGAGGTTCCAGACAAGCAAGCCTTCTGAGGAGGGCTCTGTTAACCCAGTGGTCCTGAAGCCATCCCTGAGACCTCTGATGGAAGGCAAAAGGCTGAGCGGGAACTGAGGGTGCAGGATGAGTGCTTATTATGCAGATGGGCTAAGTTGGGGGCAGTGAGGGGTGGGAGAGGAAGCCTCAGCCTTTCCTGCTTTCCCCGCAGGAATAGGGGGAGGAGTTAGCACAGAAGGGGAAGGTTGCCTAGAGAACTTGCTGGCTGGGCTCTCACCTTCAGCAACTGTCTCTTCAGAGGGACAGCGTGACCCTGTGGCTCATCCATATGCAGAAGGCACACATGAAGGCCCCTAATGAAGAGGGAATTAATTACTGTCTGATTAGACTGCTGTTTCCCTACATTTAAATAAATTAAAATACACCAGCAAGACACTGGAACTCCTCACCTGTTCCCTCTCCCTAAATGTCCCCTTCCCCATGGAAAGTCAGATGCTGAAGGAAAGACAAGAGAAAGGAGACAATTTTAGATTTCTGAATTGTTCTGGAGGAATTATCCCAGACTAAGGTGAATTGACATGCTATGAAAAAGCATGAGGCCCTGGGGAACAGACCCTAACTTTTCTCTCTCCTAGAGTTGAAAAGACAGCTATGGGATCTTGGGAGATCCTCCAAAGGCTGCAAGTAATAGAGTGGAAGGAGGAACAAAATAGTAGCCGTACTGCTCTTTAGGGAATTGAAAGGTTCTTGGGGCCACACATCACAGGCACCACTGGAAGCAACATTTGTCCTCACCAGGCTTTCTGTGCCTCCTGGGTGGTGCATCAAGTCACTCAGCCAGGCTTTTCCTAAGCATTTTTCTAAAATACTTACCCGTGTGGCTTAGACCCAAGTAGGGAATGGAGAAGACCCCAAGGAAGAGGGATCTCTCAGGGTGTAGAAGTGATTCAAGATGGAAACAGTGTGCCAGCTAGACAACCCCAGGCTAAAACTAACAGCCCTCCTCCCCCTCTGCTCCAAAGCTTTGCTCTAAGGACTTCAAATCACTTAAAACTTGCTTGTTATAATAAAGGCAGGAGCAGGATAGACAGAGGCATTAAGGCTCATCAGGACTTACAGTAATTTCTCCTTTCCTCTTTTCTTTCTCTCTCCTTCCTTCCTCCCTCCCTCCTTTTTCTTTCCTCTCTTTCTCTATATATCCCTCTCTCCTTCCCTTCCTTCTCTCTCTCTGTCTCTCGAGTCAGGATCTCATTGTGCTGCCCAGGCTTGCCTCGAATTTATAACCTCCCTCCTGCCTCAGCCTTCCTGGGTGCTGGGATTACAGGCATGCACCATGCCCAGTTTTGCACCCTCTTTTCTATACCAGTCCCTAAGCCAAGGTTTCTCAAAACAATCATCAGTAACCTAAGTAGTAGGTCACATCTAACCCCTTAAACCCTTTATCCTGTCAACTGTGCTTAGTCAATACAGACTAAGTGCTGAGCCCCAAAATGTTATGAAGACCAGATGCAAACTATGATTACAAACCAAAGAGATACAATCTATTTAAGCACTTAATTTTAATATTTAATGTTTAAAAGTGTCCTTTACTACCTCCTTGCTGTGACGGGGGGCGGGGGGGGAATCTCCTTAGCCCTCAGAGTCTTATTTTTATTACCTGTAAAACAGGCATTACAATTATTTGTTAGGTCATTTTGCTTTCTCACCAAATTGCCATTGCTGTTAATAAGCAGATCTCAAGTCTGCTTCAGCCAAAATAGAACTGAGCCCAGTGGGATTTGACCAGATGCAGGCTTGAGGCAGCTTTATTCACTCAAACAATATATATTTACTCAGCATCTATTTTGTGTTCAGCAAAGTAATGTGAGTAGTTTCTTCCCTGAGGTGCCAACAATCTTACTGGGTAATCACATTTATGAAATAGCAAAAACAGTAAAACAGTATTAAAAGGTATAAACTAAATGCTGTGAGAATTCAGAGAAACTTTGGGTTGGAGCAATCAGGGAAGGCTTCCTAGAAGTTTGCATTAGGTGTTCATAGTGAACTGTAGTTTGTTTATGCAACAAACATTTACTGACAGTAACATAAGTGCCAGGATCTGAAGATACAGCAGAGAAAATTCAAAGTCTTTGCCCTTATGGAGCCGGTATCAGTCGGAAGAGGCAATTCCCAAACAATATATCAGGTAGCGATGAGTGTTATATTTAAAAGCAAAGCAGGGTAAGAAGATACAAATGTGGGTGAAGGCAACAAGCAAAGACCAAAGTAAAGAGAGCAAGAGGTGTCATCAAAGAGGAGGATGGGTCGGATTTTCATGGTACTATTTGGGTCTAAGGACCTCAGACTACTGACACACATCCTCACCCTTTCTTGAATTTTCAAAGCACTGACATTCTTGAAGGTTTAAGGGAATAAAGGGTATCTCCCTACATCAGCCTATTCCATGAGAGGAAAAAGAAACCAGACCCTCCTCTTGTAAGAAACCATACCTCGTCTTGTACCTTGATGTGTAATTCGCGAACCTGTCGTGTTTCCACCCTCCCGCTTCCCCCAGAAGTCCCTTCCGGAACCCCGGGGCCGCAGTTCGAATACTCAGCTTTTGCCCTTAACAGAACTCGCCTTCACTTCCGCTATGCGGTCACTTCCTCCGAGGGTTCTACCCCTCCTGGGCAGAAGCCACTTCCGCCCCTACTTGTCGTAACTTCCGCCCTCAGTATCCCGAAAGTCTATTAGCGCCGGATGTGTTCTGGACGTTCCCGGAAGTGACTCGGCCTTTGCACCCGCCCCCCCACCCCCCCGCCCTTTCCCTATTACCGGTCCCTCTCCATTGCTATTTCCCTCCCTCCCCCCTTTTTCGTTTCCGGCGCTCCCGCCTTCTCTCCGGGGTGACTCTTCTTTGAGCCTGTCGGGGGGAGGGAGGGAGGGGGGCGTGGAAGCATTGGGGTTCCCGGGAGCACGAGCTGCAGCAACACTTCCGGGTGAGTGTTAGGGAGGGGGGGCCACCCACTGCCTCGCGCCCCCGCCCTGCCGGGTGTCTCGCGCGCATTCCGTGCGTGTGAGTGTGTGGGTCTGTCTCGCGCCTAAGGTGCGTGCCCGCGCGCTCCGCCTCGCGCTCTACCCCTCCCTCGCCCCTCCTGGTCCTCCCACCCGACTCGGCTCCCTCCTTTCCCAGAAAACGCCGCCCCTCCCGCGTGCTGGCTCAGGCTCTGGCACCGCCGCAGCCGTCGCCGCCGGGTGAGTCTCGCGCTGCTGCAGCCGGCGCGCGCCAAGCTCCTGCTCCTCCCCTTCTCCTTTTCCTTGGGGGGGCGGGAGGGGGGGAGGTCCACGATGTGACTGTGTGTGTGTGTGTGTGTGTGTGTGTGTGTGTGTGTATGTGTGTGTGTGTGTGTATATATGTATGTGTGTGTGTGTGTGTGTGTGTGTGTGTGTCCGTCCCGGAACCGGAAGTGGTTCTGGAGGAGCGGGCGATGGGGGGGTTTAGGGGGCGGGTGCCTGTCTGGTGGGTGGCAGAGTTCAGCTCCCTGGAGGGGAAGAGGGACGTCCCAAAGAACGGTCTTTGAGGAAGGAGTGGGGGTTGACATCAGGAGAAAGCTCCTAGGGGCTGTCTCAGGGCAGCGAAGGTTTTGGGGGGACAGCGGGTCTTCAGTAGATAGACCACTGTGCAGGCTGAGGGAGGTCCTTCTTGGCACAAGGCCTTGGGTAGGCAGGGAGCGAAGTCCTCGAAGAAGTAGGGGGAGGCTGGAGGAAGTGGCTGGGCCTGAACTTGGCACTGTGCCTGACACAAGGGCTTGTGCATCCCCCTCCCAGCCCTCAGCTTTGCCTTCTGAAGCCACTTCCCTGGGGCCAGGCATCCTCCTCCTCTTTCACCTCTACTGTTCTCTGACCCCTGCTTACCTGTGGCCCTGGGGAAAGAAGAAGAATCCGTGTCTAAGCCTAAGAGTTGAACCCAAACGCTGGTGACAGAGTTCATCTTAGTTTCTGGGAACTGGATTGAGTTCCCTTGTGTCCACCTGGAGGGTGGCACTGAATTCTTAGTACTCCACCCTTCCATCTTTGAGTTGTTGAATGGGGGTCGACCTGCCTTGCAGACTGACTGCTGACAGTCAAGGAGTTCCTGGCTTCTCTGTAGTTCTCTGGTGGCTGCACCCTTATTGGTCCCTATAACCTAGACAATTTGTTTACAGAAAGTTCAAGAGCCCTGGAAAGGAGAAGGAATAAGACACCAGGAGGAAGAGAGAGAGAGGGTAAGACAATTTTGGGTTAATGGTTTTTCTGTTTTGGGGTGGAGAGAAGAGTCATAATCAAATCTTTGTTTTTTTTTCTCTTCCTTTCTTTTTGGACAATGTGACAAAATCTTTCAAGTAATAGCATTTGTATTACTGTGCTTACTGTTGGAGAAAAATTGACTTTTTCTATTTATTTTGAGAGTATCCAAGAAGTTTTTATGTAAAAAGTTGGCACTGCGTCTCTGTCATCTTCCATTGCCACTAGTACTCATTAGGAATGAAATGTGAAATGCTCAAATGAACTACTGAATAGGGTTGCATTGTGTCCACAGGAGAAATTTATTGTGCTTTGGGACCACAAGGCCCCTAATTGCCAATATATAGTCCTTATTGCATAGCTTATAGAATTGCTTTCGTGTGTTTGGAATAAGCAGAGCTGAATTTAGAGTAGGGTTCCTGTTTTTAATGTTCCAATGGAGGGTTTAAGGTGGATCTGTTGAATGATGAGAATCTGTGACACAGGATTATTTGAATTGGGTGTGGCAGGTGAAGTTTTCAGGAAGAAAAACGGTTTCCTAGATAATTTGAAGTAAAATAGATAAAACTGTATGGCGTAGGCTCCAGAAGTAAGTCTGGGAGAATTAGAAATATGAGGTCTTACGGTAACAAGTAAGACATTAGGTAGCCTGAAAATGACAGTGTATGGACCCAAAAGATTTTAGAGTTCAGATCTTATATATCCCTAAAGGCATCTGTGAAGAAACAGTTGCAACTGGGTGTGGTGGCACGTGCCTGTAATCTCATCACTTTGGTGGCTGAAGCAGGAGGATCAAGAATTCTAGGTTAGCCTGAGCTACATGGTGAGACCCTGGGGGTTGGGAGGTGGGGGAGAAGAGAACCAGTTCCAGGTTGGTTTATAAAATTTATTCCTGATAGGTTTTGGAGATAAGTTAATGAGTTAATGTTACCTACATGTTCTTTCCTTGCTTTTTTTTTTTTTTGCTTAATTTCTATTTGAAATATACATATATAAATAAACATGTATATATACACAATTAATACATACTATACTGCAGAGCTACAATGCCAGCCCTGTATTTTTTCTTACATTTACCAAATCCATCATATAGAATTGAACAGGCAGAGCAAGGAGAACCACAATGCTGTCCCTCACACAGGGTACAGGGTACAGTGGTCCGTTGGAACCCAGAGTAGAAGAAGCTGCTGGTCCAAATTGCCAGCTGTGTGGTGAAAGTGGTCCCATCATCTTTTTGTGCTTGTTATAATGGTCTTTCCCAGGAGAATTGGTAAGGCTATTCTGAGTTATTTTGTACTTGGAAGAGTTCACAGATACAGTAGGAGTGCCCCAGAGCCTATTGGGCTGGCCCTTCTTGATGTCCTTAGAATCTGAAAGAGATTGTTTCCTTATTGAGAAAAAAAAATGCTTCTCTGTTGCTTCCTTAGTTAATATTGCAAACTTTATGCAATTGTGCATTTTGGAACTGTTTCTCTCAATAGCATGACTAGTTCTGTTTATTTATTGGACATACGGGGGTTTGAACTCAGGGCTTTTCACTTGCTTGACAAGCACTACCACTTGAGCCATGCTTCTTCTCCTTCTTGCTTTAGTTACTTTTCAGGTAGGGTTTCATGTGTTTTGCCCAGCTAGCCTCAGACTTCCATCCTCTTCCACCTCTTGCACAGCTGAGATTATAGAGTGCACAATGATGCTTGGCTTGTGAGGATTTTTTTTTTTTTTGAGATAGAGTCTCAGTAACTATTGACCTTGAACCTTGACCCTCTTATCTCTGTCTACTAAATAGCTAGGATTACAGGTATAAGCCACTGTGAATGGCTCTGATAGAGTGTTTGGGTTCTTTTCTGTAATTGAATTCAAGTTTCTTTTCTTTTTTTTTTTTTTTTCCTGTGTGTGTTGTAGTAGTAGTAGTAGTAGTAGGGATTGAACCAGGGCCTCTTACCACTTGTGCCATATCCCCATCCCTCAAATTGATTTTTTAGGGGAGGAGGTATATCTTGTTGGTATATCTCGTAAATAATTACTAAGTGGAGGCTATATATTCTTTACTTTAGGGTAGTTACTTTGTAATTATATAGTTCTAATGTAATTTTCACTAATTGTCACTAATAGTCTTGTCAGGTGCAAGTATTTCTATGACTCTTCAGTTTTCTAAAGGTTGCTTATGTTAAGGGAATGTTATTTTCTTAGGAAAAGAAAATCATGCTATGCTTGGGGAAAAAAAAGTAGAAATACAGTAGTATGTGCTGGGGAAGAGGTGGTGATCTTCACCCTGTTTGCCAAAAACACTTGCTCAAGGCCATGACCCCTGTATCCCTGGATGGTGGGGGCACTGTGGAAGGATGTGGTCAGAGGGACAAAGCCCTGGTGCAAGAGTTCATGTCCTACTGTGTGTTTCATGGATGTTACTTAATGTTTATATACCTCCCCTGTGCTTCCAGTGTTCCTTTTGAGATTGGAGACCTTGAATGAAAAAAGTACTATCTAATTTAATTTAGTAGACCACAAAAACAGTTGAGACTTGATACAGTGGTAAAGTTGAAATTAGAACCCAGGTTAACAATCTGGCAGCATTCTTCTTTCTCTCTATTTTTTTCCTTCCTTGGAAATATAAGAGAAGCATTCCTCTTCATTCCTAGACTAGAATAAACTGGTTTTTGTCTATTTATTTGAGACAATGTCTGATTATGTAGTGCTGACTGGACTCAAACTCATGATCCTCCTGCCTCAGTCTTCTGAATGCTGGAATTATAGGTGTGTACCACCATGCCCCAGATCTTTTTTTTTTTTTTTTTTTTTTTTTTTTTTGGCACTACTGAGGTTTGAATTTAGGGCCTCAGGTTTTCTACGCAAGCACTCTACCATTTGAGCCATACCCTCAGCCATTTTTTTCTTTCTTTTTAATGGTATAATCATCCAAATTGGCAATCTGTGTGGAGATAAGTTTTCCCCTATAACATCAGTAAACTTCTTCAGAAAGTTGGTATATCCTGCTGGATATTTGGATAGTTTGGTGAGAGTTCATACATGAAGGACAGAGTGAGAGGGTAAGTAATAAAATGGACACTAAACAGAAATTTTCACCAGGGCACCCTGTTACACAACTCCAGGGGGTGCCATATACATTGCTTTTTAACAAAAGCCTCATTTTTGACTATCTGATTTCATTTCAAAAGCTACATAAATTTAAGTCAATTCTTTACCAATGGAACAGTTTTTTTCAGGTGTCATTTCACAGGTAAATACTGTGTATAGTTGAAGGTGCAGTGGTTTCCCTGTGCCCCCATTTTGGGCTGATGTTTTTATCAAAAGCCCCTGAGGCACATGTATGGTCCTGTCTTGTACCAGGATTAAGCTTTGTTCTCTTCAAACCAAAGCGGAGCAATAGACTGGTTGTCTAGATAGTGGAGGTGCCTTTTATCTATTTTGTTCTGGAAAGTCTTGACCATTTTATTCAGACCCCATCATTCTAAAATGAGTTATCTGGGTAGTCAAGTGAGGTTTCACAAGATGCGTACAGAGAATATGAAGTGGAACTGCATGTCATTTTGCTGTTATCAAAAACTTCGATTTTTGCTGGGCACTGATGGCTCACACCTGTAATCCTAGCTACTTGGGAGGCTAAGATCTGTAGGATCTTGGTTTGAGGCCAGCCCGAGGAGATAGTTTACAAGACCCCATCTCCAAAATAACCAGAGCAAAAATGGACTGGTGGTATGGCTCAAATGGTAAAGTGCCTGCTTTGCAACCTGAAAGCTCTGAGTTCAAACCTCAGTCCCAGCAAAAACAAAAACAGTAATTTTGGAACTGGGGTTGTAGCTCAGTGGTAGAGTTCTTTTCTAGCATGCATCAGGTCTTGAATTCAATACCCAGAACCACCACCAAAAAAAGCAAAATAAAACAACAAAACCTGTCAGTTCTTAAAATATTTACTGAAAACTACCTGAAAAATGTATAATCTATTCCTGGAAAGATTCAAAAGTTTTAGTACCTGGATCAAGCCACAACACAAGTATACATCACTTGTTGGTTTTGGTCCCTTAACCTGCTCTCTGGTGCCTGGGTTCAGATCCCTGGTCTGCCATTTACTGTTTGCCTCTGTCCCTCCAGTGTCCTCATTTGAAACATCAAGATTACAGTGCCTACTTTATAGACTTGTAGTGAGTAAATGACGTAAGAATTGTAGGGTGCTTTGAACATTACCATGAACACACTAAGCACTTGGTGGTACTGGTGGTGGTGATATTGTCCATCATATCACTTTGTTTGCCATCTTTATGAGATCTTGGAGGGGTATCCTCAACACTTTAGAAATTCAGAAACTCTGCTTCACCTGAGCCACCTGTAGGACAGGATGAATTGATGTAATCTTTTTGGGGAGAAGGAACTTTGTTCTCAGGAATCCTATATGAGTGCATTTTTATTTTCAGGCTCTCAGTTCCTCCCTCCTAAACTCTCACATTTGCAATGCATTTACTTCCTTTATTCTTTAGGGGAAATTTGTATATTAGACCTCCCTTTGTTTTACTCAGCAGTCTAATTCTCTACATTCTCTCCATCCATTGCCATTATTGTCTCTCATTTCTCTCAAAAGATTACAAAGACGAGGTCATAGTTTAAGGTTTGAGCCTCTAGTATCATTTTCCAAATTTGTATGTGTAGAGCCCACTGGTGTTGAAATCATTAAATATGTAATCGCTTTTTGGGTGATAAATCCTGTATCCGGGAAGACAAAAATGTAGGATATGTTATCACTGCCTCCCAAAAAGCTTGGCAGGATTGGATTCCCATGAATTGTGACCAGATTGTTTCTTGATTCTTTTGCCTTATGAGGACCTGAGATCCCTTCAAAAAGTAAAGGATGGAAGGCTAGATTAGACGTTGTGGGAGACTCTAGTTTTACTATTCATTTGGCCCTCCACGTCTGAATTCACCTAGAAATGTTGAGTAGTTGCTGATGTGCATTGTGTAGTTAGCCCTGAGGTGGTTGTGTCTGTACTGAATATTATGGACTTTTTTTTCTTGTGATTCATTATTCCTTAAACAATATAGTATAACAACTGTTTATATAACATTTACATTGTGTTTGGTAAATAAACATGAGGTACAGTTACAGTTATGTATTTACAACATATTAGTAATTTAGATATGATTTAAAGTATGTGGTCAATATATGCATAGGTAGTACACAAATACCATGCCATTTTATAAAATGGACTTGAGCATGTGCTTTTGGTATCATTGAGAGGGTGCCGAAACCAGTCCCCTGTGGATACTAGGATGAACTGCATTTGTAACACAGGGATCAGGATTTGTCTGGAGTTGGTCCTCAATCATTTAGTGTTGAACTTTACTAGTATGTAGCTATTATAGTCAAAGATTTGGTGCATCCCTCTCTTTTTTCTATGTTTTTAAAAAGTAGGCTGAAATCAAGTTCATTCCGTTTTCAAGTTTTATAAAAATTGAGGATGCTGTCTAATAGAGCAAAAAATGGGATGAGGGCACCACTGCAAAAAGGTGATAGCCCCCTGGAGAGGGATAGGATCAGGGCTATGTCATGACCAGAAACTCAGTTCTGTGCCCATCTACCTTTCAGCCTTGGTGTCACTATTTGACCCCCCAGCGTATTTTCACTAGAGTCAGTCATAGATTTTCCTACTCTACGTGAACCTGGCTGCTCTTGGCTCAGCATGATGATAAAAAAATTTTTTAACATTGTACATATTTATGGAGTATAATGTGATAATTCAATACACGTATACTTTGTGTATGCAATGATCAAATCAGGATAATTAGCATTTCTCTCTCATTAAACTTTTATCTTTTCTTTTATGTTTATTCTCTACTATTCCTTATTTCCCCATTACACCAGTCTTTTTTGTTGTTGTTATTGCTGTGGAGGATGGAACCTAGGGTTCTAGGCAAGCATTGTACTGCTGAGCAACCCCCCTAGTCTCAACCCTCTCTCCTTACCTGCCCTCTGTGAAGTTGGGTCTTTCCTGGTCTAGGATTTGGGGAAGCTACCCTTGACCAACATTCAGCCTTTACCAGGAGACATGCTTGTAATTCCAGTTACTCGGGAAGCAGAGATCAGAAGATTGAAGGTCAAGGCCAATCCAGTTAAAAAAAGTTAGCAACGCCCTATCTCAAAAGACAAGTTAGCATGGTAGTACATGCTTGTAATCCCAGCTATGCTGGAGGTGTAGGTAGTAGGATCAAGGTCTGAGGGTATCTTTGGGCAAAAAGCTGGAGACCCTATCTGAAAAATAACTAAAGCAAAAAAGACTAGAGGTATGACTCAAGTGGTAGAGCACTTGATTAGCAAACACCAGGTTCTGAGTTCAAACCTCAGTACCATCAAAAAAAAGAACTTGGTTTCTGTTCCTGTCAGTTTCATTTTATTCCCTTGGACATTTTCTGTTCTGGCCTAAAACCTTTCAGGCTGCACAGGCTGTAGACATATTGATTGGAAATCTTGAAATTTTTATTTCAAGGAAATGGATTTAAGGGATAAGGGAAAATGGGAACAGTGGTAGGTAACCTGGTTGTTTTCAGTCTAGTCAGTGATTTGTTTGTGTGACTTTGGGCATATTCCTAACTCTCTCAAGACCTCATTTCTCATCCACGAAGGAAAGTAATACCAGTTCTGTTTCTTTGGGGCTTAGCAAATATTTTATAGCTCAGTGAGACGTGTATAAGTTTTGTCACAAGCACTGAGATAGCCTCTTCCAGTGGGACTACAGTACTGAGTTTGGCTGGGGCCAAGGGAACGCATATGGTAGATGCTAAGATCTGTACTGCTCATTCCCAGTTATGTGGTCAGGAGCCCCTCAGCTCCTCTGCTCCATGGCTAAAGTTCTACACATTTATTCCTGGTTGTGATATAGTCTATCTGTTTTTCTTCAGGTAGAATGGAAGAATCTCACTTCAATTCTAACCCATACTTCTGGCCTTCTATCCCTACAGTCTCAGGTCAGGTAAGTGGTGTTTGCTCTTTTTGCTTGTCCCATCAGTTACTTTACTGAGTTCTTTACTGAGTAAGTAGATTTGAGTAATATACTCAAGCAAGGTGAACCAGATGCCATTTCACTGAGTTCTCCATCACTGAGAATTGTATAGTATCTATGCCTTGACTTCTGTCTAAAAGCACAAAGATATCAGCTACTTGTTCCTCTATCTTTGAGGTGGACAGACACTGAAAAATGCTTAGGGAATAGACAAAGTCAGGCTCGCTCAATCTGAAGAGGGTGCTTTCCTTCCCCTTCCTTTTTTTTTTAGATTGAGAACACAATGTTCATCAACAAGATGAAAGATCAACTGTTGCCAGAGAAGGGCTGTGGACTGGCTCCACCTCACTACCCCACCTTGTTGACAGTACCTGCCTCAGTGTCCCTGCCCTCAGGCATCAGCATGGACACAGAGTCCAAGTCAGACCAGTTGACCCCACACAGCCAGGCATCTGTTACACAGAATATCACAGTGGTCCCCGTGCCATCTACAGGACTGATGACTGCTGGTGAGCATCTCTGCTCCTCTCCAATCTGAGGTGTTGATCTTCCATGATCAGTACCCCAGGCTGGAGGGCTCTGAGGACATGGGGAGTGGGATATGTTTGATTGCTCAATCAAATTTTTATTAAGTGCCTACTGTGTGCCTAGCAATGTGCTAGGCATTGTGGGGGATACAAAGAAGTAGAAGATGCGGTCCCTGCCTTTGAGGAGGTGACATTCTTTCCTTCTCTGAATCAAGGAGTCTCCTGTTCTCAGAGGTGGAGAAGAGAAGGGAGTCAATCAAGGGGTAAATCTCACTGTTACTGGGGGTGGGGTGGGGCAGGGGTTAGGAGACCATTATTTTTCTACAGGGTTTGGGGTTTCCTGTATACTGTGGGAGTGGGGGGGTGGGGTGAGGGTTTAATGAGAGAACAATCTGGGGGAAATAAAATGAAATAGGGTAGGGTCAGGAGTGAACAGCATGACACCATCTCCTTTTTCTCCCAATCCTAGGTCCTGGTTTGGTAATCACATCCCCCTCAGGCTCTCTTGTGACCACAGCCTCATCAGCTCAGACCTTCCCCATTTCGGCTCCCATGATTGTCTCAGCTCTTCCCCCTGGCTCACAAGCCCTGCAGGTGGTCCCTGACCTCTCCAAGAAGGTAGCTTCAACCCTAACTGAGGAAGGAGGTGGAGGTGGTGGTGGAGGTGGCAGTGTGGCTCCTAAGCCTCCACGGGGCCGCAAGAAGAAGCGGATCCTGGAATCAGGACTGCCCGAGATGAATGACCCCTATGTCCTCGCCCCTGAGGATGACGATGACCACCAGAAAGACGGCAAGACCTACAGGTAGGAATCAGAGATAGGGCAAGATGGGGTGAGGGTCACTGTCTAGCTTCCCCTGCCTGCCCTCTGTGTCCTACTCCAGTCAGGCTCTATGCTCTGACAGCTTTCTACCTCAGAGCCACTTGCATGTCAGATACTCTGTTGTGGGGTAGGAAGGCAGAACTGCTGGCACTTATAGTGGCTCTTCCCCCACTTCCTTTTTTTTTTTTTTTTTTTTTGCTCCAGTTTTGCTGGTCATCAGCTTTGATAACAGGAGAGTTTTTCTCCTTTAATAAGGCTTTAGATTGGGTTCTACCGACTCTAAGCTTCTTTTTTGCTTTCTGTTTTCTACTCCCTATTTTTCCAAGAAACCTTTCAGAAAGCACCTAACCTAATCTGTGCCCATCTACCAGCTCTTGGGCCATGTTTGAGCACTGAGCCCACTTGACCCTGCATGGTTGGGATGATGGGAGGGATCTACATAAAAAGATGGGAGGGATAGGATACCTCCCTCCTTTGGAATGTATGCTCATAAAATGACTATTTGCTTTCTAATTCATAGAAGTCATTTTGAATCCTCCACTTTCTCTAAGCTGTCCATTACCAAAAAAGCATTATATGCATATTTGCATGTGGTACTATGCAAAATTATTTCCTAAGTAAAATGTATCCTTCGAAAGTTGAAAAAATTTTAATACCCTCAGCTGTCAAGGGCCCTAGTGGGTTTGGGAGTTTGGTCCCAGCGTGCAGTGGGATACCCATTATCACAGCTTTGATGCAGACAGGGGCAGATGTGCATGGCTGGGAGACTGGGTCTGTCCTTAGTGTACCGAGATGGGCAATGTTGTTCCCATTTTAGGAGCGAAGGGAACTGCGGCACAGGAAATGGACAGAGCCTTGGGCTCATGGATTCAGTTCCCGGCTCCACCACGAACTTGCTGTGTGACCCTGGGCAAGTCCTTTTCCCCTCTCTGGGCCTCAGTTTCCTCATCTGTAAAATGGGGAAAATTCTGTTTATGCCTCCCATTTGTTGGGAGTATACTTTAGATAAGTTTTGAAATGTTGGGAACTTCAACAGAAAGAAAGAAGTCATTACTTAGAATTATTTTTATTTGCATTGTGTACTTCTGTGGAGAGTAGCCACAACTATAGTGTTAAATCTTTCTTTCTACGTGAAAACAAGGGCAGTATTGAAAGTGCAGAAAGTATTGAGCACTGCAGAATTCCAGCTCATAATCCCAAAGTTCATTGCAGCTTTATTATTACAGGTGTACCCTACTTTATACAATAAGTGTTCCTGGAAAATGTTTACATCATACCATATTATAAAGGTACCTGACAAGTTTGATTCATTTAAAGGCATTCTTTTATATATCACTTCATAAAATGAAAATCACTTTTAACTTAATTGTGTAGAAATCTGGATTTTTATGTGTTTGCTTAAAGTGAGATCATTGTGACTGACATGGAGATACATCTATATAAAATGTGTTGTAGGAGTAGTGGAAGGATTCTCTAACCACCCTGTGGGGCCCTTCTAGCAGCTCAGGATCCTCCAATTTCTTTTTTTTTTTTTTTTTGGACCCGCATTAAAGCTTTCTCTGGACTTCTCATAGTGTGTGGATATAAAGAAATGTGGATGTTCAGTTGGAAAGAAATCTGTTAGGACTTTTCCACGTCTTCCCCTACCCCCTCACCAAGTGGTTTTGGAATTCTTGCAGCCCTCACACCTGAGTGACTAAAGAGAACTCTGAAATTGAAGGGTGACTAATTGCATCCTAGGCAAAAAGAATTCCTTTAGAAACTCAGAACTCTGAAGTTCCCAAGAGTTTTTTGTTTTAATCACAAAGATTCCTAATTCTGTTAGTTGAAAATAGCATTTGACTGGGTACTGGGGGAAACTGAGTTCTTTTACTCTGAGAAAGTCAACTTTATGTCTTTGTTTCTGTCTATGAAATGGGAAGATGTCATATTCTTATCTGTCTTGTACAAATGTTTTGAGGGAAAATCTAAGTATTTGAAATTGTTTTGAGCATCTTAGGAAAAAATGGGGATAGTAACCAAGGCCACTGCATTGCATGCCTCCGAGGGCACCATTTAACAATGGTTGGATGTGAATGGTGTCCCTCAGAGTGATTCTCCCAGTGATATGGGTGTTGGTTTTTCCATCCCTTGCCAACTATCCTCCGCCACAACTCTCCTAACTCATATTTCTTTCCAACCACCCAACACCCTACATTAGAAGACTTTTCTATTTGACTTCATAAGATTTCCAGGTTAGAAATGCAGGTTGAGTAGCCCTTATCCAAAATGCTTTGAACCAAAAAATGTTTTCAGATTTTGGATTTTTTTCAAATTTTGGAAAATTAACATATACATAATGAGATATCTTGGGGGGATGGGACCCAAGTCTAAAACTGAGATACATTTATGAATCCAGACATGGTGGAGCATGCCTGTAATTCCAGTACTTGGAAAGCTCAGGCAGAAGGATCAAGAGTTTGAGGTCAGCCTTGCCTACATAGTCTCCAAAAAAAAAAAAAAAAAAAAGAAATTTGTTTTTGTTTCATATAATATACAAAATAATTTTTATTTTATTGGTGATATTGGGGTTTGAATTCAGGGCTTTGCACTTGCTAGGCAAGTGCCCTCCCATTTGAGCCACCTCCCAACCCTCATATATATCTCATACACATAGCCTGAAGGTAATTTAGTTAGCCTGCATTTTTGACCGTGACCTGTAATATGAGGTCAGCCATGGAATTTTCCACTTGTGTCAAGTCAGTGCTTAGAAAGTTTTGGAATTTGGAGCATTTCAGATTTTGGAATTTTGGATTAAGATGCTCAGAGGCCTATACTTTAATGGTCACTTAGGTCAGTCCCTTCACCTGTCTAGCCTTTGCTTGAATACTTGAGTGTCAGGAATTTTGCATTAGATAAGCATCAAGGCTTTGTAGTGAATAGTTGCCCTTTGACAGATTACTCACTTTCTGAGCCTTTGTGTTCCTTTGTATAGGATGGGGTTAATTCTTGCCAGGTTGTTGTAAGGAATAGAAGCAACATTATTTAAGATACCTAATTCAGGGATTGGTGATTTAGCTTAGTGATAAAGTACTTGTTAGGCAAGGCTCTGAGGTCCGGCTCCAGTACCAAAAAAGTAAAGTACCTAACCTAGTGCCTGGCGATATAAGGCACAACAACAAATGGCAACTATTACTATTGTTATTATCATCATTATTATATCTAGTACTTTCCAAGGTTGTTTATTCTGTTGCCAGTTCATTATCTATTTTTACAGGTTCTTCTCTAACTGGAAACTTTAATGAAGAGGGTTATTTTCTTTTTAGGGGGCATAGTTGTGTGTTGAACACCCTCACACAGAGTAACGATACTTTGAATTAAAATGAATGTGTTGGGTATGGGGATATAGCTCAATGGTATAGTGCTTGCCTAGTATATGAGAGGCTCTGGGTTTGATCCCCAGCACTGCAAAAATAATTGTTTTTTAATGGAAGTGTTGTTTTATCTGAGTTGAGAAATTTAAGCCTTCAAGGAAAGTTGTTTTGCAACTTTAGTATAGTTCCCCTCTAAGTAACGTTGTATCAGTTGCTAACCTCAATTTTAGCAAAATATTTAGTAGCATGAACTCACCCATCAACTCTGAGGTTGTTAGCATTAAAGCCATTTTACTAGTAGAGAACATTTAGTTTACCTTTGACTTACCCTCGATGTTTGTTAGCTCTTCTAGGAGCCTAAAAGCAAAAATTAATCTCTCCATTTTACAAACCAGGAAATTGAGGTCTGGATTAATGAGCAAGCCTATTACTGACCTCTGTTGAAATAGAGCCCAGGTACTCAGACTCCTTGACTGTATGTGGACCATGCTGACTATAAACAGAACCTCACCTCCTCCTACAGTGATTGGCCACATCAGACAATAGGCAGGGACTGACAAACTGGTAGTCAGATTTTAGGAGTTACCAAGTGACTAGAGAAATGACAATTGGTATTAATGATTTGAATTTTAGTAAAGGCATTAACATAGAAGACCTACCCTAACTGACAGTGATAACTGCTTTCTCTGAGAAACTCAGTTCTGTTTTTAAGTCTTGATCTCAGTTATTCTCTAAAAAGTACTCCTGAAGTGAAAAAATAATCACTGCACAGATACCATGCTCCTCTTATGAGTAGGATGAGGGGAGCAGGACTTGCCTCAGTCACCTAGCTTCCAATTGTTGCCCTTTCAGCTAGCTCACATTGTGCACTGATGAGTTGTTTATGAAAGTGACAGGGCTCCAGCTCACATATAAGTTTTACCTAATAATTCTAGGGAGTTGTGGCTTAACTTGTGCAGAGGCCTCCTTATTTCATGTAAGACAGTGTCAGAGCAGGAAGTAGGATCTCTGGCTCAGGTGATGAGTGAGAGCATATTCATGTGCTGTTGGTGCACCCAAATGCTGACAGTGGCTTCATGTGCTTCATGTGTTAGAAAAAAAAAGAGAAGTCTAGCATGGAACACTGTTGCTTTGCAGATCTTTTTCTTGTAAAGACTTGAGGGGTAACTCACTCCCAACAGTTAATTTGGCTTATTTCAAAAGTGTCTGAGGGGAAGGGGTGCTAAGTGAACAATGAAATATCAGCTACAGGATAGAGGCCAGGCATGCATGATTTGGAAAAGCCCCTCCAAATAATTCTGATACTTCCCACCTTCCATCCCTCAGAAATAAATGCCAAAAATCTGTGGGAAGACAAATATCTGTGGAGACAGGAGAGAATCCAGTCAGTTTTTCTTCATCATCTGGGGGGCTTGGGGAAAACAAAGACTTTATACATGGGGAAACTGGGAAAAAGACTTCTTCAAAAGTTTGAAGTAAAAAAAAAAGTTTGAAGTCAAGTTATAGAAAGAAGGAAAATAAGTTAACTGATATTCCTGGCCCCATGAGATCATGAGATCTACATTCACCCAGATCCCATGATATTTTCTGTCTTACCAGGATTGAATTCCTTTTTTTTTTTTTTTTTTTTGGCACACTTAGGGATGTCCTTTCGTTCAGCAAGCATTTATTGAATATTTGAATGTTTACATATGCTGGGTACTGTTAGAAGCTTACACTATAAAGAGGAATAAGAAGAGCTCTTACTCTCCTGGGCCTCTCATTGTAGTTTGAACAGGAGAGAGGTCAGCTAGGTGGGCTTCTCTTGGGAGGGAAGGGCTCTACAGCGCCTCCTGGTGGGAAAGGCTCTAACATTGCCCTCACTTGGCCAGGTGCAGGATGTGCTCGCTGACCTTCTACTCAAAGTCGGAGATGCAGATCCACTCCAAGTCACACACGGAGACCAAGCCCCACAAGTGCCCGCATTGCTCCAAGACCTTTGCCAACAGCTCCTACCTGGCCCAGCACATCCGTATCCACTCAGGGGCCAAGCCCTACAGT
This sequence comes from Castor canadensis, assembly GCF_047511655.1. Taxonomy (NCBI): domain Eukaryota; kingdom Metazoa; phylum Chordata; class Mammalia; order Rodentia; family Castoridae; genus Castor; species Castor canadensis. Next base: position 37,012,968 of record NC_133391.1, read on the forward strand.
TGTAACTTCTGTGAGAAATCCTTCCGCCAGCTCTCCCACCTTCAGCAGCACACCCGGTAAGACTTGTTCTCTGTTTGACCCCACTACCTGGCTGTAAGCCCCTTCCCAAGGCCATGTTGCCTGTACTGACTGCCCTCTCAACATGTTTTTAACCCCCCTTTCACCTTTGCACTTTGGGATCCTCAGTTGTCTCTTACTGTCTGAAAAATAAACTACATCCTAGCAGAGTGGGGGGCCTTGAAAATTGTGGTTTCCAGTCCCAAAGTCAAAAAAATTCTGTGGTTTCTCTTTCTGTCTGTGTTTGGAAATCTGCAGAGCAGGCCCTCCTTTTACTATATGCTTCAGTTCAGAACCAAGGTGTGCACTCAACTTCAGGTCCATGGGGAACAGGCGGTATTGGTCTTTGTTCAAATTGCTATTTGGAAGCAGGGTATCTGTGGTGAGTGTGTAACCTTAGGAAAAAGCCAAGGGTTGATGAGACTGAATACTTTTAAGTTTACCAGGAGCCGTGGGTTGCAGCTCTTCATCATCTCACTGCCATTCTAGCCACCGACTTGCGATCAGCAACAACCTAGATCTGGGTATCCTCTTCACATTAGCCTCTCCAGGCCGGAGCTTGTTTGGGAGGAGGGTGGAGGGGGTGCTCTCATCCGTCAAGCAACATCATTTCACCCAGCAGAGAGCTGAGCCCGTGGTGTCGAACTGCTTCCTCCTCCCCCCTTCCTTCCTCTCCTCTCCGGCAGGATCCACTCCAAGATGCACACGGAGACCATCAAGCCCCACAAGTGCCCGCACTGCTCCAAGACCTTCGCCAACACCTCCTACCTGGCCCAGCACCTCCGTATCCACTCGGGGGCCAAGCCCTACAACTGTTCCTACTGCCAGAAGGCCTTCCGCCAGCTCTCCCACCTCCAGCAGCACACACGGTAAGGGAGAGGGGCAGGCTACTGACCCCGCCCCGCTGGCATGCCCTCCCCACCCCCCGCCCCGGACACACACAACAACCCGCATGCGGGGGGCGGGGGAGAGACCTGGCTGGAGGAGAGACCTGGCTGGAGGAGAACATGGCTGGCATTGAAGATAAAGACGATCAAGTACCAACTCAAGTGGATGCTAAGAGAACCTTTTCTGGGGCAAGAGTGCTGTGTTGGAGATAATAGTGACTGTGTGATACTCCCTGATTGATGGGAGGCTGAGAGACACACCTGAAGTAAAGTCAGCTTTTCTTTTCCTCATTTCTCTCCCTGAAAATAACCTGTGCACACATCTTGCAAGATTTCCTCCTTGATGCTAAAGTCAAGGTATTTGATTTGAGAAGACCCTACCTCCAGCCCTCAGGGCACCCAGTATGAACAGGAGCTAATAATTAGACATGAGTGGCATCAGCCTGGTTGACACCCACTCCAACAAGCAAAGTTCCAAGGGATGCAAGGAATGGAGAACAAAGCAAAAATGTACTAAATATTCACAGAGAACTGGCAAACAGAAAATGAAAAAGCTCCTACTTCCTAAGGATGCCCCCTGTTCAACCCTTGAATCCTAAGTGACTAGGAGGAAGGGAATGTGCCAACTAGAAGAGCTGATGGTCTCCTTTGGTGGTGAAGTTGAACTGGATCCAGACTCCTCCTGGGCATAGGCCATCTTACCCTGCTTCTTGTACATCTGATGATTCAGCTTGAAAGTGATTGAGCATCTTACTTTGAGAAGAGGAGTTGGGCTATCTTCATAAAGAAGAGACATGTCCTGTATGTTTCTGAGGCTTTATATGAAGGGTCCAGAAAAGTACCTGGTCACAAAGATGGTTCTGAAGTCCCTGATGAGGAGCAGGTGTTAACACTCCTTCAAGTCATGGGCTTATCTTAACAGAGGGCCCTGTGGTGTTGAAGGAAGAGGTCAAATTGGTACTAACTTTGACATTTCTGCCATTAGGGGACTAGACTGAGAAAAACCCCTAGAAACTTCCATGAGTTTCCAGTAATGTCACTGCTACTTTCCACGGTCAACTTAACTCTGCTTTCACTTATACCAGAAATTTCTCTGGAAATGATGTTCAAGGTTAAAGGGATAGTTTCCGGCTGAGGGGCTAGGGCCAAGGAAGAAGTGTTGTTTCTTCTTTTCCTTACCATTAGTGTTTACCTTGTTTCTGAACCAAGTTACTAGGAGTTACTATAGGAATGGACTTGTTTGCCAAATCATGAACCGCCTGTCCCCTGGGTGTGGAGGCCTCAGTCCCTGTTCTTCCAGCAGAGGGGGTGCTCACCTTGAGCTGAGTGCAGGCAATGACTGGATCCAGGTCGGAGAGGAACTAAAACTGGTGCCCCCTGTGGGCCCATCTGATGAGCTTCCTCAGGAGGGAACCTGAGAGGCCTGAAGGAAGTCTGCTAAGCAGTGAGTCCCTACGTGGCCTTGCTGCTGATATCCATTCTCTTTCTTCTCTTCTCATCCTGTGTAGAATCCACACTGGTGACAGACCGTACAAATGTGCACACCCGGGCTGTGAGAAGGCCTTCACACAACTCTCCAATCTGCAGGTAAGTGTTCCATCATCCACATGAGACCTTCAGTCTGAACTGGGATGGGAGTGTCATTTGATAAAACACTGTCCTTCTCAGACTTTCTCAGGATTGCTCTACTCTTAAAACTTAGGAAGCTGGGCTCTGGTGGCTCATGCCTGTAATCCTAGTTACTTGGGAGGCAGAGATCAGGAGGATCACGGTTCAAAGCCAGCCCGGGCAAATAGTTTGTGAAACCCTATCTCAGAAATACTCAAAACAGGGCTGGTGGAGTGGCTCAAGTAGTAGAGTGCCTGCCTAGTAAGAGTGAGGCCATGAGTTCAAACCCTGGTACCGCCAAAAAAGATAAGCTTACAGAGGCAGTGTGCACACCTCTAATCCCAACACTCAGGAAACTGAGGCCGGATCATGAGTTCATGGCCAGCTACACAGCCTCCAAGTAGTTTTTTTACCGAGGAACCCAAAGAACTTTGGTTTATGTTCGTTTATCTGTGTCTACATAGATACTGTGAAGCTTAGTAATCCATTTTTAAAAGAACAATGTATAAACTCATTGCATGTCAACATAAGTAACGTTCAAAAAATCCTTCAAAAGGAACTTAGTGGGAAAATGGCATTGCTTTACACTTTTGCAAATTTCTTTTTTCTTTTCTTTCCTCTCCTCTCTTGTCTTCTCCCACTATCTCTCCCCTGCTCCCTCTCCATCTTCACAGCAAAGGGGTCAAACCCAGGACCTGGTACATGCTAGGCAAGTGCTCTACCACTGAGCTATATTCCCAACCCTTGGTGTTTTGCTTTTTTTGTTGTTGTTGTTTTTTGTTTGGTTGGTTTTTTTCTTGTTTTGAGACAGCTACTTCCTTTTTAGCCCAGGTTGACCTTGAACTCAGTATGTAGCCCAGGCTAGTCTCAAACTTGAGATCTTGCCTCTGCCTCCCAGTCCTGGAATTACAGGAATGTACCACCATGCCTGACATTTTTGCAAGTGTTTTTAATGCCTGGCTTAGCTGAAGCTGAGTATATTCTCAAATTTACTGCATTAGTCTGTTGTGATGTCACATATGTAATCTCTGTACAGTTGTGAAAGAATTGTCTATTACTTTGAAAAGAATTTTGACCCTGTGGGCCCCTGAAAAGGTCCAGGTGTTCCCTAGAGATCCCCACACCTCACTTTAAGAACCACTGGATAAGCTGGGCAGCAGTGGCTCACGCCTATAATCCTAGCTACTCAGGAAGCAGAGATCAGAAGGATTGTGGTTGGAAGCCAGCCCAGGGAAATAGTTCGAGAGACCCTATCTTGAAAAAACCCATCACGAAAAAGGGCTGGTGGAGTAGCTCAAGGTGTAGGCCCTGAGTTCAAACCCCAGTACCACCAAAAAGAATACTGGATGAAGGAGACCAAGCAGCGATAAGCCACCATTCTAACATTGGGAATCCTGGTATGTGCTACATGAAGTGTGCTTCCTTCCATAACCTCCTACTTCTAAAGTTCCATGTGAGCAACCTCTGCTGCCTTCTAGACAGGGAAGTTGAGAGGCCTGGCATCTACCTGAGAGCTTTCCTTTAAGGCAAGAAGCCAGGCAGGGAAAGAACTGTGCCCTCACTCTGATTTCTCCTGGTTTTCTCAGTCACACAGACGGCAGCACAACAAAGATAAACCCTTCAAGTGCCACAACTGTCATCGGGCGTACACAGACGCAGCCTCACTGGAGGTGCACCTATCTACGCATACGGTGAAGCATGCCAAGGTGTACACCTGTACTATCTGTAGTCGGGCGTATACATCGGTGAGTGCTCAGATCCTTCCCTTTCCTTCCCCATGGCCTTACCAGACAACAGTCCACTGTGTCCCTTCTTTCTGGATAAAGTGGACACTTTGCCTTTCTAGCTCCCACTTTCCAGAATCAATAAACATTCAAAAATAGCACCGTACCCAGAAAGTTAGTTATGCCTGATACCCTACATCTATAAAGAAAGGTAGATAAACATAAGGCAAGATAAAGCAACAGGAAATTTTGGAGGAAGAAAAAAATTGAGACTCCAGGAAGACTGTAAAGTTGTTCCATTCAGAGATCATTAAGAAAAATGGCAGTTTTTCCCTCTGTCAGCTGAAGGTTCACAGTGATTTCTAAAGGTTCCCCCACCCCCCCTTTCTGCCCAACAGTGAGGACTAAAAGTGCTTCTTGAGTTCTGCATACTATGGACTCTACTTAACACAGAGTAAGAGCCCAGAATACTAGTTATAAGTCATCTCTTTTTCTTCCCTTTCATCCTTCAACTTCTTTTTACCATCTCTCTCAGGAAACATACCTTATGAAACATATGCGCAAACATAACCCTCCTGATCTCCAGCAACAAGTGCAGGCAGCAGCAGCAGCAGCAGCAGTGGCCCAGGCTCAGGCTCAGGCCCAGGCCCAGGCCCAGGCCTCCCAGGCATCACAACAGCAACAGCAGCAGCAGCAACAGCAGCAGCCGCCACAGCCACCACACTTCCCATCTCCTGGGGCAGCTCCCCCGGGTGGGGGGAGTGGAGACAGCAACCCCAACCCTCCACCCCAGTGTTCCTTTGACCTGACACCCTATAAGACAGCGGAGCATCATAAGGACATCTGCCTCACTGTCACCACCAGCACCATCCAGGTGGAGCACCTAGCCAGCTCTTAGAGATCCATGCTGCCACCCACTGGGAAGAGGTGAAAGAAGTTCTGGTCCCTTCTTTCTCCAACTCTCTTGGTGGGAAAAGTTCTATTCTTTGACAAGCCTTGGCTCCATTTCCTTGGGCCTCAGACACGGCTTTCCTTCACAAGATGCCATCCTTATTCTCAACTGTTCTTCAAAAGGAAGATTGGCAAAGGAATCCTGAGCTGATGGTATCATCCAGCAGACCCCTTTCAAGCAAAGCTTTTTAAAATGGGGGTTGGTGCTCAAGTGAAGGATCTGCTGTGACCTCGCAGAAACTGGTCCAGTGTGGGCACTTACCTCTCCTTTCCTTCCTCTTCTTCAGAGTTGGGGCTGATAGAAGACTAGAGGCTGGCCCTCCCAAATAACAGAAAGAAGGGAGCCCTTAAAAAAACCAGCCTCCCGTTCTCTGCTTGCCTGCAAAAGAACAGGTTTCTCAAATGCCCCACACCCTGAGAGCCATTTTCTTACCCTACATGGTCTCAATTTCACTTCCCACCTAGCTCTGGTAGAGGGAGTTTGGGTGGGGATTAGACCTCCTTTTTTATTTGATAAGGGGATAGGGGCTGAGATGTGGTCCCCAAGGGGCCAGAAATTCCCCATGTGGCCAAGGGTAGCTTAAAAGTGTGGGTTACGATTTTCCTTGGAGTCTCCCTCCCTCTTCTCTGCCAATCAAGGACCTATACTCTCAAGTCTTCCCCACCCCAACCCCAAGTTGCTGTGGGAGCTGTGTTCTCTGTGAAACCCCAAAACAAGGGTGTTGCAGAGAAGGGAGAGTTCAGGGCACACACGAGGACCAGACTTAGCTCCCTAGGTGCCACGGTCAGATGCCGGACATGGATTTATATATAAATATATATATATAAATATATATATATATACCCACTCATCACGGCCATCTTTGTTGTAACCATTTCTGTGTTTATAAATGCATTATCTCAAGAGTTTTCATATTTGATGTTTTGTTTATTTTTGTCTTTTTTTTTTCTCCACCCTGTCCTCTGGCCATGGCATTTTTATTTCCTTTTGCTTTTTTACTTTTTAATCATGGCAGACTTCAGAGAAAAAAATTTTAAGAAATAATCAGGAACCAGTTGTTATAAAGGAATTTAAAAATGAAAAAATTATGTACAAACCAAGGGGTGTTTTTAGAACATTGTATAGAAATAAATTCATGTAAAAGGATCAGAGGCAGTGGAGCTACTGATGTAAGTGAGCATGGGAAAAAGCTCTCTGGGGAGATGTTCAAGAACAGTGCTAAGGAACTGTACCAGAGTGAATGTGTGAAGAATGAATGTGTGATGAGGCTCCATGTGTGTAATTCCCCACCATAGAAGGGTATGGGTTCATTCTCTCAAGTGAAGCCTTTGCTTAAAGTTTTTATGGAGCCAGGCACCAGTAGTTCACACCTGTAATCCTAGCTACTCAAGAGGCAGAGATTAGGAGAATCACAGTTCAAAGCCATCCTGGACAAATAGTTCTTGAGACCCTATCCAAAAAAACCACAAAAAAGAATAAAAGGGCTGGTGGAGTGGCTAATGGTATAGGCCCTGAGTTCAAGCCTGGGTATCACCAAAACAAAAAGGTTTCTATGTACAAATTCTGTCATGGGGACTGCATTGCTTAAATATGAGAGAGTAAGTTTTCAGTTAACAAAACAGCTATACTCCCTAGCCAAAAAAATGTAAGCATGGCCTCTTGAAAGGGCCTCTACTGCCTCCTGAGCCTCCCTAGTTGCTCAGCTAATTCCTTTTGGCACTTTGTAAACATATATGTGCATTAAACTCTAGCACCCATAACCAGGTTTTCCATTGATGGAAACTATGATCAGCTACATGGTTAGGCCTGATTAACTATGGAGAACACATAAATTTCTGTAGGTCAATGATTATATTCACCTCACACGATGCAGGATAACTGTACTGAGTAAAACATGTTTAGGAAACCTAGACTTACCTCCAAACTACCATTCACCAGTATTGGCCCTGATACTTCTTCAGCTGTTAAGTGAAATGATTGAGCTAAACTTCCAAGATTTCTTTGTTGAAAATTAAGACCCTTTCTTTAAAAATCAGTGAAAGGGCTTAGGGGCACAGCTCAAGTGGTAGAGTGGTTGACCCTGGGTTCAATCCCCAGTACCTAGAAAAAACCCAAAAAAAATCCCTAAAACATTAACTAAGCTCCCACATCTGAGAACTTGGAATTCTCTGGACTGCTGGCCAGCAGTACTCATTACCTAGCAGGTGGTGGATAAGAAAGGCCCACTTAATTTTGGACTGGGCATCCAAGATGTCTCAGTCATGTGACATTAATGAATGTAAATATGCCAGTGTTCGCTTCCTGAATACTGACTGCTTTTATTCTCCCACTCCCAACAACTGTTGAAAAGGCCTTGACAGCACTATCTTCATCACAAAGTATCAGAACAGAATTTTCTCTTTTAAGGATAAGCTTGGTCTGGGGTTGTGGCTCAAGTGATATATCACCTGCCTAGCAACCACAAATTCAAACCTCAGTACCACCAAAAGAGGATAAGCTCCCACTCTGTCATTACAACAATCTTGTGCTGTAGGTACTATTATTCCCATTGTATAGAGAAGGAAATACTAGTTAAAGTATCCAGGGTCATGACACTTGTAATTGAGTGTAGTCCAGATTCTGTTGCTGTATCTTAGCATGTGCTCACCAGTAAATCTTAAATCTGAGGTTTTATCTTGCCCTTTACATAATTGGTCTGACTTATGTGGCTGAAATCTGTCTTAAAAGCCTACTCTGTGACTCTATTAATTATGATTTGTGAATTAAGGCTAACATCTATTTCTGAACACCATTGCAGGCTTTGAGTTTGTTTCCCTAAGGCAGTGTTCACTACACTATATCAAACGAAGGATGATAGTTCACATCTGAATGGCCCAGTTGTGATACAGCTGCATGCCCCAGTCCATTGAGAATGTCAGTATCAGAATCATGTCAACATATAAATTCTAATAAAAAGGAAAGAAAAAGCATAGGCACTCCCCCTTACCAAGACAGTGGCAGGAGAGCAAAGACATAAAGCACTATGTCACTTTATATGTGAAAGTGTATTTGAGTATAAAGCTCAGGAACCCTGACAAAAAGCGTCCAGAATTATAGCTTTGTTGTGTAGTTCTTCATACTTATAAATAGAAAGTTTATAGTATTTCTTGTTGAAAATAATACTGGTGTAGTCTGCTTAGCATGCCTGAAATCCTGGGTACAAGCTCCAACACAATGGTAATCTGGAACATGTTGTTCCTGTGAGTAAGAAATGCAGAGGACTTAAATTTCTTAATGCCTGATAACTAACTACTAACTTTCGTTAAGTAGCTGCTTTGGAGCAAATCCTTCTTCAGCTGTGACTTGCTTGGTACCAGATTCATATATGCAAAAGAAAAAAAAGTTGGGACTCCCCACTTTCCTGAGAAGGAATGTTGACGAAATGTGAAACAGAACAGTTTTTTCCCTTATTACCACACACTACGTTTTTGGAGGGAAAAAAAGTTTGCTAAAGAATGCAAAATGGCGACCTTCCGTGACGTCATACCTCTAGCAGTCGCGCACTGGGTCTTAGTATGGGCGGAAGAGATTTAAGTAGCTTCGCCGTGGGCGATCGTGACTATACACGCAAAAGGAAAAGCTTCAACGTCGGGCGGATGTGTCCGACGGATAAGCTAGTAAGGGCGGAAGTTCTCCTTTTAAGGGCGGAAGTTCTCCTTTTAAGGGCGGAAAGACTAATCTAAAAATAGCTCCAGCGCCTGTAGTTTTTCAGTCACTTCCGAGGCGGATCGGAAGTTGCTTTGTTTTGCTTCAAGATGGCTGCTGGGATGTATTTGGAACATTATCTGGACAGTAAGAGCAGGCTGGAGGAGGGGGTCAGGGGGTCATAGAGTGGTGGGTGGGATCGGGGCCAAGAGAATCTATGGCCCCGGAGTCCCGGTATTGCGAAACTCACAGTTGTGAAGGGGTTTCGTGGAAGGATTTATTGGAAGGTGAAAAAAGAGGGGGCGGGGCAGTAGCTTTCGAGGCCTCACTTGGGTGTTAGACCTGGGGGGCGCTGCGCGGTGTGGATCAGGGATATGTCTTGAAGGGCTAGTAGGCATAGCAGGAAAGGTATGTGTTGCCCTCATTCTTCATGGTCTCTGACTTCAGGGTAGATTTTTTTTTTCCCCCCCAAAGTGGCTCCCGGTCGGTATCACACACTGCCATTTGGGACAGCGGCAAAGACTTGCTCCAGTCTTTTGCAGTCAGTTTTTTCAGAAGGTGGGTGGGGTGGGGCTACCCATGTTAAATGAACTGGAAGGCTTCTTTTCTTGGAGGAAAAAATCCAATACCCATCAAATGCAAATCTGATGTTATGTTTATGCCATTTGTGTAACCCACTCGTTGACAAAACATCCTGTGCACTTAGGTTTGTCTTAGTGGCCAGAGTGATTTTTTTTTTTTCATTTTTCTAAGAGTGATTTTTTAATTCAACAGAGAATTATTAAGGAATTGCATGGGTCAAACGTAATGGCAGACACTGGACATTTAGAAGCTTACAAGCTTGTAATAAACAGATTCTGCAAGTAAACAATTAGAAAACTGCCAGGCGCTGGTGGCTCACACCTGCAATCCTAGCCACTTTGGAGGCTGAGATTAGGAGAATTGTGGTTCGAGGCTATCCTGGGCAAAAAATAAGTTCTCGAGACCCCATCTCCAGAATAACCAGAGCAAAATAGACTGGAGGTGTGGCTCAAGTGGTACTGTTTTGCAAGTGCAAGTGCAAAGCACTGAGTTCAAACTCCAGTCCCACCAAATCAATAATAATAATTAGAAAACTGTGCCAACTGAAATACTAGGACTACATTGAAAAGTCAGTTGGTGGGCTGATGGAGTGGCTCAAACAGTAAGAGTACCTGCCTAGCAAGTGTGAGGCCCTGAGTTCAAACCCCAGTACTGCCAAAAAAGAAAAAAAAAAAGTTGGTATAACAGTGGTGAAAGGGACTAGGTTACCTGGGATATACAAAAAACTTTTACAGAGAAGGCAATTTTTGAATAGGATCTTGAGGGTAATTTGTATATTTGCCAGTGCAGAGCGATAAAGGGAATTCCGGATTGGAGACGCCATTGACACAGGTATTTGTGATGAGTTTATGGGAAGGTGAAGGAAAAGAGTTTCAGAAGTGTTTGACATATGACTTTAAACTGAGATTGGAAGTGAGTCTGAAAAGAGGCTGGAGCTAGATTGGACAAGGTCTTTTAAACTGAGCTAAGAAGTTTGCATTTTAAAGTAGAGTATGATTTGTATAAAGGAACATAACTGACATACAGTAAGTCAGAGCATAGTAATGTTTGCAAAAGGGAGATGAGTTAGTGATAACAGTCCAAATCAGAGATGAGGACCCAACTCAAGGAATGACAGAAATTTTTAGGAGTTAACAACTGAATGACTGAGGAGTTGGAGAGAAGGAAGAATCTATGGTAGACAATATAGCATTAACAAGATAGCAAATTCAAGAGTAATAGCAACAAATTAGACTTAAGCATAGGAATGGTAATTATATCTATGAGAGTGAAGGAGATAAGTCAGGGAAAACAAGTGAGAAAATGAAAGGATTAAAATGTAATCTCAAGAAAACATTTAAGGGTCAGGCATCAATGTTGTAAGTCTCAAAAGGTATAAGATAATAAATGGAATCCTGAGGAGGAAGGTTACTTGGAGAGAAGTTAGTACCAGCTGCCCCAGAGATTTTTTTCTTTTTTAGGATAGAATAACAGGTCATCTGATTTGGTAAGCCAACCCAGTGAACTGGTGTTGGGCAGACTTGAGATAGGTTAAAACAGTAAAGGCATTTTAAAAGTTTGAGGTAATCTGGTTCATACCTATAATCCTAGGTACATGGGAGGCAGAGATTTGGGAGGATCACAGTTGTAGGCCAGCCTGGACAAAAAGTTTGAGGGACTGTATCTTAACCAATAAAGAGCTGGGTGTGGTGGCACACGCTTGTCATCCAGCTAGACAGGAGCATAAATAGGACAATCACAGTCCAGGCCAGTTGGGCATAAATGGGATATCTCAAAATAACAAAATAACCTTATCTTAAAACCACCAAATAACCAAAGCAAAAAGGGCCAGAGATATGGCTCAAGTGGTAGAGCCCCTGCCTAGCAAGTGTGAGGCTCTGAGTTCATACCCTAGTTCTGCAAAAAAAGAAAAAAAGTGTTTGAAGTGTGGTAGAGAACTTTACTGGCATGGGCAAGTATTCGTGGGTTTGATTCCCCAGCACCAGAAAAACTTTTTTTTGAGATGGAGCTATGGGAAGAGATTTTTTTCTTGTGTGGGGGAGATGTAAATGTTCATAATTTATTCAAGTATTCACTGAGTGTTTTCTGTGTGCAAGTCATAATTGTAAACACTAGGGAAATGAGGGAGGAGACAGACATATTTCAGTCCTTCTGAAGGGCTAGAGAGATAGACACTGAGTAACTACATAATTATTTAATTACAGCTGGATAAGTGCTAAAATAAAGCTAGAATACCTTGATGGTTTATATGGAGGACACTTGTCAGAGTCTGGGGAAGTCAAGTTTGAGCTGAACCTTGAAGAATGAGCAGGAATTGAGTAGGCCAGGAGGTATGGTGGGGGTGGGAGGAGGAAGCTGGAGCAGTGCATTCCAGCAGAACAACGTGGAAAGCTGCTGGCAAGTTTGAGGCACTCAGAAGGCCAGTGTGATCAGAGCAGAGAAAGCATGAAGAGAGACTGAATGGCTGGTTGTGAGGTAAGCAAGGGTCAGTAAGTGCAGAACACCCTACCAACAATATGTTACTGGAAGGTTATAGCAGGAAAGTGACTTGAAGTTTTCATTTCTTAAGAGAACATTCAGGCTATTCTATGGAGAGTAGATAGTAGATACTAGGATGGTATTTGGAAGTTAAGGTCAAGGTGCTTGGAGGCAGAGATTGAACATAAAGGAAAGGGAAAGGCTGATATGTACAATAAGGCCCCTGAAGAGGAAAGGGGTAGGAAAGTTGTGCAGAGGCAGAGAAATTAGTTGTGGGGAGACAGAGGCAAACACTGCCCCTTGTGAGAGACATGATGAAGGGGCTGGAAGAGTGGCTCAAGAGGTAAAGTGTCTGCCTTGCAAATGTGAGGCCTTGAGTTCAAACCCAGGTACCACCCAAAAAGGTAGAAACGATAAATCCTCTCACAGATAAATCCAGAGGTTTCAATGAGGGAAAACAACTGTACTTTAGAAGGAGCTGTAGGACTGGGAGTGTAGCTCAGTGGTAGAGACTTGCCTAGCATGTTCAAGGCCCTGTATTCTACCCGCAATGCTGTGAGAGGGAAAAAAAAGAAAAAAGTAAACAAATAAAAATAAAAGGAGCTTTAAAGGGCTGGGGTGTAGTTCAGTGGTAGAGTTCTTGCCAAGACATGTACGTAGTCCACTGACTCTTGTTTTTGTCTTTTCCCTAGGTATCGAAAACCTTCCCTTTGAATTACAGAGAAACTTTCAGCTTATGAGGGACCTAGACCAAAGAACAGAGGGTATGTACAGAATAAGGAGTTCTTGTGTGTAATCACTTATTTCTCTACTTTCTATTACCATATCATATGTTATGATCTGAGGAACTGTGATTTGACTTCTTGTAATTCTTAAAAACTTTTTTATTGTTTTGTAATTCTTAAAAGAAGGTAATGATGATCCTCATTTCTATATCAGCTTTTCCATAACAGATGGAATGAAACATTGCCTGAGATGCTGCCAGGAGCCGGTGGCCCACACCTATAATCCTAGCTATTCAGGAGGCAGAGCTCAGGAGGATTGCAGTTTGAAACCAGCCCAGGCAAATAGTTCATGAGACCCTATTTCAAAAAAATCCATCACACAAAAAAGGGGCTGGTGGAATGGCTCAAGGTGAAGGCCCTGAGTTCAAGCCCCAGTACAGGGAAAAAAAAAAAAAAAAAAAGAATTCAGAGATGTCATTATCTCTACCTTCCTCAAGAAGAATTCAAGATACCAATGTCGACTCTAGCACCATCTCTGCTGTCCATGTTCAATACATTTATATGATAACTAGAGTGTTTCTACCTCATTGCATTGTTAATGTTGCCATCACAAAATTCACAGTGGGCTTTAGACTACAGTTCATGTTGTAGACAGGAATTTTGCTGTATGAGAAGTTCTTCTTAAAAGCAGAGAAAGAGAAGAAATAAAGACAAAAGAGAAAAGAAAGGCAGCAGTTAACATCAGGATCTCCACACTGTATTCTTCAACCCTACAGAAGTGTTAGATGCCATCTCTGGCCTTGGACAGTGAGCAGATTTGGCTACATTGAGGCATCCACTTGGAGCCTGAGAGAGGCTGTACTCCAATGGTCAGATTGGTCTGTTCAAGATCCAACGTGTGTTGGAGCTGTTCTCATACCCACTGAAGGATATATGTCTTACTTCCAGTCCATGTTGCCATGCTCAAAAATGTAACAAGCTGGCATTAGGATATATGAGTCTGTGCTTAAGTTACTCAGGTTAAGTTTTAAGTTTACTCAAGAAAAGGTGGCCTGTGCTGGTGGTTCACACATGTAATCCTAGCAACTCAGGGTCAGAATCAGGAGGATCGAGGTTTGAGGCCAGCCCTGGCAAATAGTGTGTGAGACCCTGTCTTGAAAATACCTAACACACAAAAAAGGGCTGGTGGAGTGGCTCAAGTGGTAGAGCACTTGCCTAGCAAGCATGAGGCCCTGAGTTCAAATCCCAGAACTGTCAAAAAAAAAAAAAAGTGAACATCACCTAAAATCCTGACATCAACCCCTGACAACTGCATGCCAAGTGGTGGGAACCAGTTGGCTTTCTTTGTAACACAATTCTAACTCTAGAGTTAGAGATTATGAAACTATAATAAGAAGCTTTTTCAGCTTCTTCCAAAGGCCTGGAGAGCATATTTGCAGATCCTCCTTGAAGTGTTGATGCACCGTGTTAGTCAGACTTTCCCCTTTCTGTTAACATTTTTATGAGCCTTGTCAAATGTTAGGGAATATATGTCTTCAGTCTGTGTCCTGGGCCATCACCAGCCTTCCCGTATTAAACTGTTTGGAGCAGTATCTAAAATGAATAAGCAGAAAAAGTAACGGGAAATGTAAGCAAGTTGCAAATGATAAGCAAAACAGGGTAGGCAGTAAGATAAGAAGAAGAACCGCTCCATGGAGGAAGTAGGGCCTAATGTTAAATATTCAGATCCAGCCTTTGGGAGGTGGAGGTGAAGATCACAAGTTCACAACCAGCCTGGGCTGCATGGCAAGATCCTACCTCAAAAAAAAAAAAAAAATTCTGGAAGCCAGAATAGCAGATGAAGCAGCCTGATTTGTAGCAGTCAGAACTATTTTAGAGCTAGGTATGGTGGCACACATCTGTAATCCTAGCACTTGGGAGGCTAAGATAGGAGGATTGCGAGTTAGAGGCCAGCCTGGACTACATAGTGAGACCCTGTCTCCAGAAAACAAAAAAAAACTTTGTGGGATGTTTTTGAGACAAGAATCAAGGTAGCCTTTGGAACAAAATTCATGTGTCAAGAAGCAGCAAGTCTACAAAGAAGCATCTTCAAATATCAACAAAAATATACCTCATATTAATATGGTGTGTAAAGAATTCCACAATGTGTTGCAGTGATTTAAGTCCCAACTATGATAGCAGTGTTTTCAGCACCTTGAAGGCACCTCTGCTACAAAGAGTGTCGATGTGTTTTATTATTTGAGTACATGGCACAGTGAACATTGAGTACCATTTAGTTCCAAGGTTGTCATGGTCAATGGAAAAGATTCAAGGAGCAAGAGGAAGAAGTATGTTTCATCTAGTCACCCGGGGCCATTGTGACCAGGCCTCTGTCTCTGTTGTAGACCTGAAGGCTGAAATTGACAAGTTGGCCACTGAGTATATGAGTAGCGCCCGCAGCCTGAGCTCCGAGGAAAAATTGGCCCTTCTCAGACAGATCCAGGAAGCCTATGGCAAGTGCAAGGAATTTGGTGACGACAAGGTGCAGCTTGCCATGCAGACCTATGAGATGGTATGGCCCTGTTCATGGCTCCTTACTACCTCCCATCTAATCCTTGGGGTCTTAGACCCCTCTTTCAGCTATTGGGATCTGTTTTGGATCTGGGAGATCCATAGATTCTGCCTGAGCCTGTTTTTCACTGGAACCAGCATTACATCTCTCCTTTATTCCCGTGCAGGTGGACAAACACATTCGGCGACTGGACACAGACCTGGCCCGTTTTGAGGCTGATCTGAAGGAGAAACAGATCGAGTCAAGTGATTATGACAGCTCTTCCAGCAAAGGCAAAAAGAGTGAGGAGGGGGGCGGGGCTTTCAGAGGCAGGCCAAGACTCAAAGGGAAAAGAAGCTGGCTCTTCACCTATGAGGGAAAGAGAGAAGGAAGAGGACTTAACCCATCTTTCTGTCTCTTGCCTCCTGGCTTTCCCCCTCTTCCCCAGAAGGCCGGACTCAAAAGGAGAAGAAAGCTGCCCGTGCCCGTTCCAAAGGGAAGAACTCAGACGAAGAAGCCCCCAAGGCTGCTCAGAAGAAGTTAAAACTTGTGCGCACGTGAGTGTCCCCAGGATGTACTCTTCTCTCCTGATACCCCCACTCCCACTCCACACTTCCCCTTGCCACTTTTCCTGTGTTCTCCTTGTCACTTTGGTGTCTGCTAGACAGGGAGGAGAAGCCTCAAGCCATTTGCCCCACCAGAATCTCTTCCTAACACTTCTGAGAGTCTCAGGTTATAGTTTCCCTTCCTGCACGTGACACTTTCTCTTCCTCTTGGCATGCAGAAGTCCTGAGTATGGGATGCCCTCAGTGACCTTTGGCAGTGTCCACCCCTCTGATGTGTTGGATATGCCTGTGGATCCCAACGAACCCACATATTGCCTTTGTCACCAGGTCTCCTATGGAGAGATGATTGGCTGTGACAACCCTGATGTGAGAACCCTTTTGCCTCAAGATGGGGGGTTATGAGGTGCATGAAAGAAGTGTGTATAAGGAGGGTGGCCCATGGCTGAAGAGTGGGATTCTAGAATAGAAGGATGTTGGTTGGAGCTGGGTAGTCTTGGGACTTCCAAGTCTCCAAAGGGTTGGAATAAAGGGGCACTCCTAAGGAATCTGTGAGTGTCTTCCTTTCATTCCTCTGCCCCATCCAGGGACCTGCCACATCTTCCACCTTGTTTCTTTTCCAGTGTTCCATTGAGTGGTTCCACTTTGCCTGTGTGGGGCTGACAACCAAGCCTCGAGGGAAATGGTAAGTGACAATTATCCTGAAGATGAATGCTAATGGGCATCTTCCTTCACTCACTTTTTCCCTGCCCCGCTCTTTCATGTTTCTTTCTAGGTTTTGCCCACGCTGCTCCCAAGAACGGAAGAAGAAATAGATGAGGGCCTTGGATTCCATCACAGATTCTTCCACATCCCCTGACCTGGGCTAGTAGGCAGAGGAATGCCTGTATTGAGGCTGGGGGTCTAGGGAGATGTGGATGATGCAGTACTGTCATCCCTTCTCCTCTCCTCTCCCCAATCCCGGTGCTGAGGCTGCATCAACCCTGGTAGGGAGGGTGCCACAGCCACTCATGGTATGTGCTCTCATTCCACCTTCCCCTTCAGAGGGAAATGATCTTGCCCGCTGTCCTTTTGCCTCCATGCTGAGGTTGGTGCTGTATTTCCGAGGGAGGGTCCTCTTCATTCCCCTTGCATTGTATTTAAGGACTAGGGCAGTAGCATGGGGCATTTCCCCCAACCCACTTAATCCTCCCTCCCCCTGTGGGGGGCTAGGTGTGATAAACTTTTTTCTCCATTCTCTTTGTTTTTTTCATGTTGAGGGATTCCCCTAGATCATTTGGGCTCTGGCCCTAGTTAAAGGGGCACCCCTTTGTGCCAAGGGGATTCATCCTGGACCTGAATGGAAGCGGGGGTAAGGTAGACTGCAGATAACTCACATGTAAAAGGAGTTTGGGTAGGTAAATAAAAGGTATCCATGTTGGCCTGCTGTGTTTATTGTAGAGACACTATTTCTGTACATGTGCTAAGCATTCTTTTGGCATCCTCTTGGTTGGATGAGAGGCAGGAGGATGACATACCAGAAGTAGGACAGGACATGAAACCCAAAGTGAGACTGTATGCTGGCATCCACAGCTTCATAGCCTAGGAAAGGCAGAGGTGGCTGGAGGAGTGCCTCAGACCAGAGCTCTCAGAACTTTGTAAATTGTGCATCTTTTCTCCATAAAACACCTTTTGCTGAATTTCCAATAAATGATGTATTTGTGTTATATATGTGTTATGCTATTAGCTTGATTTCTTATTTTAAACATGAACCAGATACAAAACATTTTCTTCCCATACCCTAATGGATTTTGTTGCTTGCCTCCCTGTTGGAAACAACTTTTTGGACCACTGAGCCATCCTTTCCTGAGCGCTCCCAATGAACCCTGCTGCGGCTGCGGATCTTACCTGGAGGTTCCGTTCTAGCTCTTGCCCAGGTGTTCTTGTCTTTATTTTGTTCCATCTGCTGTCCCACAGCCCTGCGTAGGCTCACATCTAGGTCTCTACACTACTGAGCATTACCTCCCTGAGCCCATGTTTCCTGTCTGTAAAACGGATAATCATCCACCCGCCAGAATTACTAAAGGAATTAGAGTAGTATTCAACTGCCGGGGCCTGCCCCGCTAAAGATCGGTTGTGAGCGGCATCTTCCACGGTCATCCTCAGTGACCTGTGAGGCCCCTGGGTCGGGGGGGACGAGGGGAGGTCCTGCCCCTCGCGTGCGTCACGCGGCCCCGCCCCGCCCCTTGTGACGTTGCGTGGCAGCGAGCGCACCTTCGCACTCCGGCCGCCTGCCTGCCTCGAGACCCTAGCTCGCACCGCACCGGAGCTTGGCCCGTTAGAGGTTCTTTGGTCCGGGAAACGCGGGCCGATCTTCCGGAACCATGAGAAAGCTAGCTACTGGCATCCTCTCACTCCTGAAAGGTGAGAGGTTCCCACCTGGCCGAACTGACCCCCTGGCTGGGTCCTCTACTACAGGGAGCCCGTTTTATGGTTTCGGAGACACTTTCTCCCGGCGGTCGCCTTGGGCTTCTCCCTCGCTTTTGAGATTCTTCCCAATCTTACCCCTAGGGTCGCACCTTTGCCTCTGACTCTAGAATACCCCTCAGCCTGGTCAGGAATCACCCACCTGGGACTACTCCCTCTCCTTATCCCCCTCCGCTCCAGTCCTTAGTTCATGTGGGGTCTCACTTGCCAACCTGGGTGTGTCCTGGACCCCAAGTGAGTTTTGGGGTGCAGCCCATCCATCCATCCGTCCCCTACTCCACAGTGCTGCTCCTGCTTCTGCCACCTGCTCCAGCCCAGGACTCAACTTCGACTGCCACTCCAGGCAGCCCTCTCTCCTTTACCGAATACGAACGCTTCTTCGCTCTGCTGACCCCAACCTGGAAGGCAGAGACCACCTGCCGCCTCCGTGCAACCCATGGCTGCCGGAACCCCACTCTTGTACAGCTGGACCAATATGAAAACCACGGCTTGGTGCCAGACGGTGAGGGCCAGTCCAATCCAGAGTTCACCTAGGCTCAGTGCAGAAGTCCTGAGTTCACATGGGGAGCTCACTTAGAGCAGGCCCTGGCCTTCCTGCTGTGTTGTTCACCTTCTCCACCTCTGCCCTTTCTCAGGTGCTGTCTGCTCTGACCTCCCTTATGCCTCCTGGTTTGAGTCCTTCTGCCAGTTTACTCAGTATCGTTGCTCCAACCATGTCTACTATGCCAAGGTGAGGCCCAAGAGGAAGGTTGGATCTGGTGACCCAGAGCCAAGAGGAGATGGGGTGGTAGCAGCAGCAGGGAGCTGAGAAAGGGCTCCAGAAGGAGCCCTTAAATCTTTAGATCCTCCCTCCCTACCATTTTGCCAATCATTCACCCATATTATATGTCAACTGTTAGAAGTACTGTTCCCAAACTGTGATCTCAAAGAAATACAAGGGAGTTACTCAGCAAGGCAACAAGAAAAGTTTTACTTCTGCAGAAGGGTGCAGCCACAGACCATCGTTTGATAGGCAAAACACACTGAGTGGGGAGTCCTCCACTCAGTTTTTTTCTCTCTGCCCCTCACTCTGACAGACGGGTTTGAGTTCACAGTCTGCCCTATTAGCTAGCTTTTGTTTGAGATAAGGGCAAGGTTTTCCCAGGCAGTGACATTTTTTACAGCTCAGGGAGAAAGTGATTTCCCAGGGTCCCCTGCAGATGGGGGAGCAGGGCTGACATTTTTACTTATCAAGCAATTTGAGATTAGCTCTTTGTCTTGCAGAGTCAAGAAATGTTTCACAAAGCAATTTGGGGAAATTAGTTAGCATTTACACAGTGATAGTTAATTCCTTTGACAGAAAAGACCTAACTTTAGTTGATTCTTACGTGAACACAGTGTCACCTTGGGCATCATATTGTCTGAACAATGCCATTACTCTCAGAAAAGTAAGGCAGAGGGGAGGGAAGAGGCAGAGATAAGCCCTCCTCCTAAAAGGGCAGATTCAAGTCAAATACAAAAGAGTGAAGGCAAGAGTGAACACAAACACCCTTTCTGTCCAGAAGAGGGCTCCTGCAGGGACCATATTCTTCAACCCTACTGAAAAACTGTGAGAGATGTGACAGGCAGGGGAAAGGGACTGAGGAACAGGAGAGGCTTTGGTAAAGGCATTCCCATTTTCCTTTTCTCCCTGTAGAGAGTCCGGTGCTCCCAGCCAGTCTCTATCCTCTCGCCTAACACTCTCAAGGAGGTAGAGACTGCATCAGAAGCTTCTTCCACCACCATGACCTCCCCCATGGCATCCCATGCCACAGGTGAGACCTCTTAGCATCTGGAAGACCATAATTCCCAGAACTCGGGGAAGGGGAAAAGTTAGGGCTCTCCTATCCCAGAGTGTCTTCTGCTATTACTTGGAGTCTGCCTGAATCCACTTTTCCTAGCTCCAAAGACATTCTAGCATTGGAAGCCTCTGGGCCTTTTCTAAGCAAACATCTTCATTTTAGAAAAGATTGGAGCTGGGAGGTATAGCTCAGCAGTAAAGCATATACTTAACACAAAGCCCTGGGTTTGATTCCCGGTACCCCTCACCCCAGATAGAAAGTTGCTAGCTACTTAGAATACTTGGTGTTCTCTAAAATAGGGGGACAAAGGGAAGAAGAGCACTTACAAGGTAGATAGAAAGGTAACACATTTGCCAACACCACATTTGCCATGGTAATATTCTTTCAATTTCATATTCATATTAGTTTCTTGGGGTTTTTTTACTTAATTGTGTATAAGTTTCCTCTCCTTTCCTTCAACTTTTTGTTAATGTGTGTCCCTCCTCTGTGGTCAGAGTCCAGAAGACTGACCATCTCTTTACTGGTCCCTCCTAAATTTTGCTGCAGCCACAGAACGACAGGTCTTCCAGCCTTGGCCTGAGCGGCTTAACAACAATGTGGAAGAGCTGCTTCAATCCTCATTGTCCCTGGGAGGCCAGGAGCAACCATCTGATCCCAAGCAAGGCCAGGAACAACACAAGCAAGAGCAACTTCAAGAACATAAGCAGGAAGAAGGACAGGAGCAAGAAGAACAAGAGGAGGAGGAAGAAGAGGAAGAGGGAAAGCAGGAAGAGGGGCAGGGGACCGAAGAGGCACTGGAGACTATGTCTAGTCTGCAGACAGACACAAAGCCCAAGTTTCAGTCTGAATTTTTGACTTCTAATCCATCTTCCTTCACTCCCCGGGTCCGAGAAGTAGAATCTGCTCCTATGGTGGACAACATCCAGGAGCTTATTCGATCAGCCCAGGAAATGGATGCAATGAATGAAATGTATGATGAGGATTCCTACTGGAGAAGCCAAAACACTGGCAGGTACAAGAAGTTATGAGTCCCTCAGGGGCCCTGCCATCCCTGCCGCCTTCTTTGGAAACAAGAAGCCCACTTTCCCAGCTTCGGCCTCCAGACCCACTCAGACCTGCTTGGGCTTAGGCACAGCGAGCAACTGCGGACCTTACCTGTTCACTGTGCCCGTTGTTAGCTTAAGCCCTAACTTAGGTACCCATTCCCCTTGTGATGTAGCACTTAACCAGGCCTTGATTCTGGTCTTGTCTCTATCCCTGATTAGCATTTGCAATCTTGAGAAAGTTATTTCTTCTTTCTGTTTTGTTTGTTTGTTGTTTTGTTCTTTTTTGAGACGTAGTCTCACTATGACCCAGGCTGGCGTCGAACTCACTATGTAGTCCAGGCTGGCCTCAAACTCGAAGTCCTCCTGCCTCAGCCTCCTGAGTGCTGGGAGTACAGGCATTCCACCACCATGTCTAACTCATTTCTCCTTTCTGGAGTTCCTCATTTGTGAGGAACTACAGGCAGTTGGTGTGAGGGCCTCTCAGGCCCCATGCTGAAGACCCCTTGCTAAGCATGCAGAAAGTGTGTGACCAAGACCAGCTGCTCAGGGGAGGGGGAGAGACAGGATGTAGCTTTCTGCCTCAGCCCTCTGGCATATCCCCACCAGTCAGTACTGTCTTCTTGCAGCCTCCTGCAGCTGCCCCACACGGAGGCCCTGCTGGTGCTGTGCTATTCCATTGTGGAGAATACCTGCATCATAACCCCCACAGCCAAGGCCTGGAACTACTTGGAGGAGGAGGTCCTTGGTTTCGGGAAGTCGGTACGCCTGCCATGCTGTTTATTGGATACATGCCACTGGGCATCCTCTGGGCCTGGCCCTGTGTGAGGCCAGGGGAAAGGGGGCTGGGCACGGAAAGCATAAGGCATAGTTGGAGAGATCCTGTCTAAGTGGGACTCCCTTCCTTGGAAGGACCTCTCCAACCCACCTTAGAGGAAGGCTGCCAGCACAGTCCAGTCTGGAATGCATCATTCAGTCCTCTGTGTTGTTTTAGGCCACAAGTCACCTCTGATCCCACTCACCATCTTTTTTATTTTTTGCGGTACTGGGGCTTGAACTCAGGGCCTTCACCTTGAGCCACTCCACCAGCCCTACTTTTTTTGTGAAGGGTTTTTTGAGATGGGGTCTCTCGAACTATTTCCCCGGGCTAGCTTCAAACCACAATCCTCCTGATCTCTGCCTCCTGAGTAGCTAGGATTACGAGCGTGAGCCACTGGCGCCTAGTTCCATTCACCGTCTTTAGTACCTAGCTACACCTTAGATGCAACTCTCTTTTTCCAGAAGGCCCATAGAACCCATCCCATGAAATCTGAAAAAAAGAGATTCAAGTCTCAATGTGTCTTCCACATCTAGCAAGCCTATTCCCAGGAAAATATACTTTAGGTATCCTTTTGTTATGTTTGAGGTGAGGCTGATCTGGAATGCCTGGCTTCAAGTGATCCTCTTGCCTTAGCCTCCCAAGCAACTGGGACTACAGGTACACACACCACACCCAGGTCCTAGGTTTAGAAACAATACAATTTGTAAACATTTGTCGGGAGCTGGTAATGCTATACATTCATTCATTTGTTTAACAAAGACTGGGCACAAACTCTCTCCTAGGTACTGAGACACTAGCAGTGCATACAGTACATCTAATGCTTGGTCTCTTGGGATCTAGTGGAGAAGACAGGCAGGACAGTGTAATCAGATCAGTGCTGTAGTGGGGATAAGTACAAAGTGCAGAGAAAGAGTATATGGGGTGAGGAGGCAGCTTTCTGTGCTTGGGAGTATCAGAGACTGCTTTTTTAGAGGAAATGGTGTTTCAACTGAGACCTGAAGATAGAGAAGTTAACCAGGCAAAAGAAAGGGCCTGATAGAAGCAGTAGTACATGCAAAGGCTCTGAGCAAAAAAGATTTCATGAAGGACTCAGATGAGGATACTGTTTGTGCCTAACGGGGCACGAGGGAGGTTAATATGGAATCAGTAGTACTACAGAACAAGTGTGCTAGGAATTGAACAGAGGTTTTTTAAAACTTGTACGAAGTTCAGAGGAAGCTGGGCATGGTGGGTTATGCCTGTAATCTCGAGCTACTCAACACAGGAGAGTCACAATTTGAGAGCAGTCTGGGAAAAGTTAGCACAAGCTCCTATTTGAAAAACTAAATGCAAAAGTACTGGGGGCATGTGGCTCAAATGGTAGCATGCTTGCTTAGCAAGCTTGAGGCCCTAAATTCAATCCCCAATACCACCCAAAAAAAAAAAAATGTCATGAGAGAGCTCTCTGGATGACTTGCTTGGATAAGGGAGTAGTGGAGTCCATTTTACCTGGTACAGAACAACAGGAGACAAAGATGTGAGGGTCCTAATGTAGGAAGCCTTGAATGGCAGTCTCAGGTATTTCATTTGATAGAGAAGGGGAAGTAGATGAGAGGTTTGGGTAAGGACCATGCTGCTGTGAAGAGCGAGCAGGTGCTTTAAGAGTCCATGCACTGTTAACGGGCTGCAGCCATGGGTGAGGAAGGAGGATGGACGATGGGATTGGTTAAAGAAGCTGCCTACCAGATGCTCCCTCTAATGCTGAGTCGGGGTGGAGAGCTCAGCTAGGGAGACTCCACTCTGAGATCTTCCAAGAACGTGGAATTTTGGAACCAAGATGTGTCGTAGAGCATATAGGTTTTAGAGTCACAAGGACCTGGATTCATGTCACAACTACACCTTCTATTAGACATGAGGCTTTGAGTCATGTACTCAGCCTCGCTGAGCCTCAGTTTCCTCATCAGTAAATGGAAACATGTATTGGTATTTCTGCTGTTGTGTGTGTGTGTGTGTGTGTGTGTGTGTGTAAGATAGGATGTCACTGTTTAACTCGGGCTGGCCTCTAACTCATGATTCTCCTGCTTACACCTACCAATAGGATTGTTGAGAAAATTAAGATGAGTATATAGCCATAATGCCAGCAATATGTCTCTCAGCAAATACTTGTGTTATCATTAGCAGAGAATTGAGTGTTACAGGTTCTTTTCAAATAAGCTAAATTAGGGGCAATGGTAGGTCACCTAGTGATATATTCCTGCTAGGCAGTGAGGATTTGGAATTTGGGGACCAGATCAGAACTGATGATAAAGATTTGGGTGTCACCAGAAGATAGGTGAAGATTACCTAGGAAAACCATACAAGGAAGAGGGGAAGAAATAGTTAAGGTGAGGTCCTGAAGAGCCCTTGGGGGGAGGGGACAGGAAGAAAAGCTAGGGAAGAGCCTTAATACACAAACATCCTGACAGGCCACTCTGGAGGGCTGAGGTGAGGGAGAGAAGGCCAGGCTGTGGAGTCCCAGCCTCAGCCTTTCATCCACACTCCTGCCCCAGGTCTGTGACAATCTTGGGCGCCGACACACATCTACCTGTCCCCTCTGTGCCTTCTGCTCCCTGAAGCTGGAGCAATGCCAATCAGAGAGCAACTTGCAGCGGCGGCAGTGTGACCCTTTCCACAGGACACCCTTTGTCAGCCCCTTGCTCACAGCCCAGAGCATGTCGGTCGGCACCCAGGTACCTAGCTGGGCAGCCTGTGGTGGGGGAGGCAGAAGGGGCCTTGGGAGGGAGGCCTTCAGGGGCCAAGGGCATGCACTTCTAGCCTATCTCCTGTGTCACAGGTAGGGTCCCGAGACAGGGGCCACTTTTATGGGCTAGATCTGTACGGTGGGCTCCGCATGGACTTCTGGTGTGCCCGGCTTGCCACAAAGGGCTGTGAAGATGACCGAGTCGCCAACTGGCTCCAGGCTGAGTTCCTTAGCTTCCAGGATGGGGATTACCCCACCAAGGTTAGACCCTTTCCCTAAAGCTCAGCATTCCCAACCCCCAGTTCCTAGGCACTTGGCTCTAGGTAGCCCTAGGAGTGGAAGGAGCTTGGGCCTTTGACTCTGAGACCTCTCTTCAGGCAACCTCCTGCCTGTCTCCAAGAGACCTTACACACCTCTGCCCCAATAGGGCAGGATCCTATTTGACAAATCAGTAGTGACCCTGCCAGGTGAGAAAGCTCAAGAGCGGGAGGCAGGACATGGAGATAGAAGTTCAAATCCCAGCTCTGCCATTTACTTGCTGAGTGGTTTTTGTCATCATTGCCCATTCTGGGCCGAAGTCATACTCATCTCTATGCTAAAAGACTAGGCAATGTGTGAGGGGCTGCCCAGCCCTGTGATGCATGCTTCTCTACCTCAGCCCTGACAGCTGCCTCCTCCACTGTTTCAGTGTTTTCAATGCTCAACGACATCAACCTGGCTCCCCTCTCCCCAAAGTTATCTCCCCTGCAGAATTCCCTCTTGCTGAGAGCCAGGCCCTTGGCAGCCTTCCCTGTGGTTTGACAGGAAACACCCAGGCAAAGAAAAATAGGAGCAGCTTAAGAAAGAGTAGGGGCTGGGATTGTAGCTGAGTGGTAGAGTGTATGCTTTGCATGCTGGAGGACCTGGGTTCTATATCCAGAACCTGGGGAGAAAAAGGAAGAAAGGGCTGGGAGCTGAACTGAGGTACCCTGTCCAGCTCTTGATCCCTAGATCTGGAAGGAGCTCAGAAATCATATTAGCCACTCCCCAGATTTATAGATGGGGAAGCAAGGACAAAGAGGGAGTGATTGACCCACTGTCACACATCAGATTCTCCTGCACTCCCCTTACTCATTACCAAAAGGATCCCTGATATTTGGATCACTAATTGGGCTGCCTTCCTGGTTTCTGGACTTTTTTGTTTTGTTTTCCATGCTGGGGATGGAACCCAGGGGCTTTGTGTATGCTAGGCAAGCACTTTACCACTGAGCCACACCCCCAGCCCATGTTCTGGACCCTTGACCACCACCTTTTTGTTCTCATTCTTCACTTTCCCATCAAACTGATTCTGATTCTCCCTGGCTACTGGCTGCTTCCCAACAGTCTGTGACTGAAGGTGGGAGGGGAAGGATGGAGGGGACTGAGGCGTGTCCCTCAGAGGAAGCATAGTGAGGAGCTCCCCAGATGTGCAAGGTCTGGTTCTTGGGGGCCTCACCCCACCCCTAGTTCTGCTGTTGCTGGTACACTAGGATCTGGTGGTGTGTCAGGTTTCTGATTGCCCCTCTCCCTCCCTGGCTCCTGGCGTAGGTTTGTGACACAGACTATATCCAGTACCCAAACTACTGTTCTTTCAAAAGCCAACAGTGTCTGATGAAAAACAGGAATCGGAAGGTGAGCTCCTACTGTGTCCCTACCTCCCAGCCTCTGCCCCAGACTGGTCTATTCTGATTCCCCCTCTTCTAGAAACTGGGCTGTAGAGAGGAGTTCCCTAGTTGCATCTCTGGGTCAGGGGTCTCCATAGAGTGCCTCCTCCTGAACCCCAGTCCTGAAAAAAGCCAGGTCTTCCCAGGCAGGAGCAATGGTGGTCCCTGTGGGCACCACAGGAAGAACCCTTAGCTGGTCTGGGAATTGAATGTTGAGTTTCAGTCTGGCCTCCCTTTCTTATTCACGTGATAGTTTAGGATAAGTCAATTCCCATCCTTAGCCTTAGCCTCCCCATTTTCAAAAGAAAGGAGTTGGCATCCTTATAAAACCCCACCTGAGTTCTCTCTACTACCCTCCTCTTGTTCTTTCGGGGCTCTGACACCTCTTTACCTGTACCCTCAATGCCCTGGCTCTGTGACACAGACTATATGCACAATCCCTGTGTAGGTGTCCCGCATGAGATGTATGCAGAATGAAACGTACAGTGTGTTGAGCTTGGCCAAAAGTGAAGACATTGTGCTTCGATGGAGCCAGGAGTACAGCACCTTGACTATAGGCCAATTTGGATGAGCTGGGGTTCATTCTGACCCCACCCCAGCCCACCTTTCTGCCTTCTCCATTGCTTTTAGGCCTCTTCTGTCAGCTTCCAGGATGCCCCTTATAGGTTTCTTAGCTGGTCCCTATTCACATGTCCCTTGGGTTGGGGCAGCTGTCCCAGAGAGGCCCATGATGGAACTCTTCCTGCCTTAAAGGATCTCTTTATATAAAGTATTTATTTTCAGCCTGTGTGGTTTATTTTGGTTTGATACCCATTCTTGGCACCATCCTCTGAGACTCCATCTCCAGCCTCCAGTTTTATGGATCCATCTACAGATGAGGAAACCTCATGGCAATGGCACTGAGGGAAGCAACCATCTGCAAGGAGAAGCGGGAGACCTAACCAGTTGGAGTTGGACTGAAGAAGGCCATGGCTGGGGTTTTAGGGTTTATGGGCCACAAGACCATACTCGTCTTCATTCTGAAGCTCTGTCCCAGGAGTTCAGTTCTGAGTATAGGATTGTCCCAACGTAGAATAAAGGCCAGAGCCTCAGGCCATGTTCACAGGTCAGCTCCTGGGTAGTGACCTCTTTCCAAGAGGGAGGAGCCGGGCACCAGTGGCTCACGCCTATAATCCTAGCTACTCGGGAGGCAGAGATCAGGAGGCGCTCGATGGGAAGCCAATCAGGGCAAATAGTTCAGGACACCCTATCTTGAAAAAAACCATCATGAAAAAAAAATAAATAAATAGGGCTGGTGGAGTGGCTCAAGCGGTACAGCACCTGCCAAGTAAGCATGAGGCCCTGAGTTCAAACCCCAGTGCCACACACACACAAAAAAAAGATAAAGGGAGGAAACCTCTAGGCACAGGTGATTCATACCTATAATCCTAGCTATTCGGGAGGCAGAGATCAAGAGAATCACAGTTCCAGGCCAGCCTGGGCAAAAAAGAGAAATCCTATCTCAAAAATACTCAACACACACACACACAAAAGGGCTGGTGGAGTGGCTCAAGTGGTAGACAGTCTGTCTAGCAAATGTGAAGCCCTAAGTTTAAACTCCAGTACCATTAAAAAAACAAAACAAAACATAACAAAAAATGGTGGCTCACGCCTGTAATCCTAGCTACTCAGGAGGCAGAGATCAAGAGGATCACAGTTCAAAGCCAGCCTGGGCAAATAGTTCTCAAAGTTTGCAAGACCCTATCTCGAAAAAAACCTATCACAAAAATGGGCTGGTGAGTGGCACAAGGTATAGGCCCTGAGTTCAAACCCCAGCACCGTAAAAAAAGCAAAAAAAACCCAACTCAACATAGAGGAACTTGCTAGATGATGAGAAGGTTGCATCTTGACCACACATAATGAGGTGGTGCAGCTCAAGTAGTCTTTTTTTTTTTCTTTTTTTGGCAGTACTGGGATTTGAACTCAGGGCCTCAAGCTTGCCAGGCAGGTGCTCTACCACTTGAACTACACCTCCAGCCCAAGAATCTTTCTTTTTTATAGGCTCACAGTAATTAATAGCATTTTTAGGGGTTGGGGCATGGCTCAAGTGGTAGAGCACCTGCCTGGCAAGTGCAAGGCCACCAGTCCAAACACCGGAACAGCAAAACAAACAAAAAACAAAACAGCATTTAAAAAAATCTCATTTATTGTGGAAAAGTTCAGACATGCACAAAAACAGAATAGAATAGGACTAGGTGTGTAGCTCAGTGGTAGAACACTTGCTTAGCATCCACGAGGCCCTGGGTTCCTTCCCCAGCATTGTTAACAAAAAAAATGTATAATGTACCCTTGTGTATCCTTCAGCTAGCCATAATGATCAACACGTGGCTTATGAACAGCATGTTAAATAATCTACAAAGCTTGCTGGTACACACCTATAACCGCAGCATTTGGGTGGAGGCAGAATTTTGAGTTCAAGGCTAGCCTGGGCTACAATAGCAAGACCCTGTCTCGAAACAAACAAAAAAATGGGCTGGGGGCTGTAGCTCAGTTATAGAGTGCTTACATAGCTTACACAAGGCCCCAGGTTCCATACTTAGCGCTGAAAAAAAAAAAAAGCTCCTTGATAAATGTGTTTAACCTAGTGTTTTCCAAACTCATTTGATCACAGTACCTTTTCACCTACCTCCTAAAAAACGGCCTTGTTTTTGTTTATTGATGTTCACTGAGGGGCTGTGTTTTGCTCAAGGATGCAGAGACATGGCCCTGTCATCTGCCCCCTCATCCCTGCCCTCCTGGAGCTCCAGCCTAGGGAAAATAAAAAGGAAACACCCAGCTGGGTAACTGGCTAATGGAGGAGCTGGGTGTATACTGGCAGGCAGGGAGGGAAAACACATGTCATGCAGAAGGGCCCCAGGCAGAGGAAGGTACAAGCCACAAAAGGCCTGGGCTAAACCACCTGGCCAACCCAAGAAGAGACAGGGGGAGGGTACAAGTGAGAACAGCAGTGAGTTAGTCACCATCAGGGGGTGGATGTGCCACCAAGAGCTCCTGGAAGCTGCCTGAGTGTGTGAGGAACAGGGGGAGAGTTAGGTGACAAGAGTTGGGGCTCGAGTATCCTTAGCTGCTGGGACTTTTTTCTCTGGCCAGTCTGTGAAAGCCTCTAAGGTCAATGCATCCTCTTCTTTCTCTCCTGGGCTCTATGGAGTTGGGTGAGTGCAAGGAGCTGGGAGCAATGAGCTCAGATCTGCTGAGGTAGGTGTGTCAGACCTACCCAGAAGCAGGTCCTACCAGCCCAGCCCAGAGTGACACCAGCGGAAGCCGGTTTGGAGAAGCAGCAGAGCTACTGGGAGCACAGGTATGGAGGTGTACGAGTGGGGTTGAGCTACTCAAGGGGAACAAAGGGGACATGGGTGGGAATGGAAATGAGGGTGGGTCCTGGAAACCCTTTTTGAATAAGTAAAAAGTCAAAGGGGACTGGGCAAGTACACAAACCTTCTAGACAGAGTCTGATGAGACAGTCAACACACCTGACATCCTGAATGCCCCTCTGAAGCTTAAAGCCCCACTATGGGACGTCCCAAGGACCCCCCCAGTCATGATGAACCCAGAGCTCCCAAAGGAGGGCCCTCTGGGGACTGCTTCCAGCCTTTCCCCACTCTCAGTTAAATCTTGACTTCCCACATCCACTCATCCCCCAGGGCCAGGCTCTCACCTAAATGACAGGGAGCTAATCTGGTTAAATTCTGCTGTTAAACTCTGCTAATGGGCTCATTGGCACAAATGTGTTCTTATTACCCTTCCCAGGTAACCAAGGTGTAATTTTATCTATTTATTTATTTATTTATCTATTTACTTATTTATTATTTGATGCTGTGGATGGAACCTAGGGCCTTGTGTAAGTTCAACTTTTGCTCTACCATTGAGCAACATCCCAGCCCCACCCCACTCCCCTTTTTCTGAGGTGGGGCTGTCTCACTATGCTGCTCAGGCTGGCCTGGAACTCCTGGATTCAAGCGATCCTCCCTGCTGCCTTAGCCTCTAGAGTAGCTGAGGCTACAGGTGTGTACCACCATAGCCAGCTATATCTAAATTATCTATCTATCTATCTATCTATCTATCTATTTTTATGTGCTGGGGATGGAATTCAGGCCCTTAGGCATGCTAGGCAAGTGTTCTACTGTACTTCCAGCCTTTCAGGTGTATTTTAATGAGTCTTGAGCCTCAAGGCTCCTCTGTGGAAGGGGATTGGGCTGAGTGGTCTGTAGGTCAGGTCCCCATGAAACTGATAGAATGTAACTCATGAGTAGCACAAAGGGAAGGAAATTTCAGCTGTTGAGCACAGGTAGGGGAACATGGGCAGGGTTTTCTGGGACCTTTGAATCATACCAGTCAGGGCTTCTGCCTACCTATGCTTGTGGATTCTCCTCCATGACTAGAGGAGAACTCTTACCAGAACTCTTACCTCTTAGAACTTCTCCCTTTAGGGTAAGCTGAAATTGTAGCCTCAGGGGGAAATGGAGGCCTGGAGTGAGGGGAGATAGAAACTTACATGTGTGCAATGTGCACATACGTGAGCACACGCCTGTGCCTTACCTTCCAACCATCCAGAGATGTTAAAACTGTCAGATGCCATTGGCTCTCCCCATCCTGCCTCCCCCAGTATGTACTCTACTGATACAGAGATCTCTTATGTCCAAGGGCATTAAAAAAAAAGCCAAGGAAGAGAAAGAAAGGTGAGACTAAGAGGACTAAGAGGTAGAGCCTTGCCTAGCATGCACAAGGCCCTAGGTTCCATTCCCAGCACCAAAAACAAAAACAGTAGACTAGGGGTGTGGCTCAAGTTGTAGAGCACTTGTCTAACAAATATGGGGCCCTGAGTTTAATCTTCAGTGCCACAAAAAATAAACAAAAACAAAGGGTGAGGCTGAAGCCAGTGCTACACACCAAGTTCAGAGTGAGGTCACCCAGGCCTTAAGGCTCCAGGAGATTGTTCAGAAAAGGCAGAACCTGCCAGGCCTAAAGGAAGGGTAAGGTGCACACAGGGCACAGGTCAGCAGGGAGCTGAGCTTGTGACAGTGACATCTCTTGTTAGGACTTTATTTCCTGTTTTTCTAGCTCTTGAAAGCAGGGTGGAGGAAAATATGCAGGTAGCATGTTGTTATCCACACATTGGGGAAACTAATTATTGAGTTCTATGTTACCTTGGACTTCTGCCTTTTCCCAGGAAAATGTTGGAAGGGATGAAGTCAGTGTTCCCAGGGAGGGAGAAGACAAGACTGAGGGTGATGTTGGAAAGGCTCCAAGAAGGGGCGGGGTAGAGCAGGAATTTTAGCTGGAGAAGCAGAGCAGCTCTGGATGGAGAGGAGGAAGATTCTGGTGATAAGGCAGGCATCCTAGCCTGTGCCCAAGAGACCCCTCTCTTTGGTTCCTGGGGTACCAGGCGGTCCCCCTCTCTAATCCGCATGATGTCAGACAATCTCCACAACACAGACCTTCCCATCTCCTCCCCATACCTCAGACCCAGGATATGCCAGTGAGCAGGATTCATATGTGCCCCCACAGGGGCTCTGAGACAGGGCTTTGTCATCAAGGCTTTAGAGTGGGTACAGCTTCTGTTTGCGGCTCAGCACAATAGATCAGTTTGGGGAGTTGAATACCCAGATATGAGGTGGTCTGTATAATTAAGTCTGGTAAAGGGGGAAAGGTGCACCCTCCCAACATGACCTGAACTCAGAAGCAGAGGAAATGGGCTTAACTAATGAACCAGTTGGTTAGGGCACTCACCAAAGGGGTATTTCCTGGGTTGGGGCTGAGACACTGATTGGCCATGAGGATCTAAAATAAGGTTGGGGACTAGGGGTGTGGCTCAAGTAGTACAGTGCCTGCCTAGCAAGCAGGAAGCCCTGAATTCAAACCTCAGTACCACAATCAGTCCATCAATAAGAGGAGGTGAAGACAGCGCAAGTTGCATGTGTGGGGAGGTCGAGGGGTGAGATCATGGAGACAGTGGCAGAAGTTGGACAGAGAAATTGCACAGCTGTCCCCCTTTGTGTCCTCACCATTGTTCTAACCGACTAGTCAGTCATCTTCAGCTCTTCTCTGAGTCATTGGCTAGTTGGGGCAGGGTGTGTGGAGGAGTGAACATGATCACGCCTCCTGCCCACTTTACTCCCTTGTTCTTACTTCCTCCTGTGGCAGAAAATAACCCAGCCCCTCTGGCTTATCTCAGCCAAGAGCAGAGGCCCAGCCCGGCTCAGAGGGCAAGGGACAGGTCCCAGTAGCCTGAAGGAGGTAAGGCACCTGAATATGCATATGGGAGCTGAAGGACAGAGACTTCACGAGCAAGCAGTCCTCACTCTGGTGTGTGAGTGGTGGTGGTGGTAGCGGGGCGGGGGGCAGGAACACAGGTAGTACCAGGTACCTCCGGGTAGATGGTGGTTTCTTTGCCTCTCTGTGCTTTGAGTTGAGATCTGTTTGTCCCACCTGCATTAGGATGTACTTGTGAAGCTGCCTGATTCTGTGTGTCTGTGTGAAAGGAAGTCATTCCTAAGGCACGGGCCAGGGATCCTCTGGCTCCTCATGGGTCTTTGCACGTGCTTGAATGTTGCAGATGTAATCGATTTGCATGTTCCCAGGGATCTGTATGCACATCTCTTTGTGTATGCCTCTGCGTGTGCATGCACATGTGTGTAGTGGTGTCCCTGTTACATCAGTATGTGTTCATGTTGCTGAGGGTAGGTAGACCTCCTTGGCCCCCTCCTCCCTGGTGAAACGAAACCCCAGTGTTCCTTCTTTTCTGAGGGAGCTGCTGCTTCTTTGATCTTGCTTTCCCCCCCCCTCCCCCGCAACCTGACTCCTTCCTCAAAGCAGGGCTGGGGAGAGGGTCTGTGTTCCCCCCCTCCCCCACATCTATATCTTTCCTTCCGTTTCCCGTTTGCCTCCTCTTTGGCAGGTTTTCCCATCCTTGCCATCTGGCCTGGCACTATGCCCATGCGACTCCACAGACAGGAGCCCCGGGGCTCAGGGAAGCGGAGGAATGGGGTGGGGACCAGGCAGGAGCCTGGCAACTCTGTGTTCAGCTTGGCTTTTCTGTGTAACTCTGTTGGAAAAGGATGGCTTTCCATCAACAGGCTCCACTGTAAGGAAACCCCAAAACTTCTCTTCTTTGGAATGGAATAATGGGACCATTGCCATTTCCCTTACAAAAGGATTCCTAACTTTACCTTTGAATATAACCTCAGGAATCCATTTTGGTCCATTTAACACTGTAACTTTTTTTTAACAGAAATACTTGGGATTTTTGGAAAAGAATCCATTCCTTCATTTTCTAGTGTGTACTTCCTTTTGTGTGTGTGTGTGTGTGTGTGGTACTGGGGACTGAACCTCACGACCTCTTGATTGCTAGGCAAGTGCTCTATCACTTAAACTATGCCCCCAACTCTTTGGTTTCTATTTTGTTTTTGAGATAGGGTCTCTAACTTTGCTCAAGTTGGCCTCCAACTTGATATCCTCCCAAGTAGCTGGGATTATAGACACCATACCCAGCTTGTGTTTCCTAATTGTAAGGAGCTACTGATTCTTCAAGTAATATTTAAGAATGATAAAGTGTAACTGTAATTATATTATAAACTGTTATTGAAATCTTAATGCAAGCTGTTTGCTAACTGGTCTTTTAAGAAATAAGGTCTCTTATTAAATGAGTTAGTTATACATGTGAACCATAGTTAGGAGTGTGACAGGTGGTTAGCTGACTAGCACCATACAACAGATATTATAACTGGATTATAAGTGGGCTAACTTGTTGAGTGGGGAGTGGATTTCCTGCCAGGTAGCCAGTGAACATCACTCAGGGCCTGCTAAGTACAGAAACTGCAGTGTGTGTCTGTAGGGCATGTCTCCCACCCCAGGATCTGAACATCTAGGTGGGGAAATGGACCAAATACCCAAAACAGCTGAGGGGTTCAAGGCATAAAACTAAATGCTTAACTACTTTTGTGTGTGGGGGGGTACTACTGGGGTTTGAACCCAGGGCCTACACCATGAGCCACTCTGCCAGCCTTTTTTGTGATTTTTTTTTCAAGATAGTGTCTCTCAAACTACTTGCCTGGGCTGGCTTCGAATGGAGAGCCTCCTGCCCTCCTGATCTCTGCCCGAGTAGCTAGGATTATAGGTGTGAGCCACCAGTGCCCAGCAGTACTTTTTTTTTTTTTTTGAGACAAGTTCTCACTATACTAACAAGGTTGGTCTGGAACTCCTGCTCAGCCTCCCAAGTAGCCGGGACCACAGGTGGGCACCACTGTGTCCAGCTTATGTGCTTCAGTTCTTACAGAGAAAATTGGAAGGAGGCATATTTGTGTGTGTGTGAAAGCAAGATGAGTTTGTGTTACCAGTGTTCAAGATAGGATTAAGAGGGAAGTAGGTTATTAAAATGTATTTCAATTAGATAAATGAGGAAGTGAAATAACTTACCCATGGGCACAGATTTCATACAGGCAACTATAAAAGACCAGGTGCTCTATCCAGCACCATCTATATATCTCACCATCAACTGTTGTTGGAGGCAGTGTGGTACAGCTTAGACTTTGGACCAGGGCGGACCTGGATTTGGAAAATGCCTTCACTTCTATCAAAACTGAGAACACCTACCTCAGAAGACTGTTGTTGGAAGAGTTAGAAATTACATATACAACATACCCTGGGATATGGTAACCACTCAGTAAATGATAGCTAGGGGTTTTTGTTGTTGTTCTTGTACTGGGGTTTGAACTCAGGGCCTTGTGCTTGTTGGACAGGTGCTGTACCCACTTCAACCACATTCCCTGGATAACTAGTATTTTCCCTCCACATGTATTGCGGTAGGTGCTGGGGATATAAGGTTGAATAAACGCAGCCCACAACCCCTCCCTCCAGGAACTCACAGTGTAATGGGAGGAGCTGGCTAAGAACAGCTAATTACTATACACATGGGAACAGCTATGACAGAACTTGCACCCTCATGCCCAGGGAAGTGCAAGGGAAGGGACTGTATCTACCCCACCAGGGAAGGCAGGGTCAGGAAAGGATTCACAGGGTCCTGAGAAATGACTGGGTTTGGCAGCTGGAGAATGGGAGGAGGGCATTCCACATTGAAGAAGCAGCATGTGCAAAGACAGAGGACTGAAAGCATGAAGTATGTGTCAAATAAGGATTAGCTTGCTGTGAGTGGAGCAAAGTAGCATGGGTGGGGCAGAATGTGCATGCAGAGCCAAGCCTGGTTTTATTGGCTTTCAGAATGTCTAAGTCTCATTTGCCATGATAGCCTGTGGGAGCTTGGTTCCCAGACCCCCACTCAAGATACCCAAATCCAGCCCTGTAATCCTTGCTACTCAGGAGGCAGAGATCATGAGGATCATGGGTCAAGGCCAGTCGTGGCAAATAGCTTGAAACCCTATCTTGAAAATAACCACCAACATAATAAAGGGCTGGTGTAGTGGCTCAGGTGGAGGAGTACCTGCCTAGCAAGTGTAAGGCCCTGAGTTCAAACCCCAGTTACACACACACACACACACACACACGCAAAGATACCCAGATCTGTTGTTATATAAAATAGCATAGGGTTTGCACATAACCTAGGCACATCCTCCAATGTAACACAAATCATCTCTAGATGACTTACAATACTGAACACAATGTAAATACTAGGTAAATACATTGTTTGGGAGAATATGATGAAAAAAAGTATGTACATGTTCAGTACAGACCCAATTTTATTGACCTTTTTTTTTTTTTTTTTTGGTAGTACTGGGGCTTGAACTCAGGGCCTCGTGCTTGCTGCTAGGCAGGTACTCTACCACTTGAGCCACTTCACAAGCCCTGTCTTATGCTGGGCATTTTCGAATAGGGTCTCACAAACTTGCCCTGGGCTGGCTTCTAACTGTGATCCTCCTGATCTCTATCTCCTCTGAGTAGCTAGGATTACAAGCGTGAGCCACTGACACCTAGCTGAGAGCTTTTTTTATTTTTTTAAATTTATTAATTTTTTTAAATTTTTTTTTTTGGTGGTACTGGGGTTTGAACCCAGGACCTTGTGCTTGCTAGGCAGGCACTCTACCACTTGAGCCACTCCTCCAGCCCATATTAATTAATTTTTTGACAGTATGGGGGTTTGAATTCGGGGTTTCGAACTTGCTAGACAGGTCCTCTACCACTTGAGTCACTCCTCCAGCTCAAGCTGTGTTTTCATTGTTGAAATTGGTATTTTGCAGGAAAATGTTTATTCCTTTTAGTCTTTTACGTACTTATTTAATAGCATATTATAATTGTACGAGGGTACACTGTGAGATTTACAAAAATGCTAATGGTATATCTTAGATTCACCCCTCCATCTTTCTCCTTTGTCCCCAGTCCCTTTTAACTGTTCTATGATACTTCTTGCAAGTCTTGAACTGCTGGAGGTGGTAGTTGCTGGGGAAGCAAACAATGAACCCCCACCCCCCATTTAGTATAGTCAGATTTGCAATTTAATTCCATGCAATAATTATTTATTTGAGGTGCTGGAGATCGAATTCAGGGCTTTGAGCATGCTAGGCAAGTGCTGTACTACTGAGTCACATCCCAATCCCTAATACAAAAATTTCAATAGTTTCTTTGGAAAGGAATGAGCTAGTATAATTGCTCAGTCTAAGATAACTTCTCTCCCAAAGATGACATATAAATACCCATGTTCATAGCAGCACTGATCACAGTAGTCGAAAGGAAGTAACTCAAGTGTCCACTGACAGATGAATGGGTAAGTAAAATACATATACGTGCAATGGAACATATTATTGAACCATAAGAAAAAGAATGAAATTCTGTTACACAGGCTGGGGTTATAACTCGGTGGTAGAAAATGTGCTTAAGTATTTGCAGAGTCCTGGGTTCAATCGCCACCTGCACTACAAAAACAAAAATCTGTTACATGCTACAATTATGGATGGCTCAGTGAATTAAGTTAGACACAAAAGGTCAAATATCATGTGCTTCCACTCATATGAGGTATCTAGAATAGGCAATTAATAGAGACAGAAAGTAGAAAGAAGGTCACCAGGGTCTGGAGTCGGGTAGGCAGTATTGCTTAACAGGTAGAGCTGATGAAAATTTCCATTTTTGGAAATTATTTGTGGTAAAGAATACGTATCATTGTGAGTATACTTAATGAGCTGGAATTAGAGGGCTAGTGGAGTGGCTTAAGCAGAGTTCAAACCCCAGTGCTAAAAAAAAAAAAGTTAGAGCAGATGTGATAGCAGGTGCCTATAGTTTCAGTTACTCAGGAGACTGTGGCAAGGGTATTGCTTGAGCCCAGGAGTTTAGGGCCAGCTTGGGCAATATAGTGTCACTAGAAATAAGGGAATGGGGTGGAAGGTTGGGGGTATTGCTCAAGTGGTAGAGCACCTGCTTAGCAAGCATGAGACTTTGAGTTCAAACCTCAGTACTCCTTCCCAAAAAAGTAAATTAAAAAGAATGGCAAAAATTAAGTTATACGTTATTCTATATATACACAAAATGGATGGTGTCTGGGGTAGAGATGGAAGGTAGTTCTTGAGGCCTCCTGCAGGTGAGAAGAGTGGGACCCTCAGACCACATCCTGTCCTCTGGCTATCTAACTCTTGGCCATTCCTTGGTCTGCCAACTTTGCCTGAGAACTGTAACTACTGTAGTCTGCTCTTCCTAGCAGCCGAGCAGTACTTTGTGTTCTCACCTCCGCCCTCCCTTGGCCTAGGCTCCCTTGTGAGCTCTCACCACCAAACCATTGTGTCCTTCTACCACAGGACCCCTTTGGGAAAAGCCCAGCACTCAGTGCCTCCTTTCATCTGCCTGACTGGAATGCCAAGGTCCTCTAATTATATTTTAATTATAATATATTATAATTATATTCTCTACCAAGGTTAGCAGCAATCCATCTAGGAGTGCACCAAGATATTCTCATTCCCATTTTACAGATGAAGAAAACTGAGGGTTAAAGAGGTCATTCAAGCCCAACCCAGCCCATAAGGGGAGAGGTGGATGTGATAAGTGAGTCTGGGATTTTGTACTGGACTTGAGAATCTGAACTTTATTTCTCAGCTAATGGGCACCATGCCCAGGGGAGGTGCTGGTTATTACTTCTCACCAGCTGTCAGACTTATTTGCTTGCATTTGTATTATCTGTCTCCTAATGGAATGAAAAGTAGGTGGGGTGAAGCTTTTGTTTTGTTCACTACCAAGAACAGGCCTGGAATCTTCTGAAAGCTCAGTAAGCACTTGAGGAAGGGAAGGAGAGAGGGATTTTAGGAGATAATAGCAATCTGGCTGGTGGTGTAGCTCAGTGGTAGAGTGCTTGCTCAGGCTTGTAGAAGGCCCTGTGTTTGATCCCCAGCACCTCAACAAAACAGAAAAAATAAAAGCACTAACAGCAACCTAAATATTCTATAAGTTCACCTCCATGTCAGACTGTAGAACCTGGGCATTTGACATTGCAATTCGGTGCTGCTGTAGGAAGCCATTCTGGCAGGAGGAGGTAAAAAGATGGAAGGAGTCAGGAAGCCTTGAGGCTGAGAAAAGACTCAAGAGGTAAGCCAGTTGAACTAAACGTCTGTGTTTGGAGTCCTGTTCCCGCATAACTTTATTTTGGCTTGCTTTCCTATTCCAGGTCACTACTGATGAAGCTGTGACTAAATGCTTCCAGCCCTTGGCAACCATCTGACCCTGCTGACCTAGCCCACATGCCCATGTTTTGCCTCTGCCTGCTTTGGGACCGTCTCTGTACAACCACCAGGCTACCACCCTGGAGGTGATGCTGGGACCTTGGTGTGCCCCATGATGCCCCCAACCTAGCTCCATTTCTTTTTGACAAGATGTTGCCCAACTCTTCCATGTTGGATAATTCCTCAGCCAACACCACTTCTACCAACCCTGTGCCCTCATGCCCTGACTACCGGGCCACCCATCGCCTGCACATGGTGGTCTACAGCCTGGTGCTGGCGGCTGGGCTGCCCCTCAACGCCCTGGCCCTTTGGGTCTTTCTGCGCATGCTGCGTGTACACTCGGTGGTGAGTGTATACATGTGCAACCTGGCGGCCAGCGACCTGCTCTTCACTCTCTCGCTGCCCGTGCGCCTCTCCTACTACGTGCTACACCACTGGCCCTTCCCGGACCTCCTGTGCCAGACATCGGGTGCCATCTTCCAGATGAACATGTATGGCAGCTGCATCTTCCTGATGCTCATCAATCTGGACCGCTATGCAGCCATCGTGCATCCGCTGCGGCTGCGCCACCTGCGGCAGCCCCGCGTGGCGCGCCGGGTGTGCCTGGGCGTGTGGGCGCTCATCCTGGTGTTCGCCGTGCCAGCCGCCCGCGTGCACCAGCCATCGTCCTGCATCTACCAGAACAGCACCGTGCGCCTGTGCTTCGAGAGCTTCAGAGATGAGCTGTGGAAGGGCCGGCTGCTGCCGCTCGTACTGTTGGCAGAGGTGCTGGGTTTCCTGCTGCCCCTGGCAGCTGTGGTCTACTCGTCCGGCCGGGTCTTCTGGACGCTGGGGCGACCTGATGCCACGCAGAGCCAGCGGCGGCGGAAGACCGTGCGCCTCCTGCTGGCCAACCTTGTCATCTTCCTGCTGTGTTTCGTGCCCTACAATGCCACGCTGGCGTTCTACGGGCTGCTGCGGGGCAACCTGGTGGTGGGCAGCCCGTCGGCCCGCGATCAGGTGCGTAGAGTCCTGGTGGTATTGGTGCTGCTGACTGGCGCCAACTGCGTGCTGGATCCACTGGTGTACTACTTCAGTGCCGAGGGTTTCCGTAACACCCTGCGCGGCCTGGGCACTCCACTCCGGGACAGAACCTTGGCCACCAATGGGGCTAGAGGGGCTGTTACTGAACCACCCTCAGAGACCACTGGGCTGGATGCCACCAGTAAAGGGCTGCTCCAGCCCCTCGACACTGAGTGCCCCCAGGAGTCTACCCTCTGAAGGCGTGTGATGACATAGTGCCGTCCAGCACGTCTCTGGCAGGCTCCGGGTGTGCACAGGAGGGAGGTGGCACTCGGACTTGCAGGAGGCAACTGCAGCGCTTGACTGTAGAGAAGAACAAAGTATGGAAGCAAGGGCAGAGGCAAGGAAGAGTGCTGCTGGCAAGGACTTCTGTAAATTGTTGGGGAAGAACAGAGGACCCTTCTCCAGGGGGTGGGAAGTGATACCATGAGCCTGCCCATGGCTGAGAGCACTGGGTGGAACAGAAAATGGATGTCCTGGATTTAGGCTGCACAGGATCTGAGAGCTGAAGATCCCTAGTCCTTGGTGGACCAAACTGCCTTTTGTACTAACCTTAGCAACATGGATGTCATCTGCTCTCACCTCCACCTGGCTTCTCCTGCTCAGCAGAGAAGCATAATTCCAGGGTTTATTTGATATAGACAGAATTGGATTCCTTCAAAATCATTCTCATTCTCACTCATATTCTCTCTCTCTCTCTTTCTCTATTTTGTCCAGAGAAAGGAGAACATTCTTGGCACTTAAAGCATTGTGATCTCAGATCCCTTTATGCTGGTAGAAACTGAGTCACAGAGCATTTCATAGTCTTTGTTCTTTTCATACTTATTATGTTAGAAACTAAACCTAGTACATTTTTCAAACATGGAAATACACAAGCACACATTCGTTAATTGTGAGAGCGGTCATATTATCACATTTCATGAAACCTCTGGAAATCTCCACTGTATACTTGTGACAGAATGAGAGTGAGGAGGACAAATGGCATCTTAGTAGTATTATGGAAATCATTTTGACCTCATGGGCTTCTTCAAAGAGCTGGTCCCTGGATCACACTTTGAGAACCAAACTTGTGCTAAAGTATTAAGGGCTCCTGTCTAACTTCTTCCAGGGCATTACTAGATAACAGTGTTTTTTATGACTGTGGGGAGAGGACAATGCTTATCTAATTGTTAATGGTAGTCCTCAATCTTGGGCTTTCTAGGGGCAGGTAGGAGCTGTACACCAAATGAAACACCACCTTGGGCTTACCAGAACAGCAGCCCTGGGGGGACTGTGGAACCAGACACACAAATACTCAGGAGTGGGGCACCTCTGGGGAGGGACAAAGGAACTGCACCACATCCAGTAGAGAAGAGTTTACAAGGAAGTAAGAGTGAAATGGGAAGACAAGAATAGTTTGTCTGGTCTTAGCAAGCTGAAGGCAAGCAAAAATGGTTTCCTTTCCTCTTTACCCAAGTGGGGGCTGGGAAGGACTGCAGAGTTGGCACTGTGACATCTTCAGAACCTGACATTAGTATGAGCTGCTGCCATGCATGTGTCTTGTATGGATTTTAGTTTGTATGTCTCTCAATTCTGTATGTGTTTGTGTGTGAAGGAAAGGGTGTGCGTAGGGGAGTGTGTGTGTGTGTGTGAGAGGGTTTTCCCATGTGTGTCTGTGTTTTAGCTCAGAGTAAGTCTATTGTGTGCCTACAAGATTGGTGATTTACAGGGGTAAAATGACCCCTGGTGGCCAAACTAGGGAA
Source organism: Castor canadensis (assembly GCF_047511655.1). Taxonomy (NCBI): domain Eukaryota; kingdom Metazoa; phylum Chordata; class Mammalia; order Rodentia; family Castoridae; genus Castor; species Castor canadensis. Next base: position 37,054,798 of record NC_133391.1, read on the forward strand.
CTGATCTAGAGTTCTCTGAATGCTTTGAAGTCCTGGCCTTTCTCTATCAGGTGGAAGTTAGAGACCTGACCATGCCCTTACCTCCAGC